>NC_141221.1:15470000-16025000 GCF_054856515.1 Filicampus tigris | reverse complement strand
TAACCCAAGCTTTGCTCAGCAATGTAGGATTTATTCTGTTTGGTTTCTACTTCCTGCTTTTGTTCTGCCAGCTTGATTGACTCTCATCAGCGTTATTTACCAGCTGTTTGTGAGCAAAGAACTTTGATTTGGCTCTTGTGTTGGAGAGAGAAGACAGAGCAGTGAGTGACAATGTAGACTGCTACGTTAGCTGCTAATGCTACTTGGACGATTTCTCAAATACTTTCTAGGCTACACGTCCAGCCCAATCAACTCAGGACACTACTATCATAAAGCCCCCGCCCTCCCCTCGGTGTTAGAGAGACCCCGACATGCCGGAGGTTACCTGGCAACCGAGTGAATAGCGAAAACCTCTTAAAGGAGAGATGGCGGGGACGGGGGGCGGCCGCTGAGAGGAGAAAGTACAAAGGGTGACCGGGGAGGGGACAAAAGGTGGGACGCCATTACACCAACAGACAAACAAGGTGAGCACATGCAAAAAAGACTAAGGTGGGGTTGGTCTCCTCTGAGGGTCAGTGAGCATATTGTGTGTGTGGAGTGAGGATATGAAAGAATGTCTCATACTTTGCAGCCTGGAGACCCTGCAGGAAGGAGTGATGAGGGAGGAAGAGAAAAAGAAGATGGAGAGAAAGAAGGGGCGGAGAGGGGATTCAATAAAGTTAAAGCGAGTAACACTGAAGGCTAAGCCAAACATCAAATCATTAAAGAATGAGCATGAAGTACTCTATTAAAATAAAATATTTCCATTATTGTATTAATTCAGTCTTTTTCCTTAAAATTTGTAACATTAAAATGTCTATTATTTTTTTGTTTATTTCTCTTACTAAATAATTTGTTTATATAATTGTTTATTTATTTATTGTATGTAACTGACTAAAAGATATTAGTAAAACAAACTATTTTGCAAACACATTTTTAACTTAGTTTTTTTAATGGGGGAATATCAATTAGGTAATTAGAATTACATTTACTATGAATAACTACAAAATGAGCATGAATCATTTTATGAAAACAACATATTTCACTTGTTGCATTATATTAGCTGTTTAACCTCCCAAAACCTTAGGTAACTAATTGCCTCCGTTGAGCCAAGCAGAATCCTGTTGGTAACCAAAACAGAAGCACCTAGGCAAGCTTCGTATAATTTAATGTTATTTTAAACAATTCCGCTAATAATTGCAACATTTTAGGGCTCTTCTTCTGGATGAATTAATCTAGGTGAAAATAAATATATATTAAGGTCCCAACTCGACCAAAAAAGAAAACCCCCCCCCCAAAAAAACCTGCATTGATTAGAAAGGAAAGTGAGAAAATTCACAACAGGACACAACAGTGAACACAAAATTGGATGGACGTATCATGACAGGACGCATGAAAAAGGTTTAGATGACCCATGCCTGAATCTAAGCAGGAAGTTGACTATTTCGATTGGAAGCAGCCATTTTTATGGGCGAATTCCAGGGCTGGTACTTGGACGAACTCCTACTAGGGAATTGGTACAAATGAGGGAAAGGCAGGGGTGGGTTTGGCTTGTGTCTGTTGCTACTCACCCAGCATGGGAGCGCTGAGCGCCATGATGCCGTAGTAGGAGAACGGTCCCGTCTCGAACTTCATGTTCTCGTTACCGGCCTCCACCTCCACTCGGCCCTGGTGGAGAAATTGATTGTTTATGACATTAAATAATGATTTACTTTTATTATTATTGCTTTGGCTTATTATTTGAAATATGTTTTGTTATATGGAATATGATTTGATTTGAAATTTCATGTGTAGATAGTTTGGTTATTTATTTGAACACAAAAAGCAGGAAAAAAATATATGTATTAGGGGTGTAACGAAAACCAATTTGGATCGGAAAATCGTTTTTGTTTTGAAAGATGTGCATGCATCAGTACACAAACCAATCAATCTGTCTCCATTTTTTTTGTTGAACCAGTCAATAAAACAATCAAAAAGTTATAAATGACTATGATGCTTCTGATGGTTAGTTATTTCTTGGATTTGATTTCAACTGGTATAGTTTGTGTTTTGGAGCGCTTTTACAGAGCGCTTTGCTGGACAGGCAGCATATTTGCTCTGGATAATAGTTTTGAGTTTGTGCCTCTGTCTCGAATAAATATATACAGTATAGCTGTTGAAGGTTTTGATTTGAGATGGACCGGTATGTTTCTGTCAGGGCCGATACCGATTATTAGTAGTCAAAGAGGCCTATAACCGATATTTAGAGCCGATATTCATTTTCAGTAAAAAGGAAAATATTGGCATCAAAAAATAAAACAAATTAAAACTCTTAACTTTGTTGAAATGCCTTTACGCATGTTTGTTGAATTTTTTTTCAGATTTGCATAATGTTGATGTTTTTTATTATTATACATTTTTGACAATATGCATCTTTGTTGTAAAATTCTAACAAAGTTCAGGGTGCTCCCAGGGTCATCAGCATGTCTTCAAAACGTACATGAAAACTTAAACAATTGCTCCTAATTTTCGACAGTAAATACAGTTCTCCAAAATTTCAAAATGACAGAAATGTTAAAATGTCACTTATCTTTGTTTTGATTTGATTTCAAACAAAACCAAAAGGTGCAGAAGGTTCCCGGGGTCAGTAGAATCTCTAATAAAGTTAACTGAAAATTTAAACAGATAGCACCTTGAAGTTAACATTGTTTTAAGTTGAGTTATTATCGGCTATTTGTTTTTTAAAAAAGGCGATACCGATATTCATCAAAATGCCGAATATCCGCGCCGATAATCGGTCTATCCCTAGTTTTGATGCAGTGGGTTCAGTATCTTGCTAGTGGAGTTGTTGTAGTTACACAGTTTGGCCGTCAGGGGTCAGTGTCGTCTGAACGATTCAAGACATTTCAGTTGTGCAGCATCTGAGTCACATGATCAAATTCTATTTGGGCGGTGCGGATTGGTTGTTGATGATGGAGGTTTAAGGAGGCCTCTGGCTTGTTTGTCTGCACAGTCCAGCCCAACGGGTCGGCTGGAATGTGTGAAATGCAGCAACAACAACAGGATGCTTAATCCACACACAGCATCACTACATACACAACAGCTGGACACTCATGCACATGTGAGACCTTAGAGGTGCACAGACCACCACATATGGTGTAAACATGCTACATTTAGCAGCGCACAAATCAACCAATATGATGTCAAGTATGTACATTAGAGATGCATGGATTAGACCATCATGTATAACGTAAATACGGTACACTTGCGGTATGAAAACAGGCCATTAAGTAAGGGTAAGGGTACATTAGAGTAGATGGAGCAAATAGCATTTTAAAATTATGTAAATATAGTACATTAAAGATGATTTAAATGCTACATTAGAAGCACACGGACCATTAAGTATGGTCGAAATATGGCATATCAAAGGTGTACAGACTAGGGCCGAATAAATCAGTCAATAGTTTTAAAATACGCAAAAAGTGACCGTTTTCAAAAATCATTTATTACCCATTACAATATAAGACAAAGATAATGATGTTAAAAAAAAAAGACGATTTTTTGCTGATTCTTTTCTCTGTTGCCAAGTTAATTAAATACAAAAAAAAACCAGTCATGTAAAACAGTCCAATGTTCTACCTATAACCCATTTTTATTGTTGTAGGAGTTAAGGGACCCAAAAAAGTTATTTCATTTTATATACATATATATACATATATACACATATATATACATATATACACATATGTATACACATATACACATATGTATACACATATACACATATGTATACACATATACACATATGTATACACATATACACATATGTATACACATATACATATATATACACATATACATATATATACATATATAATCGTTATCTGAATTTCATTGCGCCAAATATCGGAATCGGCATTAAAAAAAAAAATCCATATGGGTCGGGCCCTAGCACAGACCATTAAATGGTGTCAATATATTTACATTAGAGGCACTTTTTGACTCTTAATATTGCACAGAGCTTTCCTGGCTGCACCCATGAAGGTGTGCACACTCTGGACTTCTTGTTCCTGTGCACTAACGTCGTTAAAAATCGTTTAAAATTCTTCAATTACTGCTCAGTTTTTGGCTGCAATCAGTCAAAACTAACCCAACTGACCTTCTGTGCCCCACATTAACTCATCAGCCCATATTTGATACTATGGCTCTGAAAATAAGGCTTTCCAAACCCATTCCTGATCCCTTGTGGAATGATGTTACACATGCTGAGTTGGATCTGATTGATGTTACTCCGGGCCAATAAAGTGGTACAAACTATTAAATAGGGTGTACATATTCTACATTTGAATAGATGTGCACAGACCTGCAAATATGTAACAATAATGGCACACCTGCCAAACATAACAAGTATATTTTTGTTCTAACTGTTGGGTGACTGCGCCACTTGGCCCCAATGCAAGCGGATCGGTCCTTGAGCAACCGGGTCTTCCATGTGGATCGCTCACTCGTTGCCTGGCGCGCCCGTTACTGTACTACTCCCAATTTGAATAGACAATCATTGTCACTCCTTCCATCAGGGAATGTCTGAACCATGTGACAAGGTGAAATATTTTGCCTGGTGGTGGGGGGCAGAAGTTCACACACCACCCCCTACCCGAGCTTCAATAGCATGCAGAGCTGCAACTTTTTTCTGTGAGTGGCCAAAGTTCAAAACCACTGTTTAATGACTCACTAGAAAAGTGAGTCAAGTGTCCATCCATCAAAGACTACAATGTGTGTGTGCGTGTATTGAGTATTGTGTATTGTACTGAGTGCATGACTGTTGCCAACGTGTGCTTGGCGGCTAGCCGACATACTCTAAAGTAGCAAAACCCACCTGTTTTTAGCCATCTCAGGCGGCGGCCATTTTGCCACTTGCTGTCGACTGAAAATGACATCACAGTTGCTCAGGGCTCAGGTAACCACCAATCACGGCTCACCTATTTTTTTTTTTTAATTATTATTTTATTTTAATATGAGCCATGATCGTTATCTGAGCCCTAAGAAGTTGTGATGTCATTTTCAGTCGACAGAAGTGACAAAATGGCCGCCCCCTGAGATGGCTAAAAACGGGTGCATTAACTCATATTCCACAAACGCAATATTAATCAGAATGCTGTGTTTCAACTACTGGGTCTGCATAGAACATATTCTGGAAAAAAATATGTTTGGGTTGACTTAAAGACCCTTAAATATGATGTCAATAAAACAATTGAGATGAGAGATGTAAAAAAAAAAAAAATCATTCAAACTGATGAGGCACACAGAAGATTGAGTAAGATTCAGTAAGCATAGTAGACTAGAGTCAAACTGGTAGATTATAAACAGTCACACTATTCTGAATGAAGTCCAAGTGGCGCATTAGAGGTGCACAGAGCATTTTACAGACCTGCAGTATGAGTATGAAGTAGTCGACAGATTTGCCCCGCTGGTAGATGTAGTGGTGCGGTGAGCACTTGTCGCTCTCATTGAACTTGATCTCCTGGATGACGTTGGGGTGGCGCAGGATTCGCAGCAGCACCTTGTCGGTTATCTGAGCCGGATTGAACAGCGTCACCTCTGCACATGCGCGCAGTGGAAAAGTGGAGTTAGCTGCTGATTTGGTTCGCAACAAAGATATCTCCCAAAGGTTTCGTGAACTGAGATCATTACGGTTACTAATGCCCCAAGATGTCTATTTGAGGAAGACCTTTATTTGTTTTCAATGGAGAACGCCAACTAATTAGCGACTGAGTGTTTACGTGCCCCAGCAGGTGCCGCTGTTGTGTGTAGCGACAGAGTTGGCTCCACGTCAATTGGAGGGAGGGAATTTATTTATTGTCAACAGCACCCGGCAGCCACTTGAGCCACAACAGATTGACTTTCCGTGCCTCCGACGGTGCTGCTGTTTTAGTTGGCAAGGAAATGTGATGAGAAAAGCCTTCATTTTGAAGACTTCTGAAGGCTTTGTGAAAACAACAAACGCATAAGAAACTGAGTCCGTTTTAAAATGATGCATTGAATCAAAAACCTTTACGCTGATTGGGATTTGTACACCGCACAGGTCCTGTGTGCTGTACATTGCCATAATGGCTAACTTATGACATGAAATGCAAACACGACTGAAGGGAGTGGAACTAGATTGCGAGAAGGGCATCTCGGGCCGCACCCATGCCGCAAACAAATAAGGGGCGAGCCCAGCAAACACGAGTCTGTGAGGGAATCCATCACTGCGCCACTGTCGTTTACTTAGTACGTCAACAAGTACTGTCGAGTGCAGCCATGGTACAAAATGAGAGAGCACGAGAAGTCGAACATATGCGAACACACCCACACACATGCACGAGAGGTGCACAGACCGTTAAATCTGACTTTTGAAATATCTCCCACCTGTAGCCAGGAAGCGGTGGGCTGCCAGCAGCAGCTGAGGCGAGATCTTCACCTTGGACTCGCTCTCATGCTTGAAGGCTGAGAAGTCCCTCTTGTTCTTGTTGGGCGCCACCTTCTTCCTGGTGCGGTTGTCGGCTGAGAAACCAAACCAGACCGCAAGTATTAGGCCGCGGTTAAAGTGATGCCAAGCAACATTAACTGGCGGTTACTCACTGTACTGATCCGACTCGTCCAGAATCTCCGATTTGATGATCTCCTCAATCACGTCCTCCAGCGTGACCAGGCCCAGTACCTCGTAGAACGGGTCTCCCTCGCCCTCATTGTTCACCTTCTGCACGATGGCCAGGTGGGACTTGCCTAACGCCGGCAGACAAAAAGCAACTTAATGTGAATAGAACACTTTTTTTTGGATCTTCTGAGATTGGTGGCGTCCATTAAAGTCCTTTTTTTTTTTGTAAAAGAAGGATCAAAAGGATGAGCCGGCTGTGTTAGCTTAGCACGCTAGCTTGCCGCTACCTATCATTTCTCATGAACAGGTAGTGCGATATCTGTGTTTCATGTTTGCATTCAGCACTGTAGTTGTTTTTAATTTTCAACTGGTGTCTTGCATTGAAGGCCATCATTCAGAAAACGGAGCATTTTACCACCTGATCCACATCTCTAATACAAGTGCTGTGTGAGTGTCTTGGCTGAGGAGTTTGTGCTTCAAATGAATTATTCATGTGCGATGAACTCATATTGAAGAAGCTTTCCTGTAAAACACACAATCTGGCCAGCCGCCGTCCATCAATCAACAATCGATATGGGTTCCTTTCTACCACGTGACCGTCCAACAATAAGCCATCAGGCACGGTTAATGTGTACACGCCACCCTAACATCCAGACTTTGACCGATGCATATATGTAAACTAAACAATTATTTACTTACCCACACATCCACTACCCTCTCAGACCTTCACAAGAGTGTGAGCTGAATTATTAATAACCAAGCACTTTCAATAAAATAACAATAGTTGTATCAAAAACTTGTAAAAGAGACTGAGAAATCCAAGTCACATTGAACGCATCATCGGTGACTGGTGCGGCGCATTAGTGTCAATTGTTGTCTGCTGAGTGAAGATGTCGACCGCTATGTACGCTTCTGCAGCGTAGCCGCCTCCATAGGCGGACTTATGATCAGAAGTCCTTGTGGAGCGCTGTCGAGACGGAAATAGAGACAATGTGTAATGGGAAAGGAACTCGCTGTGTGCGTGTGTATTTGCTGAGTCAATAATTCAAAAGCGGCAGGAGCCCCGGGGAACAAACTCTCACCCCAAATGACTGGAGAGTCACTTGAGCTTCCAGTGACAGGAACGCACACGTTACACGCTGCGACAGACAAAGACGTTCTCCAAGAACAGGCCTGCTGTTGTGAGCGTGTGTCAGCTGAGTCCACAAATAAAGACCCAAAGTCAAAGTCACCCTCCTGCTGCTGATGCCGCCACTGTTTGCAGCGGCTCACTTTCTTGCAGGAAGCTCAAAAGTTTGTCGCCAAACACAAGGGCTGCCGCATGCCTAGGGCATCTCACACACAGGCACACGAAAACAAACAGGTGCACATGCACAGCTGTCAGCCCCGTATTTGGCAAAGTTACTCTCAAGTAGGGCTGTCACTATCAAATATCTTAAAAATGATTTATTCTCTTAATTATTCCATTAGTTAATCGAATAAAATGTCATTTTGCATTAGTGTATTACAAGATTATTTTTTTATTATTGTTTATTTTGTATTGTTTAGTGATCGGGGAGAAAAAAAAAAAAAAAAAAAAAAAAACAACCGGTAAACAACAATTAATATCACGCGAGAGGAACTGCTGTACTCACCAGCCTTTTTGAAACCGATTCAGTTACTTGTTCGTGTTATTATTTTCCGAAGTAAAAGCAGATGTTTGCAAATGTTGTACTTTGATGAAACACAAAAGATAACTACAGTAGTCTGCTTTCATGGAGTACTACAGAAATCAATGAATAACTACTGTAGAGAGGCTGAAATTAGAGGAGGTGGACAATTTTAAGTTTAACAATTTTAAACAAAACAATAGGCTGTATGTAAACAATTATTCGATGATTAAAATAGAGTTCCAATAACTTGATAATCGATTTCTTTTGAAACCTCTACTCCCAACAGCGTGTGTGTTTGTGTGTGTGTGTGTGGGGGGGGGGGGGGGGGCATGCGGTTATTTGGCAGAATAAAAAGCAGGTCAACGCAAAGAAGTTGGATACACACAGCAATCTTGGACTCATCCTCCAAGGCTCATACCGACCTACACCAACTCGCTTCATCATAATTCCTAGGCATCAAGGTGCCACAAGTTGGCCTAAAAACAAAAACAGTGAATAATGGCGGATAGGATTTCCTGACTAGACAAATGCCGAATGGCGACTACGCGGTTGTACGTTCAAGCATATGTTGATTTCTACCTAGCTCTCCTCCCTTAGAGGAGCTAACATGTATAAACTAGTCACAGCTACACTTGAATTGCAGTGTTTAGTTGCCTACCCACCTAAGCAGAAGCCAACTGGCACCGTTACAATGTCTCGTCTACAAAAGCCACCCACTCGCTCAAGACCTGAATCGTCACGCAGGTCCTGTCGCTAGCTCAGCACGAGGCTAACATGCAAGCCCACCTGACATGACACGACGACTGAAGAATGACGCTAAAATAAATTAAAACCGCTATGCTGTCACACAGTTACTGACATACACACACACACACACACTCACTCACACAAAGAGCAGCCACACTAATCATTGGCCGTTATGCTTTCTTAGCATCATGCTATTCACATTCGCGTCCGTTTGGTTATTTCATAGGAATTGTAATGAATTGAACTGCTCACGTTTTTACTGAGCACCCTTTCCTACGTCACCGCTGGCTCCTTTTCCTCTATGACGGTTATTATCGCACATTTCCTGCTGCATGGTCAGTGTCACACGTTAGCCATTTTGTACTGAGCAGCCAGCACAGAGAAAGCTTATGTATGGCTTTCTGTGCATTCTTTTGAAGCCAGGGAAACATAAAATCACCACACTTTTCATGGATTTCATGTCTTCTCCCCCTACACAAAAGGCTAATTGGTGCTTTAGCACGTAGATACCTGTACATTCTCTCCCCTGACAGTCAGCGCACACAAAGGGCGACACGCCCGCTTTACAAAAAGCAGGAGTTGAGTTTCAGGTGTGCCTGTATGATGTCATTAGTTCAGAGTTGGCTCACAGTAAGAAGGAAAAAAAAGCCCATCTTAAAGCCTTTTTAGACTGATGCAGAGGTCAGCGGCTACGATTGGCAGCAAATTGTAAGAGATTGATTGTCGGTGTGCGAGCATGTGTTGGTGTCAAAGTACAAAGGTGACAGAGGACAAGCTGTCAGGGCACTTGACAAAGCGGGCAGGCTGGGAAATGATTGAAGAAAAGAACAACAAAAAACGCCCCGCCAAAGACACACACTCGACTTGTGTCATTTGCACAAAGTCAACGCCGGCACACATATTATTTGGTGGGACAATAAAGCCTTGTAAAGAGTCCGATTCCACGACTGAGTCAATCAGTCAATCAATAAACTAAAATAATAACGATAGCAATAAAAGTAAACGTGAAATAATGTTGAATTTGTCCATGAACAGAAAATAATCAAGCCATGCAAATACAATATCAATCATACTAGAGGTGCAACACTAAATCGATTAATCCACAACTATATTGATAATTTGTTTGGACGCGTTGTTGAACTTCAAATTGTCCACATCCTCGGAATTTCAGCCTCACAAAAGTAAAATATTCTCCGATTTCTGTACGAAAGCAGACCAATTACCTTTGTGTAGAATCAAAACAAGATATTTGCAAACATCTGTTAAAAAACGATCAGCGTTTTTGCCTGTTTTCTGACTGACAGTAAATTAATCACTATCAATTTAGTTTTGTGCATTTTATGCATTGTCAATTTGATATAATGCCCTATTTATGAATAAAGGGAAAGAAATTCACGAACATTTTTTAATCTGATTCATCAATTACTCAATAAAATAATCAACAGACTGATTATTAAAATAATCGGTAGTTGCAGTCCTAAAAATACTTAACATTTTAAAATCATCTAATAACAGTTTTTCTTCAAGATGATTTTCATGTATTTGATTTTTTATTCATGTAATGCCATTTATACATATTTATTTCATGTAATGGCTTTTTTTTTTCATTAATTTTGTACTGATTGACATTTTCACTAATTAAATTAAAGTGTATCATTTAAAAGCATGTTTTGAAAAATATATTTTATGACTCATGTTTTTAATGTGAAGACGATGGATTTTTACATAAATGTAATACCATATATATATTGATCTTAGTGCATTTTTATGACAGAATGGCTTTTTGAATTGTATTTAATGACTGAAGAATGATTTAGTGGCATTTATTGAAGACACTTTTAGTTACTTCATGGAATTATTAATGATTCAACAGAATTTGGATTTACATAATGTAATGGCATTCTTATCTCCTGATAATGTTTTAATGTCCGAACGACATTTTCATTTATTGAGCACTTTTTAGAGGATCAAAGCTTTTGGATGCTGACAGTTTGACACTCGAACAGATTGTCGTCCTACGAGGGAAATCTGTAAAAGACACAGCTCGTGACGATTGGCCTCACCTTTTCGACATATTTTTACGTCTGCCTGAGATCATAACAAAGTCAAGCAGCTGAGGGAGATCATGTGACAGTCTGTTGACTCTCGCCTCAAAAGGCTTCACCAGCCTTTGTGTGTGTTTTCACAATGACACCCGCTGACTTTGAGGCGCTTTAATAACCACCACAAGCTGGTTCTGGACTTAAATTACACCTTTAAATCTTTTTCCATTAAGACCTGCCGAATAGCAACGCAATGTAACCACAAACGCTGACCACCATCTGCTCGGAGACCGCCAAATGTGATCGAGTCAGCGAAATGTTGTCCCATGGGAAGTAATGGAAATACAATGAAATTCATAAATTTCAAAGTAAACTGCCTCATTCATAATACCTTTATGTAGGCTGGGAGCAAAATGGCCTCAAAAGAAAATTTGCAATTTATTTCACAATATTCCAATTTCGGATTTGGCTAACCCCCTTCAAACAAAAACAAAAACCTCAAAAAATGACATAACATGGATGTTATTCAAAACAAGCCTGACTTTGCTTTGTTCTGCTGTTATTTTCTTGATTTCTCCATTATTTTTTTTTCTAGTAGTATCTTCCAAATTGGTTACTTTTTTCTTTTTGTTTTATTTTCTGGGGGTATTTTTTGGTGTTGGTGGTAATGCTAATTTTCTCCCAATACAAAACAAGCTTTGAAACTGGGCAAATAAGTTTTTGTTTCATTGTGTCAAGATATCAAAATAGGTGATTTATGTGACAATATAAGTGCCCAACCTACCAAAAGAAAGAGTAGACTCGTTTTCTAGCTTTTACCATTCTTTAGTAATGAGCAGAACATAGATTGACTTTGCCAAAAACACTGGTTACTGAGCAAAAAGCGGAGAAAATGTCAAACCGATTAATGACTTTGATCTTTTTTTTTTGCTTTAGTGACAACTCAATGATCAGACAACAAAAATAATAATGAAGAAGGGGTTTGGATGGCAGAATAATTAATTTATAGATATGAAACTAAGAAACGCAAAGCCATTTTGTGCTAATGATCACACTTTTGCCCAAATTTCTGATGCTCACTCAGCTGAAGACTCGCATGCAATCATAACGATTGCCCATTTTTACCGTCCACATCCCCAGCGTATGACCTTCAATTGGCGCTTGCACCGCTTGGACTTCCGCGTCTCCCGCTGCGACTTCCTGCCAGCACCATTAAGTTTTCATAACGGCTAATGGCGGGGTGTCGCCATCTCAGAAGGTCACCTGGCAGTTCTGAACTCCCAAGCAGACGCCTTTGCCTTGGACGCCGTCACCGCGGTAACGGACGCCCAGCAGCAGAGTGTGGAACTTGATGCTGCGGCGGGGAGTCCGAGCTACCTGTCAATCACGCAGGCGACTGACCAGGCAGCGGCGTAGCCATTTATTAAGTTGATTTGAGAAACAAGTGTTTTGACTTGAACGCATGGTCGCGGAACGAATTAAACTCACAACTCAAGGCCGCACGGTAACTTTGTGTGTTTTTCGTGCGTGTGTAGTCAATCCCTCCCGCCACGCCAGCCCAAGATGCACCGCAGAGCTTTTTGTTGGCACGCCGCCACTTTGCACTCAACAACAACAACAGCAGCAGCAGCAGCAGCAGCGGCAGAAATCACTGACACACGACAGGAAGAGACTCCTCTGAGCCTCCGAAGCACCACCAGCTGTCGCCGCCCCCACTTTTAACGTAGACCTGAGACAAGATGTCCGACAGGCAAGGCAAAGAGGAAGTGCACGTGTGTGAGCAGAGAAGTAAAAGAAGGAAGCGTTGTTAGAAGTGGAGAACAAGCCTTGATATGTTAGTGCAAGCATAAGCGTGTGTGCGTGCGTGTGCGTGTGTGGTCTCCCCGACAACTTGGGTAGATTTTGTAGGTGTCAATACTTTACTTGAGAATTTATTTTTGGGATGACTCTTTAATCTCTAAATTTGCAAGCAGATTATCTGATGTTTTTATTCATTATTTAGTCAAAATAGGCTTGTTCCTTTTTTTCCACTTCTGTGGATGACGGCACAACTTGACAAAGGACCAAACTAGAGAGCGATAAAGTGAACCACATTTGAGATTTTGATTGCTTGATTAGGAAAAAAAAGAAACGGGGATGGCACTGCAGCAGCGATATGGTGGGACGTGAACCAGCGCGCATTAGCTACGATGATGCAACAGATTGTGAGAAACAAATTTTCAGCCGTCCTTGGCTTTATATATGATGATGTTGGCAACAAGAATGATTTGTGACAAATGTGTCATGCCAGCCTTGAACCTCCCAGTTTATGGTGTTCAAAGATTTTTGAAAAAAAAAAACATGGAGTTACTTTAAGGCCTATTTTTCAGTTGTTAGCCTTTGCTAATTTTGCATTTTTTGTCAGGTCACAACATTCTTGCATGCGATGTAATGGTTTTTTTCCCCTCAGAACAAGCACAATGTAAGTTTATAAAATCTACATTTTGTAGAATGATTTTTTTTCCCCCAACTGTATACAACTAACAGGAAAAAAAATTCTTAGTACTTTTAGATCTAAAAATACTTCAATCTATCCGTTTTTTACTTTTACTTATGTACATGAGTGGAATCAGGACAACTTCTCCCGGTGTCTCTATTTACAAAAGTATTGGTACTTTGAGTACAGAGTGTGAGTACCATACTTTTGCCAGGTCTGTCCCTGACTAATGCATAAAATGAAAATAATAAAAGTTCAAAAGACGCTCTGTTTGTAGTGTTCTTGTAAAGAAACAGCGCATTGTCTCAAGAGTTGTTAGCGCACGCGGAGGCATGCGAGCTACTCCTAATCTTGGGTTTTAATCCACGTGGCCGCCATGTGAGATTGCGCAGGCCCGACGCTTCATTAAGTACAAACGCATCTTCAGGTCACCAACTTTGTGAAAACCTGGAAAGACCACAAGTCTAATCAGATGAGAGGATTTTGCAAGAAAGCGTTGTTATGCTTTTCTTTAGAAATATGGGAATGAAAATGCATTCAAATGTACAAAACAGGGAAATTTATCTTGCCCGGCCAGGAGCTCAGCACCCCTAAACCTCTGATCCTCGAATCGCCCCCTATCATTATCAGTGAATTGACTGCTCGCCACATGGATGACTAGCCGTAGACGGACTATTTTAGCACATCGTTAGTTGTAAGTTCACAGCTAGCCAGGTGGATGACGAATCAGAAGGAGATCGTTAGGCTGCCGAGACCTCTAACGTTAGCTGCTATCGCTAGGACGGACAAGGACGGCTAGCACTAACCTTTTTTGAACTCCTCCAGCATGGAGTCCAGCTTGGTGTCATGGAAGACAAAGTGCACCGGATGGTTGTAGAACTTGGTGATGGTCTTTAACGTGGTGCTGTCGTCCGGGTCGACGAAGGCCAGGTCCTTGACGAAGAGCACATCCACGATGTTGGAGCGCTCGCCCTCGTAGACGGGGATGCGCGTGTAGCCGCTCTCCATGATCTCAGACATGGTGTTGAAGTCCAGCACCGCGTCGCTGTGGATCATGAAGCAGTTGCCCAACGGCGTCATCACGTCCTCCACCGTCTTGGTGCGCAGCTCCAGCGCCCCCTGTATCATATTGAGCTCCTCCTTCACCAGGTCGTTGTAGGGCTCCGTCACCTTCAGCATCTCCACCAGCTTCTCGCGGTTGTACACCGTGCCGATCTCCTGGCCCAGCACGCAGTCCAGGATCTTGCTGATTGGCCACGACAGCGGGAAGGTGAGCAGCATGAACAGCTTGGTGACCAGGATGGTGTTGGCTCCCACCGCCAGGCCGTGGCGCGAGCACAGCGCTTGGGGCACAATCTCGCCGAAGATGACGATGCCCACCGTGGAGGCCACCACCGCGCCCACGCCCGACTTGGTCAGGTCATCCAGCAGGATGGTGAGAGTGGTGTTGACCAGAACGTTGCCCAGGAGGAGCGAGCACAGCAGGTAGTTGCCCTTGCGGCGGATGGGCTCGATCTTGCGGGCGTACTTCTTCTCCTTTTCGGTGCCGCAGCTCTGAACGATGCGAAGCTCCATGGGGTCCAGAGCCATCAGGCCCAGGTTGAGCCCACTGAACATGCCCGACAGGACCAGCAGGAAGGAGATGAGGATCACCTGCAATGGTGGGACGTAATCAAGTACTTGGTTACTGTACTTAAAGGGAAGTCAACCCAAGCATATTTTTTTTCAAGAGTACGTTCTATGCAGGCCCATTATTTCAAAAAAGGCATTCTGACTAATATTGCGTTTGTGGAATATGAGTTAAGCGGCAAAATCCACCCCTTTTTAGCTATCTCAGGGGGCGGTCATTTTGTCACTTTTGTGGATTAAAAATGACATCGCAAATGCACAGGGCTCAGATACCGACCATTCATGGCTCAGCTTCAGAAAACAGGTGAGCTGTGATTGGTCGTTACCCGAGCCAACTGTGATGTCATTTCCATTCGACAGAAGTGACAAAATGGCCGCCCCCAGAGATGGCTAAAAACAGGTGGATTAAGTCCTATTCCACAAACACAATATTTATCAGAATGCCTTGTTTTAACTAGTGAGCCTGCATAGAGCATATTCTGGAAAAAATAGGTTTGTGTTGACTTGTTCTTTCAGTACATTTTTTTTCTAGGTAATTTTGGTGTGAATTTCTCTGATGACTTTTTACTTTTACTCCCTACATTTGAAAACAAGTACCGTACTCACAAAAAGTTGGGGACATTGGACTGTGGGATTAAATTTCAGGATGAATGTAAAATGCACTATAACCTTTACAGGTGAACTTAATTGGACCTTTCTGTAAACTTCTGAATACACATCAATCTGTTTCAGTAGTTCTCAACTCATTTGGGACCCTTTTACCTGGAAAAATAGAATACGTTTTTTTCCAGGTGTCGTCATCATCAGTTGAGTTAGCATTTTTCCTAAATTCATCTGGAATTTGGCCTGTTTGACTGCCACTTTTTCACCTTCCCCCTCTTCTCCTACACAGAGAGGGGGCTAAGTGGCATTGATCGAAGTGAGCCTTTTGCTGTGAGGAATCTGCATTGATCCGACCAGGACAGGTCCCGAGGAGAACAAATTAAACCTGCAGCACTTAATTTCATTAAATAGACTCTCCTGTACAATGTAACATTGTGCAGTACAGTATCATGTGATAAATGTTGCCCACTCTGCATCCATTGCAACATGGTTGTGATTGTGATGCCTTCTCAACGTTTCCTCATTTTTTTTTCTCAGAGTTTTTCTTTCCCTGGTTATGGGATCTGGACCAGGGGAAGCTCAATTTTGTGTATGCCCTTTTACGCAAATAACTTGACCTGACTTTGACAGTGTGAGCACTTTTTTTCATTGTACCAAATCAAAACGGGAATTGTACATAATTGACAGTAAAACTACGCTTCTGTAGATTTCAGAGTTGGTGTTTTTTTTTAACTTGTATGTAATTGAATCGCTACTTTTAGCAGTGTTTTGATGTTTTTACACAATTTTCTGTACTTCTATTGAAGTACTTTTACCACCCCTGATTCACCTGAAGCCACACGGGGAGCAGGGACTTCTTCACCTCCACCACTCGCACCCGGCCGTCCCGCTCGTCCAGCAGGGACCACGCGTCCGGGCGGTCCTGGGGTTCTCGCACGCACAGGGCGAACACCTTCACCACCTCGCTCTTGCGGAGCTGCTTGACGGTGACGCTGGCCAGCCCGGAGGTGTTGTAGTTACTCACGTTCATGGTGCCCTTCACTACCAGGTCCTTGCTGTGCTCCGGGCACGTCCGGTTAAGGGGCACATCCACGTCGGCGTGGGCATCGTCCTCAGCCTCGCTGGAGTAAAGCTCCGTGAAGCGGACAAGCGCGGAGCTGTTGGGGAACAAGTGGAGCCCGTAGAACCGGACCAGGATATCGCTGCCCTCGGTTACCTGGATCACGCCGCGCTCGGTGGTCCCGGCCGGCATGTCGCTGCGCTCTAGCCGCATGCCGAGGATCCGCGTGGTGGCCCGCGGCTCGGCCAGCGCCGCCTCGGCCCGGACGCCAGCCGTAAGGTGGGTAAAGAGCAGTAAAGTTCGCAGAAACCCGCGTCCGCTCGACGCCGTCGCCATGTTTGTTTCGCTCACTGTCATTTGTGTCAGAGGAGGGAGGGGGAGCGGGGGAACTGACGTCATCGTATTCGGTTGTCAATTTACATATCCTGAAGCCGGCCAATAGGCTGCTGCTGCATCATCAGGAAAACCTTGACCGAACCGCCCTCCCGGTGAAGTTTTTGTTTTCAAACCTATTTGACTTCGTCCTTTCACGTAAATCGCGTCATTTAAGTTCCTGGTGAAATTGATCATAATAAATTACATTTACATGATTTACATTAACTGTTTTAGATCAAATGACCATGCTAAATGGAATTTAAGGTCCATATGCCATTATCTACAAACTATTAGTGCCTTATAAAAAACTTTTTGTGACTTTCCTAATTCCATATCTCCATAACTGTCACTGCTAAAACTTACTATACTATACAGTTTTGTTTTAGAATAAAAAATATTCATTTTAAATGCAGACAATGTTAAGTACGAATCGAATTCTATAGAATCCAAAATAGCTGATTGAAAGGGACAGAGTAAAAAAAACTTTACGTTTTGTTTTTTTAATTGGCAGCGCTATTTAACTTCCTGAATAAAATAAACTTTCATGAATTGCAATTTTAATGTTTTAAATTCATACTTATGTCTTACAATCAGTCACCATAATCGTCCTACTGTATTATCAACAAACTTTCAGTGCTTTTCAAGATTTTTTTTTCATATCCATATTTTGCGTAAATGCCACACTTCCTGAGGAAATTTCTCGTAAACTGCATTTTTAATGCTTTAAATTCATACATTTTTCGTTAAATCAGTATCACCATATTCAAAGTTATTTAGGTCCTAAAGGACCCTTCTAATTGTTATTTAAGATTATAATTTTTTTTAGGTATTTTCCATGAAACTCACTAAACACATTTTAAGACTGAATGCTGTTTCTTTTAAATAAACCAATATATTACCAGAAAAAATAGGTACGCCTGCCAGAAATTAATCGAATAGAATAGCTGTATGATAGAAAAGTACAAATCAAAATAATCATAATTTGATTTCAGTTTTGATTGACTTACCTATTCAATTTAATAAACCCAAAACACAATGCCAGGAAGTTGAGTGAATCCCAAATATCTTGATTTAGGTTACAGCTCTCTCTTGTGGTCAAGTTACATACTCACTGTTTACGTCGTGATGCCTTGTTTGCTGTGTTCTCCATCATTTGGTTCTCATGGAAATTCACAATCCACCTTGAATTTAAGATCTCGCAAGGAGTTGCTGTGGGTCACAACTTACCCACGCGCAAACTGACGGGCGAAACTGAGGCCAGGTTCTGAGGTCACTCGCTTTGCCACGCCCCAACAGGCACACATCTAACACACCAATACTATAGAAACAGTAATTACTTTTAATAAAATCATTTTACTTATTTACATTCTCTTGCATCCTGTTTCTATACAATACACTATTATTTTTCTTTATTAAAACCACTTGTTTAAAACCGCAAAGTTGTGGTGTTTTAGGGGGGACTGGAACTGATTTATGACATTTCAATTAATTTCAAAGGGAAAAGTTAATTTCATATTCGAGTAAACTGAGTTCACGAGCTACCGCTGTGTATAGCAATAAAAAGTGCCTTTTACATAAAACGTTTCCCTTAAATGAAATATGTTTTTATTCAAACAAAGTTTTGAATTGTAACTAGACAATGACTGAATTTCAACTTCAGTGCAGCGATTTTCTTCTCTCTCTCTGAAAAAAAACAACTACTTCTGTGTCTGACAGAAAAGGAAGCGCTGCAGAGCGATGCCGCCAAATGGAAACCAATAGTGCGGCAGACAATCAGACAGATAAGTCGTGACAGTATGAAGTAAATTATAGGTGTGGGGGTGTCCAAATATTTTCCCAATAGTGTGATGCCTTGCACTTGTACACTAATGCAAATACAAGCACAACAACAGTGCTAAATGAATACCTCTCTGACAGTTTCATTCAATAGTCAGCTGCATTGTTAACGTTAGGAAAATGTTTATTCTTTATATTCAGTAAATTACACCCGCCTGCCCCTCCTTAATTCCCCACCTGACCAGTAGATGGAGCCAATTTTATCATCATCTTCCAAACCGCTTATCCTATACAGGGGCGCGGAGAGGTGCTGGAGCCTATCCCAGCCGTCAACGGGCGAAGGCAGACTACAGCCCGAACTGGTCGCCAACCAGTCGCAGGGTACACACAAACACCATCACTGAGCGGGAATCGATCCCACGCTGCCCGCACACAACTCAGGCGTGTGTACCACTACACTATCAGTGACCTGGAGCCAATTTTAATCACAGCTATTTCCCCGGACCACAGCGGCCTTGTTAAACTGTTTAGCGATGAAATAATTTTACATCCCAAAGAGCTAATTTTGAGGTAAATTTATTTAATATTTTGAGACTACCAAATGAGCCATTGTGCTTTTTAAGGACATGTATACAAGTATACAATACTATGAATATGATCGTCTTGTGGTGGGTGATGAAAAAAAACAAAACAATCGCCTGTAACATATGACTGTGGGAAAGTATGCACACGGTCACCTAACATATCAACCTATTAGCTAATCAGCTGTAAGAAATGTATTATTGACCCTCGAACCTAAATGTTTTGGATTCCATTAGACTGTATACATGATAAGATAACAAGAAACATATAATTTAATGTGATTGTATTGCTTTTGAAATATTTCAAATAGTAACGGTCATCGCTGGGTGGAACTCTCGCGAGACTTGTCGACTTCATGCGCGATGATTTGTTCTGAACTCCTCCAGTTAAGTTGGACTGATTTTGGTTGGTTGGGCTGGCAAAGGGGAGGCAATGGAGGGAGGCGACAAGAGAGGGACCAGAGAAGGGAGGGATGTGGTCTGGTGGACTAAGAGTAGCGGTAAAGGAAAACATTATTCCGTCGTTGTGTCTCCTCCGACCGGGTGGGCGTCCTTTCATCCCCAGGAACAGCGCTGTCTCCTCGGCTCGGGACTCGAGGTGAGGCGCCCCTATCCCCGGTGAGCGGAAGTCTATTTGGACTCTTGAAAGTTAAGTTAGTGAGTTTGAGAGAAAGAAAGAAGTTGGCCAAAATCAGCTTCTCCTTTCTTGAACGGCGAAAACAGTTACATTTTAAGCGACGTTTGATGGAAAGTGCTTGAGTGTGAGTGTGGAAAGTGCTCGGTTACTCATTTTCAAAGGTATTTCGCATTATTTGACTTAATTTGTCTGTGGTGTAACATCTTTTAATGTGACAAAGTCAAATTAGCATTTTGGCAGCGTACTGTCTCAGAGGCCACTACAGTGTGGCTCAGTTGTAGGCTAAAAGCTAAGCTAATTAGGATTCCATTCAATTTAATTTTTTATTTTCTTTTTTAAATTGAACTTTAAAGTTAAATTTCAAGTTTAAAGTTCAAAGTATATGGTTATCCCATACTGAAACCCTGTCCGAAAAGGAATAGGAAGAAATTAAAAGTGAATTAAATATGCCCCTTTGGTGGCCCCTTATGTGGATGGCGTTTGTACAGTGCTGTCCATCCATCCATCCATCCATCCATCCATCCATCAAACGAGCCGCTTATCCTCACGAGGATCGCTTATCCTCACGATGGTCGCCTATCCCAGCCGTTTTTGGGTAGCAGGCGGGGTACACCCTGAATTGTTGGCCAGCCAATCGCAGGGCACAAGAAGGCAAACAACAACCATTCATACTCACAATCACACTTAGCGACAATATAGTGTTCAATTAACCCACCATGAATGTTTTTGGAATGTGGGAGGAAACCGTTGTACCCAAAGAAAACCCATGCAGGCTCAGCGAGAACATTCAAACTCCATACAGGGAGGCCGGAGCCTGGAATCAAACCCTGGACCTCTGTACTGCGAGGCGGACGTGCTAACCACTAACATGAAATGTACTTGACAAATGCAATTACCGGAATTGAACTCATATGTATGGTGTTAGAGTTAAAAAAAAAAAAGTGCTATAATTTGTATTAACATCTTGTAAATTGATCTGTTGAGTAAGCTGAGGTATTATTGAACAGGAAAAATGACACACACATATATGCATGTGAATATGTATAAATGTAAATACTGTATATAAGTAAAATAAATAATAAGTGAAGTAGATAAGGAAAATGAGTCAAAAGTAACATCAAATCTTGACAGTGTACAGTACTGTAGAAAAGTCTCAGAAGCCAACATGGACTACATTACAGTCCAATTGTGGAGCAAAAAGATAAGATAATTAGGGTTCCGTTCAATTTAGATTTACATTTTTGTGAAAAGAAGAGTTACTATGCTAATAGTAACTACATATGGTTGGCAAAATGAGAACTCCAACAGCATTTCTACAATATTATACATCATACATTTAATATAAGTTACACATCTGTATGATGCTAGAGTTGAAAATGAACATTAGAAGTGCTTGAATTAGTAATAAGTTGTGTTGTAAAATAATGTTTTTGCCAAATCTGGCATTACTCTTTACAGGAAAAATGATTGTACGTTTTCAAATGCGGCAAAAGTTTATGAAAGCCTGTCAGTCGAGCCTGTTAGCAAGCTAACTAGCCAGCTAACCGAGTATCAATGGAAACTCATTAAAGGCTCAAATCTGTCATTAATCTTGACCAAAATACGTGTTGGCGTTGAGTCAAATACTCACAATTGTCATGGACAGTAAAAGCGTTATAAAGGTCATTCATTTGATCTCCAATCATCAATGAATGTGATCATTCATTTACAGAGGTCGATTAAAAGGTCAGGGGTTTAATCAGGTAAGATGAGAGGAGGCCCGAGGTGTCAGGTGAATTATTCAGAGCTCGATTGTTCGTGTCTCCCTGTGCAGTGCTCGCAAATTTCCGGCCGAGAGTTGCCATTGTCGCTCTGACATCAGTAAAAAAAAAAAAAAAACGAAAACACATATTGTAATCAGTCAAAAAAAAACACGAAAACACATACTGTATGTTAGGTCCGTCAAAGACTAACTTTGATTTTACTTCAAAATAAAAGGCTTTTAATTTGTCTTCAATACAGGATTTACAAAAAGACATACGTTAGGTTTATGGAACTGTCTTTGATGTTTACAAACACCTGTATGCCGAAATTAGGGTACGATACTTCTTGGACAATTGTTGATGTTTACAAAAAGAAGACATTTTGGTCTGTCTGAGACTTATTTGTTTTAAACGTTCACAAAAA
Source organism: Filicampus tigris (assembly GCF_054856515.1). Taxonomy (NCBI): domain Eukaryota; kingdom Metazoa; phylum Chordata; class Actinopteri; order Syngnathiformes; family Syngnathidae; genus Filicampus; species Filicampus tigris. The sequence continues at coordinate 16,002,661 of NC_141221.1, read as the reverse complement.
CACTTATATTGAATAGTCTGAATTCTCTTAACTGTTTGGTTAGGTTCAATGAAGGGTCCCAAATCTGACTTTAATGTTTACAAATAACATGTATAATAATTTTGTTGACCATACCCAATTGTTACAGATGTTTGCAAAACCACATACAGTAGGTCAGGTTAGTTGAGGACTATAAAATATGTTTGAAAACACATACGCTCTATAAATGGAAGACTAAATTGTCCGTGTTATATCTCTGTTTATTTTATTTATGTATATTTTTTAATTAAAAACAAAATATATCGAGCTAAAACCAATAACTGTGTGCTTTGGTACCGGCAACACCAAGCTGTTTTTTTCTGTATTTAAATATGTTTAACAGTGAGCCAAATGCTGACCCACAGCAGATTGAATTGGTTTTAGAGTGTTTTATAAACCCACGTTGAAGTGGCCACCAATTTCCTTCCTTTTGTCTACAGGTATATGCGACCCTCAGTTTGGAGTTCCCTGCTCTAAATAGCCCTCAAAGTTAATACTGTATACAGTATACACATACCGTATACAGATCTTGCGTCGTCTTTTGTTTACAAAAATGTACGTTTAGGATGTCGAATAAGTCCCTTGATTTTATTTGATGGATACAAAACACACGTTTAGTTTGTGGAAGAGTCCAAACTGTAGGAGTATGACCGATAAATTGAGCACACAAGAATGCAACATGTCAAAATTGTATATATACATTATTTCCCAGATACGGGCTCAAAGCCGAAGCGGGCCTGCTTGAAATCTTCATATCTAGACAGGACTATTAGTGAGCAGGTGGAATGATTCACAGACGCTGTGTTTGGTGACTTGCTGTTATTATTAGCTCACAGATTTGATAAAACAAGGAGGCAATGATAAAGCATTGCAGGACAAAAGTGAGACTGGGAAGACGCTGGAGCATTGCTGTTTCATTGAAGGACAACATGACACTCTTTCGACATTTCCTGGAAGCAAAAACTTTCTCCTGCTTGAAAAAATAACTTAAAAGAAGCCTTCTCACTCCGTTTGCTATGAGACACAATAGAGGAAATCCAGCTGCTGGCTTATCTGTCACAGTAGACCATTGTTTAATGGAAGAATGCTACAGACATGGTCACTTTCTCTTTTTTTGGGATGACTTATCAAAGGAAGGTGGTCTTAGGCTACTTTCACATCAACAATCTAGTCAAAACAGGAAATGGTTTTTTTCCAAATGTTTTTTTTTCATGCAGATGACAAACCAAAAAAAACACAAAATCATACCATTTTCAGCATCAGTGTTGATTTTAAGATCCCTCCACCCCACAAAAAAGGTGATGAAAGCAAATGATGAATGTAGAATGTCAGACCTCCATCAAGGCTGAACTCTTAATAAAAGTAAAACATAAACAAATCAATAGTGGAGCATCAAAACACATGTCCTTTCCCCCCCGACCCCCATTTTTCTTACTTTTACATTAATGGTGTTTGCGCTTTGCCGCGCACACGTGAGAAATTGTTGCTGACGACGCGCGCATTCTCTCTCCTGATTGGTCCGTTATACCACATGTTGCGATGACATACACCAGGGCTATTCAACTAAATTATTCAGGGAGCCACATTATCAAAATCCCAAGGGGCCAGAGGCCACAGGCCGGAGTTTTCGGTCCATTTGGTATTAAACTGGTGATTTTCTAAATCAACCTTTCTTTTTTTTCAGTTTCAATAGTGCCATGTTTACAGACCGAGCGACGGCATTGTTTGAATTTGGACGATTTCGGTTCCAATTCCGGTTCTTCGATTCAAATTTGGTTCCTAACAATTCTCGAGTTTTATTCCCCAAAAAAAGGAGTTAATTTTGGACATATCGCATGAATTTCTCTCTCTCTCTCCTTTAATGTCATGAACTTTTTATACTGTTTGTGAACTTTTTCTATGAGTTACTCAAAGGGCTTTTTTTAACCAGGATATTTATTTTTTGTATTATATTTCACAAGAGCTTAATTTTTGAGAAGCTCAAGACAATACAATAATGCAGCTGTTACAGAAAGCATTCTACCAAACACCAATTGATGGGCTAACCTTTCTTTAGAAAGAAAAAAAAAAAAAAATGGCCTTAGCTAGGATTATTGCTGGGACCACCGTAGATGATCTGTTATGATTTTAAAAGCTGAATACACAAAGGTCCATGTCCACACAAGGCGATAATGTGAGCGCTGTTTGCCGACAATGGACGCAGTGTTCAGCGTAGAAACCAGAGATGAATTCTTGGACAGGACAGCCATTCATGTTGTGCCACCTCTGAACCCTTCAGCCAGTCACAGGTGAACAGTTCTGTGAGAACCCATCACCCGATCCTTTTTTCTTTAATTCTCGCTATTTAATGCTTGCTACCTGTCTAATTATTTGTGCCACAGAGGCCTAATCTAACACAGGTGAATGTGACGCTGGGCTACTGCTACCTTTGCACCGACAAAATTAATATCGGCTCCAAATATCGGTTATCGGCCTCCTTGACTACTAATAATCGGTATCGGTATCGGCCCTGAAAAAAGCATATCGGTCTATCTCTACTAAACTGCCAACTGTAATACCGAATGATGAATGAATGTACTGACTGACTGAATAAACTAGTAATCGACAAACTAACTTCCCAACTAACCAATCAACACATCTACCAGATGACTATTAGACCAACCAGGAAAAGGAATGATTTAATGAACACGTCAAGAAAAGCCACCAATAGAGTTTCCGGAAGACTAACTATCTGAAGATCAATACAACAAACAAACTAGCTAACCTACTGTCCACTCCACTTAATGAGGAATGAATGAACACACAACGATCTGACGAGCCCCAACCTACCGATGGATCTACCGAATGAGCGATCTAACAAACCAAAAAACAAACTCACCGACCTATCTCCCAATTGAAGTAACTAACTAATGAAACTTCCCGTTCCTTTGCTTATTGTTTATTGTTATGCAGCAGGAATTGATCAAACGTAACAGAATGCGTGTGAAATAGACCACGATCAGAAAATATTGCATCATTTGTTAGCCGTGTGAACGCAGTAAACCCTGGAAAGTCCCCCGCCTCTATGATGGTGTGCCAAGTTTAAAAGTCTTCTTCCTGTCAGACAGCGTGAACATCAGCCTTGCGTCACCGTGGAAAATAAACTGGGCGGTTAGTTTAGTGGATGAACAGTGGACTGTTTGTCGGGTAGATTCATGCGGCGTTTGTTCTGTTAAAGGGGCCAAACGCAACCGTCTGGCCCGCCACGTGTCATCAAATGTGTGTAGTGTTCCAATCGAAAGGCACATTCCTGGACTTTCACATGTAGCGGATATTTATACCTGCGCTGACATCACCTTGGTGACCAAACGCTTGAAGGGCGGTAGCCACCCAAATAAAGTTTGAGTTATCATCACATTTTTACAAGAATATTTTTGACACTTAATCGCAGCAGGAGGTTTCCACATGTTAGTACCATCACAAAAAGCAAAAAGCCGGACTATCTGTGTGCTTCACAAGTTCACAACATAGGTTTTTATTGATTTTTATTATTTTGTTTTAGTTGTGTCATGATCAACACGTTACTTGTCAATTGGATACACTGGGGCCGGATGAAAATAATTTTTCTCGCACTTCGTGTTTAGTTGCAAGCCATCAAACTTTGCTGCGAGGTGCTATGATGAAAACTCACAACTTCCACAGTAAATTATGCGTCGCCCATCTGTCTAGCATATGTGCGTCAAATTTGTTGAGAAGTGAGTCAAGTCTCAAAGAGTATAACCTCAGGAAATGGCCAAAAATCCAACATGACGCACTATGTTTTGCGTTTCACAGGGTGGGCTTTGATTTTGTGCATCCTTGATGATAAACATGCATGCTGGATTTTGTGTCAAAAAGGCGACAAATGTCGGATGCAAATATTTCTGACCCCAAATTTGATCAAACTAAACCGTAGGATGGTAAACGCAGCACAGCACACAGCAATCTTACAGCAACCACAAGAAGCAACGTGCAGGTTTTACTTCCTCCTTGCCCTTTAACGGTTTCTTAATGACATTCCGTGCGGACGTGTTTTGTGCAGCATGTTCCTGTGTGCTTGTCTTAGGCACACACACACATGCACACACATACACTCTGATAACTGTCAGGCAGATCTGGAATGTTTAAAAAAAAAAAAAGCAGAACTTGATTAATTGTGTTTAAGAGATGCTATCAAGCGAGGAAATGCCAAAGAGAGCAATACATTAATTACTGGTTATGTCATTACAGGAAATAAAAATATGCCTCAGAGTGACTGTGATCACAGTTCAATGCAGTAGTGCCTTTAGATATGCGTTTAATATGTTCACTTCACAGGAAAATAAAACACACCATGAAACAAAGAAAAACCCAAGCTAAACAGCAAAAACAGAGATCATGACAGAAGATACGAAGAATACACGCCTGTTATTTATTTAACTTGTTATATTGTCTGTCTACATGTGTTTGATGATGCATTGTTTGTATTCAAATATCCGTTCTTTAATGGGCTGTGACATCAGCGACTATCAGTGCTATTCCCTAGCCTGTCAATTTCGTTTTGCATTATGTATTAGCATCAAGCTAACGGAAGACAAAGTTGGGTGCTTGTGGTCAATAAAATTTCTATTGGTTGTGAGCAGGGCAAAGGGATTTGATTGGATGCTCTGGAAGAGCTTTGATCTGGAAAATGACGACACATCCCAAAGCTGCCGTTGCTAATGTAAATGTTGGCGCTTTTTTCCACAGACGATGATGATGGTGATGGTGATGGTGATGATGATGATGAACATATAGCAAGGAGGAAGTGACAATGTCGTTCTTTGGTCTCAATTGTGCCAGCAAGAAAGAGCAAGGTAAGCTTGATTAGTCTTTGACTTAATATGAACATTTTTCTTAAATGACATCAATTCATTGTTTTTTTTCTTTGATGTCAGAACTGGAGAGGAAGCTCAGGGCCAACGACCGGGAATACAACCTCTCCTTTAAATATGCCGTAAGTGTCAATTTATACAATCCAACATCCAGAAACAAGTGTTTTGCTTTTTATTTGGCTTTTTTCTCCGCCCCAAACAATTGCCTAAGCACCAAGAACTGTGACCCATTGTTCGTGTACTTTTTGTTGGCAGTACAGTCCGGCTGCTGATCACAACCACTTGGACTCTGCGGGGCTCACTCCCTCTGCCTCTGAGCTTCCACACTAGTTAAACATTTGCGATAGGCTTCTAAACACACAGAACAGCCTGGAGAAATCCTCTTTGTGCAGTAGAAATAAGCACAATGACTAGAAATAATCCATAGTGTAAAAAAAAGTCCATGGCACGTTGATTTCTGTGTGGTGACACCTTTGCACGTAATGTACGTGTACTGCGCTAATTAAATTTTCTCGCCAGTTATTTGTGGTAACAGCTTACTTGCACAATAGAAATATATTCACGAAGTCAAGAGAGATGTACGTTAAAAGTTGTTGTGCACCAGGGTTTTCATAGTTAGGGATTTTTCATGAGTTAGTTTTTATTTCATTGTGACTTTTGTTGTTTAGGGATTTTTCATGAGTTAGTTTTTATTTCATTTATTTCAACTTTTGTTGTTTAGTTTCAGTTAGTTTTCATTCGTTTTTACAGCAAGTTTGTTAGTTTGGATCTTTTTCAAAATGTTTTGTTTTAGTTTTTATTTAGTTTTATTTTATTTAGTTTTAATTTCAGTAAGTTTTTTCATTTTTTTTAAAAGCATGATGATTTTTTTTCACGTTTTAAAAAAAAAGGTTAGTTATTTTATTAACTATAATATCCTTGCCATGTACTTTCTCCCCTCCAGACGAACGCCATCAAGACCTCCAAGTACAACTTCTTCACCTTCCTACCTCTCAACCTCTTTGAGCAGTTCCAGAGGATTGCTAATGCCTACTTTCTGTTCTTGCTGGTGCTGCAGGTACTCTAGGAGCGCCAATCCCACAAACGCTCCTTGCTCCTCTTTGGTATTGCCTTTATTTTCACTTTGCAGGGATTTTAGCTGGGCTTAACGTTCTCCATTTTCTATCAGGTGATTCCTGAGATCTCGTCGCTGTCCTGGTTCACCACCGTTGTGCCTCTGGTGTTGGTGCTCTCAGTCACCGCCGCCAAGGACGCTACTGATGATATCGTAAGCACCTTACCCATCTTTGGCCGTACCATATTTTAAGTCTTTGCTTTTTTTTCCTTTTTTTTTGTGGTGCTAAAATGGTCGTGTGCTCACTTAGAATGCACAAGGTAGCTTTTGTTGGTTGTGGTTTTTGTGATTATTTTTCTGTTTCTTTTTCCTGTACGTCCATGAGAGGTAGCAGAATTGATACCTGTGTGCTCCACTAGATTGACTTCTGAGAAGTTCATATTTTTCAGGGGGTGAGGTTGACTTTGTATGTCTAGATTTCTTTAAACAGTGATTGGATCAATAGATTTCATCAAAACACATGCAATAAAAATGGATACTAGAGTAATACAATAGATAAAAATAAGAAGCATAGATAGTAATAGAATAAAAGAGGCTACCACTATGGGAAGTAGCCCGCCTCTTGCCTAAAGTTAGCTGGGATGGGCTCCAGCTCACTCGTGATCCAAGTGAGGATAAGCGGGACAGAGACTGGATAGATTATATAATATATACATTAATGAATACAAATTATTTAAAACTACATACACATATTAATGACACTAATAAAATACATAAATATGCAGGTAAATTCAAATGTATACATTTGAAATAAATACATGTAAAACAAGCAATTATTCATAAATAAAAGTATCTGATATTTTAAATGAATTGATTGATACACATTATATTTGACTCACGACAGATGTGTGGGAACTGACTAAATTCCATTTAATCGGCCAGTTGCGTCACCCCCGATTTCACAAAAAAAATGCTCGTTTCCCCTTTTTTGTGACGAGCTAATATGTCACGCTGTTAAAGGAATACAACTGCTTCCTTGCGAGATGCACTCATGACCTTTTACTCTTAAATGGTTACACGAGCGCTAATAAGGAAGGCGAGCAACAATAAAACAAACACTAAACAAGCTGATGTCATAGCTTAAACATTAGCTCAGGTACCCAGAGAATCAAGGACTAAGTAGTTAGTATGCGGAAAAGCGGGTAAATAATCAAACTTTTTATTGTGCCTTTTCTTCTAGAATCGCCACCGCAGTGACAATCAAGTAAACAACAGAAAAGTCCAAGTCCTCATCGATGGAAAGTAAGTATTTTTTTATTAAATTTACAGGTTTAAAAGTATTTTTTTTTTGAAAAGTCAAATGTTTAAATGAGCTCAAGCAAAGTCACTCATTAAGTGAGCCCATGATTGTTGAGCCTCCCAACCAAGTTGCAGCAGGAAACACTCCGGAAACTTCCACTCGGCAATCCAGCTACCGCTAACCGACGCCCATATTTGGGCTGGGTTTATTTCCTGAAATACAAACACTGCATTTGTTTTGCCATCGAACTTAACATCCTGTTTCCTCCCACCAGACTGCGCAACGAGAAGTGGATGGACGTGCAGGTGGGAGACATCATCAAGCTGGAAAACAACCAGTTTGTTACGGTGAGGCATTGATTTACTGTTTGCAGATGATGGAAACATTTTTTTACTTACACTGTTGGAATTTTTTGGGGGAAAATGCCACCATTTAAGGGCAGTCTGGATAAAGCCATGGTCATTCCATTTTAGCCAGCTAAGATAACAAGGATAGCTGTGTTTTCAATTTTTTTGGTGGTGAAAATGCCATTTCAACTGTTTCCCAGGCCGACCTCCTCCTGCTGTCCAGCAGCGAACCACTCAACCTAGTCTACATCGAGACTGCAGAGCTGGACGGGTAAGCCCTGGTCCTGGTTCATGACCCGTCATTGTCGTTTTGGCCGAGCTTTTCTCTCCTCTTCCTAAGTGAGACCAACTTGAAGGTGCGCCAGGCCCTGCCAGTGACCGGGGACCTCGGCGATGATGTCGGCATGCTGGCAGCCTTTAATGGTAGGACAAAAAAAAAATCAAAACGGTAACGCCATTGGAATTCGTCTCAACCCCCCCTGCATTTGTGTCACGAAGGCGAAGTCCTTTGCGAGCCTCCCAACAATCGGCTGGACCGCTTCACAGGGACGCTGACCTACACAGGGCAGAAGTACGCTCTGGACAATGAAAAAATCCTGTTGCGAGGCTGCACCTTGAGGAACACGGAGTGGTGCTTTGGACTGGTGCTCTTTGGAGGTGACGTACGCGTCTTCTTGGAAGGAACGTCATCATCTCTCACTTGAAGCCAGCTTTTATCTCCTCTTTTTTTATTCCAGGCCCAGAAACCAAGCTGATGCAGAACTGTGGCAAAAGCACTTTCAAGAGGACCAGTGTGGACCGTCTGATGAACGTCCTCGTTCTCTGTGTGAGCATGTTTATGTGATTTGAGCCTGTAAGATGAACAGGTTTCATGATGAATCCACAAAATGTTCATCAAATGGCACCTTGCTCAATTAGCTGGTATAGACAAAAAAAGGCTTTGCAAATTTACGTCCCAAATTCCAAAGTGCAAGCCCTGGAATTCACCCAAAATGGCTGCTTAAAGTGGAAGTCAACCCAAAAAATGTCTTTACAATAAAATGTTACATTCACCTCCACTAGTCCAATCCTGGCATTCTGATTAATATTGTGTTTGTGGAATATAAATTAAGCAGTAAAATCCACCTGTTTTTGTCCATCCCAGAGGGCGGCCACTTTGCCACTTGCTGTTACTGAAAATGACACCACAGTTGCTCAGGGCTCAGATAACGACCATTCATGGCTCAGCTTCAGAAAACAAATGATCCGTGATTAGTCATTACCTGAGCCCTGAGCAACTGTGATGTCATTGTCAGCTGACAGAAGTGATTCAATGGCCGCCCCTGAGATGCCTAAAAACAGGCGGATTTTGCACAAACGCAATATTAATCAGAATGCCATGTTTAGACTACTAAAGGCACAGAATTTTTGGATGTTGACTTCCTCTTTAAAACCAGGACCCGACCGATTAATCGGTTGGCCGATTCTAGCCATGCACACCTTCAGCGTCGCAGACTCAGTTTACACCACCCCCTCAATGTTCCTCTGTGCAGATTTTTGGCTTCCTGGCGTTCATGTGCACCATCCTGGCCATCGGGAACTACTGTTGGGAGCTGGGCGAGGGCTCTGCATTCACTGTCTTCCTGCCCAGGCAGAACGGTCACGACGCCGCCTTCTCCTCCTTTCTTACTTTCTGGTCCTACGTCATCATCCTCAACACTGTAGTGCCCATTTCTCTCTATGTAAGGTGAGGCCATAGTGTTTATTTTTACAGGACTCTAATCTATTTTCTGTTTTTCATATCACTTCAATGGCTGAACAGATCCCAAAAAAATGATTAAAAAAAAAGTTAAAAGTGGGTTAACGTTCTGTTTTCTGTCTTCCTTAATTTTTTTTTCTCCAATTTGTATATTCTATAAAAAGCTTAAAAATCGCTGTCTCATGCTCTATAAGAATAGCATGCAGAAAATACCGAACGGCTTACCGTTTCATAAAAAGAGCTTGTTCTTTGTTGTTTTTTTTAATGAAGAATTGTGTATGATAAAATTGATCCTAAGAGTGCCTTCAAAATGCTTGATTTTTTTGCTTTTAGATGTGCAACAATGAATCAACAATTTTAATCAATAACTATTTTTGATACCCAATGAATTGTTTAAATCCCTTTTTTGATTTAAAATAGTCCAAATGCTCAGAATTTCAGCTTCCCAGGGTTCGTACGGGTGCTTGAAAACCTTGAAAGTGCTTGGATTTTAATGTTGTGTTTTACGCGCTATTACTGGTGTCATGGCAGAAGACCCAATACAAACAAAGAAACAAAACTATTGTTTAAACAAAATTAGATTCATTACCTCATCGCTATTCATCTTTCACACAGCCACTGGAAATAGAAATGTAATTCAGTCCAACTTGCAGGCCAGCGAGAGCTCAGGATTTCATGACACTACGCGCTGACACTAATGGGAAATGTGGTTGACTTTTGTCAAAACACTGCCGCTTTTGTCCACATGGCGCCGCCATAATCAACAAAAACTGACATATTTGTTGCTTTTAAAGTAGCCTGCAATAAATGTCGCATTTAGCCCATTACAACCATCCCCTCGTCTGTTTTTTTTCAGTGTGGAGTTCATCCGCCTGGGCAACAGCTTCTACATCGACTGGGACCGGAACATGTACCATTCTCGCAGCGACACCCCCGCCGAGGCGCGCACCACCACGCTGAACGAGGAGCTGGGCCAAATCAAGTACGTGTTCAGCGACAAGACGGGCACGTTGACGCAAAACATCATGACCTTCAACAAGTGCTCCATCAACGGCAAGACGTATGGTGGGAAAACTTGACCTGGAGAAATAAAGGCCTTGTGGGTGGTGAAATTCACATTAGTGGTGCGCTGGTGTTTCTTCACAGGGGATGTTTTTGACTACATGGGTCAGAGACTTGAAATTAATGAGGTGAGTTTTGAAAGGTAAATTTGTTGTTTTTTTCATGCCTTTACTGTTGGTGTCAGCCATGTCATAGCTTTCCTATAATGGTATAATACACCTTTGATACAAATTTTTATCTTTCATGGAATTATTATTATTATGCTTTTAAAAAGCAGCCAAGATGGAGGGAATTATGAACAGTTTCAAATAGCAGTCAGTGCACAAAACCTTCAGGCTTCTGCTAGAAACCAAAACATGTCAGGAAAAAGCCCTTTAGACCACCTGAAAATTATTTGGAGTTAATCAAAAGCGTCTTTAAAGCTGAAGTCAACCCAAACATATTTCTTTGCAATAATATGTTCTGTGCGCTTTCACTAGGCAAAACATGGCATTCTGATAAATATTGTGTTTGTGGAAGATGAGTTAAGCAGCAAAATCCACCCGTTTTTAGCCATCTCAGGGGGTAGTGTTGTTCCGATGCTATTTTTTGGCCCCGATACCGATTCCAATACCCACCCGTGTGGTATCGGCAGATACCAGACTTTTTTTGAAAAAAAAAAAAAAGATATATATGAGCATTTTTTTCTTGTAATTCTAAAGAACTGCATACTCACTTGGTTGTAAAACCATTGCTATCATGGCTTTGTAAGACTTAAAAACCTTTGTGAAACAGGAAAAAATAAGAAATAATATACACGAGGTATCTTTGAGAGAGATTGTCTCAGATTAATTACAAAAGCTATAGGACATTATTATAAAAGTTTGTTTTGAGTATTAGTGACCCATCGCAACAACTTCCGCTCCCAAATCCACTTTCAAAACCAAAAACAAGCAGTAGAAAAATCCAACAAGTTCAACTCCAAAATCAAAAATTGAGCAGGGTTTGTTGTTCATGCTCGCTGCCGCCACTGTCGCAAACTCTTGGTGCTTGTTCACATGTTTTGTCCTCAAATGTTTAATCAGATTTGACGTATTGAACCTGGCCACTTTAGTTTCACCTCTTGCAACCTTCGCACCGCTAATTTTGCACTAAGCTGTTGTACTCGCTGGAGTTTCTATGTTGAAGTACAGTAGTTCCATATCGCCTCTGACATTATTTCTCCTGTACCTCGCTGTTTTTTTTCTCTCAACATGAAAAAGCAGCCCCGCCATCGGTTAAGAGCATCCGCTCTGGGCCAATAGCGACGGCTAATGCTGAACAGTCACCACACACCGGTGTCGTGAATGAGCAGGATACTGTACAAGGCGCTGCATTCAATGTAAATTGAGCAGGGTTTGTTGTTGCGGTCAATTCTCCTTGTTAATGCTCGCTGCCGCCGCAAACTCTTGGTGCTCGTTCACATGTTTCGTTCTCAAATGTTGCATCAGGTTTAACGTATTGAACCTGGCCACTTTGGTTCCGCCTCTTGCAACATTTGCTCTAGCTGGAGTTTCTATGTTGAAGTAGTTACATATCACCGACATTATATCTCCTGTACCCCACTATTATAAATGTTTGCCAATATACATCTTTGTTGTATAATTCTAACGAAAAGGGAGCTCCCAGGGTCATCAGCATGTCTTCAAAAGTTTAATGAAAACATAAACAATAACCTTTAGTAATCTACAGTAAATAGAGTTCTCCAAAATTTCAAAATGACAGAAATGTTACATTTTCACTTATCTTTGTTTTGATTTCAAACAAAAACAAAAGATGCAGAGTGTTCCTAGGGTCAATAGAATCACCTATAAAGTTAACAGAAAATGAAATAGTGCCTTGAAGTTAACACTAGTTAAATTGATTTATTATCGGCCATCAAATTTTTTAAAAAAGCACCGATAAATTGCCCGGCCGATAATCGGTCTATCCCTATTTTCAACACCTTCAATTGGTCAATAGTTTTGTAAAACTAGCAGACCAATATGGAGACTGACCAGTAGTATAGATTTATGAAAAGATATGAAATAGACCAAATTTGGAAATAAATGCTTTTCTTCTGACAGTGACATTATAGAACTACTGTATAATATTTTCATTTTCTTGAACCACTAGAATACCTACAAGATACATTTTTTTTTAATTGTGTGTGAAATATGTTGAGCACGCTAGGTACTATGAAAAGAAAAAAATGCCCCACTGTCTGGATGACTGGATGATTCATGCTGTATCTCTGAGCAGCACACTAAGACGGTGGATTTCTCCTTCAACCCGCTGGCTGACCCTCGCTTCACCTTCGACGATCACGCCCTGGTGGAGGCCGTCAAGCTGGAGATCCTCGAGGTGCACGCCTTCTTCCGACTGCTCGCCCTCTGCCACACCGTCATGGCGGAGGAAAAGAAAGAAGGTGAGGTCACTACATGGCACACAGTGATTCATTTCATGTAGTTATTTAAAAAAAAAAAAAAAAAAAAATACTATCCTCGCGCAGGGGAGCTCTCATACCAGGCCCAGTCTCCTGATGAGGGCGCTCTGGTCACAGCCGCCAGGAACTTCGGCTTTGTCTTCCGCTCGCGGACGCCAGACAGCGTCTCCATTGTGGAAATGGGGGAGCAGTGCACTTACAAACTCTTGGCAATCCTGGATTTCAACAATGTCCGCAAGAGGATGTCCGTCATCGGTAAACAGCCACAATACACAACCGGGAAAATGAGACAGTACAGTTTTAGAAGTGGGCAGCCCATATGCCTTGCAGTTCTGAGGTTTGGGGTTCGAATCTCAACTCCTATTCCATTCAACCATCCATCCAATTTATTTAAATTTGCTGTCGCACCTTCTGACCTGTTGGGAGGCGTCATTGAGTAGCTCGTAAAGGCCATGAGTCATTTTATTTGTCTAAGCCGGCAAAAATGCAAACTATTCAGGAAGAAAACATGTTTCTGATGCCTAATGGAGACTGTTAAAGAAAAATATAGAAAGTAATATATTTTTATAGATGAATAGGTGGGGGAAGGAAGTCTAAGACTTATAAGCCACTTTTACATAAACACATTAATTTTGCTATTGAATCACTGCCCTGCATTAAATATAAGATGTCAATTTAGAAAGGAATAGCGCAAAACAGCCCCATTTGGTGTTTTACGCTCCTAAAATGTCACCTGAAGAAGAGCACCGATGTGCGCCTCTTCCTCAGGTGGCAAAATTATTCACACTCTGCTCTCTGTTTCCATCTTTTTTACTGTACGTCATCATCTTCAGAGATTGAAAAAAGTAACAGGCCTATTTGAATACAGTAAGGATTACAAAGCACGGATAACTGTTTTCAAATGTAAGGAGTAAAACAAAAAGAGTTGCTGTCAGAAAAATCAATGCGCAAGTACCTGAGAAATCCAGTTAATTAGAGTAACAAAGCATTTTACTTGATCATTTCCAACCACTTCTGATGAAAAGTGGCTTTTATTGTGTTGTCTCTTTTAAATTCAAACCAGTTCGGAGCCCCGAGGGTAAGCTGTCACTGTACTGCAAAGGAGCTGACACCATCATCTACGAGAGGCTTCACCACTCCTGCGCCAAATTGATGAACGTCACCACGGAGCACCTCAACGTCAGAGCAGTTCCAGCGTCTTACGGAAAGTTGCTCGAAAGCAGTTGGTTGACATTTGCAGGTTCCCTCTGCAGGAGTTTGCAGGGGAAGGCCTGCGGACCCTGGCGCTTGCCTATAAAGACCTGGACGAGGACTTTTTCCTCCAGTGGCAACAGCGCCACCACGAGGCCAGCACGGCGCTGGATGAGCGCGAGGGGAAGCTGGAGCAGCTTTACGAGGAGATCGAGACCGACCTGCTGGTAGGCCGCCGGCAAGCGTTGCGTGAACATGGCGTTGAATGCGACGTGGAAAGCTGTTGTACTTGTGCGTTCAGTTGCTAGGAGCGACGGCGATAGAAGACAAGCTGCAGGACGGAGTACCACAGACCATCGAACAGCTGTCCAAAGCTGACATCAAAATCTGGGTTCTTACTGGCGACAAGCAAGGTATCCATTTTTTATTTATTGTATATTAAGGTTTTACATAGAGTGTGAGAAGAAAAAGATGAAAAAAATAGGCAAATATCAAACACTCGCAGGGAAAAAACAAACACTGTACAAGGTCCAGGGAGCTCAATTTTGTTTTGGTAAGCATTTTGTCTTTATTTTATTTATATTTTATTTGTTATTGCTTGTTCAGTTAAATTATTGCTGCTATTTTCTTAATTTTGATCTGTTTCATTGTTAAATAATCTTTGTATTCATTTTTTAAATTAATTTGTTGTATATTTTGGTTTTTTTTATTTATTTTTTTTCATTGATGTTATTATTTTAGCATTTATTTTTATTTTAAAAACTTGACTTATTTCATTTCAAAAGGATTTGTATTGCTTGGTTAACCTTTTTGAATTATATTTTATATTGTTTTCATTATTCCTTTATTTGACTCATTAATTTTTATACATTGTTTATTTAGTTTTTTATTTTTATTTTAAATTAATATTTTATTCATTCAGTTATGATTTTGTATTTACTTTATTCTAATGTTTTTTTTTTTTTTTTACACTTTTCCATTTTTATTTTAAATATATTATTTAGATTAAAAAAAAAAAATTGTATGTAAAAGTATGTTTACATTAATAGATATATAATCCTCAGAATGAACCTGGTGGAGTCTGACGTCGTTAAATTTATGCAGTTATTTACCACTTAAAATTACTGATCTTAATACATCTTGAGCAATATTTTTGTTTCATTACAATATTGTTTATATTGCAGAAACAGCGGAAAACATTGGCTACTCATGCAACCTACTGCGTGAGGACATGAACGACGTCTTCGTCATTGCTGGCAACTCGCCAGAGGATGTCAGGCAGGAACTCAGGTAACTATCGCCAATTGTTTTCCACCATTTTTAAATATTATTTATTTATATTTACAAGTTATTCTTTTATGTACGGCAGGAACGCACGCACGTCCATGAAACCAGGTGCCACTGAGGATTGTGCATTTTTGCCGGCAAGGACTCTGGGTAAAAGTGCGAAGGCCATCGCGGATGAAACGGTGAACGGCGAGTATGGCCTAGTCATCAACGGACACAGTCTGGTACACCTCATGAACTTTTGTGGCTTTATTTTTTTTTTAAATGAGCATATTACTATTATTGTTGTCTGCTAAGTCAGCCCTTAACTCCTTATTGTGTAATGCCAAAAATGTTGCTTTTGTTAAACCTACATGAAGTTGAGCGCATTCAACTTGTTTCATGGTTTCAAGTTAATTGGTTAGAAGCAATACTTGAAGCTACGATGCTAACGTTTTAGCTTTCTGCTAATCAATTTAAGAGTTGATGTTTTGATTGTAAACATCAAATGCTGTACAACTTAGTCTTCACTAAAACTAATGTAATGTTTTTGAAAACATCAAAAACAATTTGAGTCTTTCAATGAAGCTCATATTTTTTTTCATAAATATAAAAGATAATTTAGTATCCGTTTTCAAAGCTATTGTATGTTTTTGTAAACATTTTTTTATAGTCTTCAAAAAAGCTAACCTACAATTTTGTAGACGCGAAAGACAATTTGGAATTATGAGTGAAATGAATGTGAAAATGAAAATCATCATAACACCTATGTTTACATAATCAAACAACAACCCCATTTGCAATTGATTAGTTTTCTTTGATCTTTGATTTTTTTTTTTTTATAGCTGTTTTGATTCTGCTGTTGTCGAGAGTAGGGGCAGATTAATTGGCAGGTTATTTAGTTTTTTAAACACATTAACACATTACAACCAAAGACAAAGAAAATAGCGTTCAAACGTTCCAAAAATTAGGCAGAGTTTTGTAGACTTTTCTCTGTTATAAACAAATATCAAAGGACAAACAAAAAAAAATAAAATGCTTTGCCTTTTCCGATAACCTGTAATCTGTTATCAAAGTTTTACTCTGCCAAATATCAGTATTGACATAGGGCTGAAAAAAATCTCTTGGTTGGGCCCTAGTCGAGAGTTTCATTGGTGTTTTTTGGGGGTTTTTTTTGCGGCAGGCATACGCGTTGGATCGCAGCATGGAGCGGGACTTCCTGCGCACGGCGTGCATGTGCAAGGCCGTGATCTGCTGCCGCGTCACGCCGCTGCAGAAGGCGCAGGTGGTGGAGCTTGTCAAGACGTACAAGCGCGCCGTCACGTTGGCCATTGGCGACGGCGCCAATGACGTTAGCATGATCAAAAGTAAGATGAATCTTATTTAACCGGTTTGTGATTTTTATTTTGATTAATGCTTTATCTTTTATAATGTTTATGATTTTTTTAACATCAGTGTTTAATCCAACACATTTGCCATGTAGTGGACAAAAGTAGTTGTAACTTGGTGTCGGTGTGACCCCCCCCCCCCCCCCCCACCCCAGTGGCGCACATCGGCGTGGGCATCTCGGGCCAGGAGGGCATGCAGGCAGTGTTGTCCAGCGACTACTCCTTCGCCCAGTTCCGCTTCCTGCAGCGCCTCCTGCTGGTGCACGGCCGCTGGTCCTATCTGCGCATGTGCAAGTTTCTACGCTACTTCTTCTACAAGAACTTCACCTTTACCTTCGTCCACTTCTGGTACGCCTTCTTCTGCGGCTTCTCCGCACAGGTGAGACTCGAGGGCAGTGGACTGGCTTCAATAGTAATCCACACGGATGGTGACTCATTTAACTCTGTTAAGCATTGGGCATGGAAGCTCCTTATCTATTTATCCCTGGAACCCGATTGTTTTTTTTTTTTTTTTTTTTAATCAGTCTTCTTTTTTTCATGAAATTATAAATGACATGATATTTTTTGTATCAGTTTACTTTTAGTGTTAATTTTTGTGCAATTTCTATTTAGGTTTTGATTAATTTATTAATTTAATTTCTAATTATTTTTAATTCAAGGTATTTATTAATTATCTTTTATTTTATTTGAGTTGTAATTTTAATATCTTTCAAATTTTATTTTTTTATTTTTTTTATTTAAAAGTGTAGATTGTTTTGATTTTTCAATGCTCATTCATTAAAAAAAAGTGACTTCTCCCTTCCAGACGGTGTATGATGAATTGTTCATAACGCTGTACAATCTGGTGTATACAGCGTTACCCGTTTTGGGACTGAGCCTCTTTGATCAGGTGTGATAGCTCATACAGTATCGGTCGATTCAATCGTAAGTTGGGCTACCACTGTAATTCTTAATTGAAATTGTCTTCCACCTGGTGGTTAAAGGACGTGAACGACGCGTGGAGCTTCCAGCACCCTCAGCTGTATGTGCCGGGCCAGCTCAACCTGTACTTCAGCAAGACGGCCTTCTTCAAGTGTGCCTTGCACAGCTGCTACAGCTCCCTGGTGCTCTTCTTCATCCCATACGCCGCCGTCAGTCAGGCTGCCCGCGCCGACGGCCGGGATCTGGCCGACTACCAGTCCTTCGCCGTCCTCACGCAGACCTGCCTGCTGTTCGCTGTCACCATCCAGGTATCATCCTTAAGTTTTGAAACTCGTGTGTTCAGATGATTACATTTCTGACTCAGTGCACTCACGTGTGCGCGTCTGTTTCTGCAGCTGGGCTTGGAGATGTCCTACTGGACGGCAGTGAACACCATCTTTGTCTTGGGCAGCCTGGTCATGTACTTCGCCGTCACTTTCACCATGTACAGCAACGGCCTGTTCCTCGTGCTGCCCTCAGCCTTCCCATTCATAGGTATGCCGAGAAGGGTTTCCCTCCTTCAAGGAGTCTGTCTTGGTTTCCATTTTTTGGAATGTCAGTCTGGATTGTTTTTGATTGATTAACGTATAAATCCAATACTGATCTGTCAAATATAATGTTGAATGTGAACAAACATTTTGTGCATATAATTTTTTAAATCTAAAGGATCTTTTTCTATGAATGTAGCCTCTCAGTTAACATTCGGGTGTTGTAGAGGAAAGGATATTTGCATTAAATTTTGTTTATAAAAATCTGATACAAATATTTTTTCATATAATGTTGAATCACGCAATTTTTAATTGTTTTTTTAAATTATTATTTCGACAAAACAGCTTTGTAAAAAAATTGAGAATAAAAACACAGTTTTTCGTATTTCAACCATTTTTCTGCAAATGAAACAATATTTACATATTTGCATTTGAAATTTGGGAGTCATGTTGCCAGTAGTTTATAGAATAAAACAAAATGTTCATTTTAATCAAACATATAAATAAAAAATATCTGAGGAACTGCACATTTTGCAGTGGTCTCTTTCCAGAGCTGTATATATTTTTGTTGTTGTTAGGGGACAAATCTGAACAAAAATGAGCATATAGGCTATTTTCTGTGTTTAGGGGTCTCTGTATATTTTGGTGCAATACTAAACATATTTTATAAACTACAGTGTTGCATAATATTGTTTAAAAAGTAATTTCAATATATACGCATCTAAGTTCATATTTGGGCTTCATGCTGAAAAGGGATGTTCCCGTTCCAATTTTGGGAAAATTATAAGAATTTATTGGAAATAGTATATACAATCTGTAAAATACTAAATAAGTTTAAAATGACAAATTTCAACAACCATTTGCAATCCATCCATTTTTTGGAACGTCATGCAGGAAAAGGCTGTTCCCATTACATTTTTAAAAAGTAATTATTTTTAGAATGGGCCAAATTTTATTGAACTTGCATCTGTGATTGGCATTGGAAAAGTATGTTCCCAACAATTTTCTGTGAACTTCTAAAAATATCATCCAAATATTATATAATATTCCATGATACTGTTTGAATCATAATTCAACTTGAACGTGTTGCGTCCAATCTATTCAGGCACAGCGAGGAACTCCCTGAGCCAGCCCAACGTCTGGTTGACAATCATGCTCACCTCCATTTTGTGCATCCTTCCTGTTGTCGCCTATCGCTTCCTATTGATTTTGCTTCGCCCCACCATCAATGACAAGGTAAAATTGTATAATTGCTAAATGTATTTTACATATTAAAAATATAAAGTTGTGAGGAATTGGTTTCCAAAAAACTATTCTGTCAACTAAATGAAGTTGTTGAATAGAAACTGTGCTTCCACTCGTTACTAAGTTCAATTTATGTCCAGTTATACATCTGGTTTGAAAAGGTACTACAACCCCAATAAGTGAGACCAAGCATTTCACTTAGCAACATGAAACTTGGTAGGCTCGTTTATCATAACACACAAAAAAGTCTCAAGCACCCATGCCGGTAGCGGCCATTTTAGGATCTTATCGGCTTTTGTGCAGTACCTGTAATTGTTTTGTCTATGTTTTTTTTTTTTTCAAATGTTTTTAAAATAATATAGGTCTTGAAGATTTTACTCCACAAAATTGGAAAAAAAATCCCAACAAACTAAAACTAACTAACTAATAAAAGCTAAGCTAAAACTGAGCTATTTTTAAATAGAACTAATAAAAACTAACAAACTAGCTCTGAAAATTAACAAAATTAAAAAAACTAAATAAAAGCTAACTATAATGAAAATTACCAAACTATTGTAACCCTTGCCCATAGACACCATAGCAGTAGAAGAAGAAAAACAAATGTGAATACGAAAGTGTTTTAAGGAAAGAAGCTAATTTTGTCATCACATTAACAATTGGCACCTGGCTGCAGTTAAATAGTCCAACCATCATTTAGCCCGTGGCGCTACACACCTGTTATCACCAAATGTTTTGTATTAACATGTCAAACATTCTTCCCAGGTCATGTTCAAGGTCCGCCAGGCCAAAGCGTCACCTCCCCCTCTTCCTCGCCGAACCAGAATCCGCCGCACCAGCTCCCGCCGTTCCGGCTACGCCTTCTCGCACGCGCAGGGCTATGGTGACCTGGTGACGTCGGGCCGCTTCCTGCGACGCCCCGCCCCGTCTCGTTCCTCGGGTTTCACCCACATGGGACGCGCCACCACGGGCTTCAGCCCCATGGGCCGCTCGGCCGGGTACAGCCCGGCGGGCCATGCGCAGTATGTCAAGGCCCAGGAGGTGGAGGTGACCTCGCTGCAAATGTACAGGACAATCAGCGACGCCGCTCTTTGACCACTTGTGAGCGCCTAAGATAAGACTTTTCAGACTAAGGAGTCTTGTTTGTGGGGAAAGGAAGCAGGAATATCTGAAGAGGACATAGTGTCTTCATGTTTACAAACTTTTTTTTTAAACCTGGGAGTGCAAATCTAGGGCAGGGGTGGGGAACCTACACAGTTTGGTGTTTTGCATCAAGTCATCAATCTTTGCTGCTAAGCAACCTCCACACACAAATGAAAAGTCAAGATTTTTATTTAGTATTGCCCATCTGTCAAATATAGGTGGATGAAATTTGCTGGCAATCGGACGTTTCAAGGACTCTGTCTTTGAAAGCCCGCTGGAATGGCAAAATTCCCCTAAAATAGCCACTTCAAACCAAAATTGCTGATTTCCTTTGTGTTTTTAGGCATGGCTTTTTTAGATTTTTTGTGTCAATTCATGTTTGACATCCACAGAATTTCATGTTGCTAACTGCAACTGATTTAAGGGGCTTACAATTTAAAGATTACAGTTTGGGGATTTTTAGCAATCAGAGGAAATCTCTGTAAATGGCTGACATGACTTTAAAATGGCCACTACAGTCATGGCCTTTTGAGACTTTTGTGTGTTTTTTAGGGATGCAACGATTAATCGAAAAACGATTTAAAATCAATTTGCTCCGATTAATTGATTCGATTAATCAAAAATCGAGTAGATTAAATTCATATAGAAAATTGTGTATTGAAACGTTTTTTCATTCCAGATGCATAGCACATTTTGAATGTGTAGATCAAATTATGCTTTTGCGCCAAACATCATTGCGTATTGAGTTTGTGGATAGCTGCAGAACCACACTAGTGCACAGAGACAAGCATGGTAGCAATTTTTAAGAAATCGAATCGAAAATTGGGAACTGAAAATCGAATCGAATCGGGGCTTGAGTGAATCGATACATCCTTAGTGTTTATTCATGATAGCCATGACTACCAAATCTCATGTTGCGGAGTGAAACTGAAAAGGTTCCCCAGCCCTGCTTATAGGGGATGAAAAGAGCAAAGCCATGTTGCCTTAAAAGCATTTTATACTTTTCTATATCTATTTTTGTATGTACACGTATGATTCTGGTGAAGAAGACTCACCAAATCGAAATGGGGGACATTCATAAACATTGTCGGCCACCGCCCCCCGACAACCCGTTGTCATAATGGCTCATAACTCATCCGTTGATTAACAGTTGAAATTATTTATGGGAAGTTTTTTTTTGTGTGTGTCATCAGGAAAAAGGGAATTTTATTGAGGAATACTGTCCGAGTTTCAGGATTTGCACTTGAAGTGACCACTTTAAAAAATGCTTCAGGGATGGGCATTTGAAAATTAAGCACAATCAATTTCAGTAGTATTTTATACTAATATTAAGTTGTAATATTATGAGCAAAAAGTTGTAATTTTACAAGAATTACGTTTAAATTTTACTGGAATGAAGTTGGGATTTTAAAACAACAAAATCATATGTTTAAAAAAAATGTTAATATTACAATAAAATGTATAATTTTACAAAAATAAAGTAGTACTATTATGAGGAAAATGTATTTGAAAGTGAATTTTGCATAAATTAAATTATAATAACTTCATAAAGGTATCATTTTACACAAAAAAAATGGACAATTTTGCAAAAATGTAATTGTAATATTTTACTATATTAATGAAATCCTAGTTCCACAAAAATAACATATTTTTATGAAATTTATGTAATTTAGAAGAAGAAAAAAAAGAAAGAAATGATGCTACTCATAATAGGTTTACTTTTTTTTTTTTTACAATTTAACAAAAATAATAATGAGAATGTTAATTTTACTTGATTTGAGTTGTTCTGAACTCCTTTTCCCATGTCAGAATTGCATTGTGCACAATCGCTGACGACTAGTCAACAGCGACTCAGCAGCGCCTTCTCTGGTTGCATATAAGTAGCGCACGACTTAATTTTGCCTCGTAGACACCGTCAATTGACACGAATCATCGATGAATCCATCCCTTCTCGCTTTTACTGGAAAATGATGAAGCAACAATACAAACGCACATG
Source organism: Filicampus tigris (assembly GCF_054856515.1). NCBI lineage: Eukaryota > Metazoa > Chordata > Actinopteri > Syngnathiformes > Syngnathidae > Filicampus > Filicampus tigris. The sequence continues at coordinate 15,980,154 of NC_141221.1, read as the reverse complement.
TGCTGACTACATGTTCCTCATAGCTATATCATACAATCTATACAGTAGTCATAAAATACTGATTTTATACCACTTTTTGTATCTATCAACTATCATGACAATGTTTGATCATTTTATGTATTACTGTGGACTTCATGATGTATTTTTTTAAAATAATATGTTTTGTATGTTTTTATACCAAGAGTTGCAATATAATGATAATAAATGAATAAGAATAAAAGGTTGTGTATCATATTTGGTCGACTTCATAAAGTGAAATCTGACTTCCGGACGGCAGGTGGTGCTATAATCCTTTCGAACCATAACTAATGTATATTTAATTGATATTAAAGCAGTAAATGCAGTAACATGAATTATCACACATAGTCATAATGTAAAATCACAATCATAAAATAATAGTACAATACTTGTTTGATCTGTGTCAAGAGTACCTAATGAAGTCTCCGGTGGCTGGACAGTATTGTCTTCCTGTTGTCTGAGTCTTCGGAAACTGACCGATGCTACCTTAGCGTCACACAAAAAAGTCGTTAATTTGCCACTTTACAATTGAAATATTCGTTTTGGTGCTGACAGATACAACCTGTGGTCCTATGTGTACATAAAGTAGCACTGGTAATTAAAGTCATTTTCGTGGTCAAACATAAATCATCTTGTGTTTTTTTTATCGTAGGCTCACGTGTATGGGCTGGTCAATTTCCCCACCGGCACATGAACGCAGCACCGGTCGCGGAGTGCCTTTGGTATTGTAGACGTCGATTTCCTCCCACAGCGACGTTTTGTCGTTCTCCTACGTGAGCCGACGACCAAGCGGCGGCACTCGCTCCGGGTGGAAGCCCCACGAACCGTTGCCTGGACTCGGCTTACCGGGGTAAGACATTCTGCCCCTCCCTCACCCACCGCCCCTATCCTCTTTATCGAAGTGCACCTTACAAGCTTCGAATTTGGACAACCGAGAGCGACGCGTGTCCATTTGGGGGTACAATTTAAAAGGAAAATGGAGATTACATGAGTGTGGTTTTGAGACGTTATTTCACGACAATGCCTTTAGCTAGTTGCTGGAAGAAATAAGAGTGGGAGTAGGTGTGTAACACCGCGGCTCGGGTCTCCCGTAGCTACCGCAAGCTGAGGAGCGGGGTGTGAGCCAGTAGCCGTTCATGCGTCGCCTTTTTCGGACGCATTTATCACCACGCACCGGCCCACCCTCCACAACCCCCCAAAATAATTTAGGTGGTGACATATCAATTTTGTTTTTGAATATAGGAGTCGTGACGCTCTTGACAGCTCCGCTCTATCTGATTTACATTTCCACCGGTGTCTCCAATCCAGGCCCGAGCATGGGGAGAAGGGTAGCCGGCTACGAGCGTGCCCTGAGCGGCATGCCGCTGTGACAAGCCCCCCCACTCTCCCTCTCCCCTCCAGAAAACACCCTGCACTCCTCCAAGTGCACACACAACATGACTGTTTTCAAGCAGGAGAATGTCGAGGAGTTTTATGAGATCGGAGACGAGCTGGGCAGGTGAGTCGCACTTTCACTTCAAAATCATCTTTGCACCTGTTCCCCCCTATCACGGGCCATGCAAAATGTATGAAAATAATGCTTTGACTCCATTGAAATGAATGAAATGCCAATAATCCGTTTCAGCCCCCCCAAAAACACCAATGAAAATGATTGTGAATGTGTTCTATAGTAAGAAAAATATTACTTTATAGTGTTGTGAAAAAATACTGCAACAGCACAATTAAATAAAATGTGAAAATCTTAGTTTGTACACTATGATAATCAATTGCCATTGTGCTACTCCATTTGGTGTGCACGCCTAGGCCACAACGGAGCTATTGGTTGCTCCCTAATTGGTAAACTCTTCATTGAACTACTAGAGTGACACACAACTTCAAAACATTTCTGTAACCTACAACCTAAGACAACTTTTGCATACTCTCTGGACAACTACATTTTCCTACTAGTAAGGCAAAATTTATTGGTTAGCAATTTGGTGCTACTAATAGCATCCAGGAAGCTCCTAGTGTGTGACATAATCCAACTAGTGAACCTTGTAATGTTACATGTAGTTTACTAGTAATTTTAATTGCATACTAGTAGGCCAAAAGTAGCAGCACTAGTGTAAAAAATGTCACTTGCAAGACACTGTTGTTCTCCAAGTTTGCTGAATTGTCTTGCTAGGATGAGAACAAAGAGCGTACTAGTGCATTAGCCATAAACTGAATACCAAGTATATCACATAAATGCTGTGTAAGGGCAGAGGTGATGGATGGCTAATGCCACACATGCACCCACTGACCTACATTCAACGCCCTTTTACCTCGGGCTGGCATGACTGGGTGGAGGGGCTGAGTCTGCATGGCAGATTTGTCACTCAGCCTCCCCCACTATTACTACTTACTCCCCAACCCAAGGAGCAGCCGTCAACCGGCTAAAAACACTCTCAAAAAAGAGTTACCATTTTATTCTTGAAAATAACACCACTTTATTCTTGTAAGATTATTGCAGCCTTAATTTCATGAGATTGTGTAAAAAATGTAAGAAGAAAAATACCATGATATGTATGTATGTATGTATGTATATATATATATATATATATATATATATATGTATATGTATGTGTGTGTGTGTGTGTGTGTATGTATATATATATGTGTGTATATGTATATACAGTGTATGTGTGTATATATATATATATGTGTGTATATGTATATACAGTATATATATATGTGTGTATATGTATATACAGTATATATATATGTGTGTATATGTATATACAGTATATATATATGTGTGTATATGTATATACAGTATATATGTGTATGTATATATGTATATAGGATAATGAATGTATTGCACTGCAAATATCAGAAGAGAGCATCCAGCATTGTGAAGTGCTTTAACACGAATGCTTTAACTTTTGCATGTGTGCTTAAAGTGACAATATGTAGAATGTTTTGATTTTGTCAATGCTCGTTCATTAAAAAAAACACTATTAATTTCAATAGTATACAAAAAAAAATGTTCTATCACATCAACGTTTTTTTTTTTTTTTTTTCATATAATCGTCAGTGAAGTAATCTCTAATTATATTACATAGTCTCCCCTACAGGAGGCTGCCATGTTTCACCACCATCTTTCTGCTACGGATACCCGAAGGAGACAAATTTAGCGAACGTTAGTTCCTCAGCATCATGACAACAGCATGTGTAACAAATGCACTTACATTGTCACTTGAGGAAATACTACAAGTTGTTTGTGATGACATTTTGCTTGAACCTCTGCTGAAGAAATTGATGGTAGGCTTGCGACGTGTGGTCTCTCTGAGGCACCGCAGCGCTTGTGCTTCAAAACGCACATGCTTCGAGCTTAGGTCGTGACATTCTATTAGTTCACCACTAGATGGCATTAAATTCTACCCAATGTGCCTTTAAGACCAAAACTGACCACCGTTGCTTTGTTTTAATAAACCAAGTGTTGACAAGTGAGCATAATTAATGTATTAGGCCACCTAAGTACCAATAACGAGCATCCAGCATTATGAAGTGCTTTATTCCGGATTATTTCAGTCCTGTATGTCCTGAAGATCAAAGCTGACTGTAGTTACCTTAACAGAACCAAGTGTTGGCAAGTGAGGATAATGAATATATAAGACCACCACAAGCACCCAGCAATGCTTTAAAGTGGATTCGTTCTCTTTCGCACACGCTAAAGATCAAAGCGAACTATTGTTACTTTGTTTAACTGAACCATGTGTCGACATGTGGCATCATGGATGTATAATACCGCCGAAGTACCAGAAAAGAGCATCCAGCATTGTGAAGTGCTTTCATTCGTATTATTTCGCTTTTGCGCTTGTGCTGAGGAACATTTGTAACCCTAACAGTTTACATTCAATATCAATGTGTTCTAGTACAGTCATACTCAAAGAATTCCAAACCAGCATATAGGCCACCTAAGTACCAATAACGAGCATCCAGCATTGTGGCTGTGCTTTAATGCTGATTCTTTCGATTTTAGCAAGCACTCTGTGTTTGTACCATTGGGAACAGGAACGAGGGATTTCATACTGAATTTGCCTTGTTCTGGAGGTTGATTGGATCCCTGCCAACTGTGTTAGTGGGTAACGGGTGTCACTGTGTGTGTGTGTGTGTGTGTGTGTGTATACATCGCTTTTGCGGTCAATTAGGACAGTCGCTCAAGTGTGGAAAGTGTTGTTTGCGGTCCTCCACCTTGTATGACCTTGTAGTCCTCACTAGGAGATGTGCATCATGGTCCACTAATTGATCGTTAAGAATTCTTTACGGTATGGATTGTCGATTAATTGTGTCTACAGGCAGTGGAGCGCACTGCAAAAATGTTTTGTTGTTGTTTTGAATTAAAATGCGACGTCAGCAGCGGGAAGTTGAGTTGCTGTACATCCATGCAGAGTGGCAGCAGGCGTTCAGAACATTTAGAGAGCTTTTCTCGTACCTCGAACATATTTGCCTTCTTACTTTTTTTCTTTCCTAAATGTACTATAAAAAAATAGTACAGGGCGTCACTCCCCCGTTTTCAGTCTGAGTTTGCCCTGAAGCCCACCGACTCCGTTTTTACTGCAAATCCTCAAAATTTTCATTTGAAGCCAAGCCCTCGTAATTGGAGTCAGCCAAATGTGACCGCTGAAATTTGCCCAAAATGGCCAGTTCTAGCCAAAATAGCCCACTTCCTGTTCAAGTTTAGCCACGTGTACTTGAGACTTTTTCATGCGTCCTGTGCATCAGGCGACTGGTGAAACTGTCGGGGGCTAATTTTTTTCTAAATTTCAGGGTGCTGATTGAAAAATATCTGATTCAATACAAAATTTCAGACTTTTTCAAAGTTTGGGCGTGGCCCTTGAGACTTTTTTGTATGTCCAGTTATGACAGACATGTTCACCCAGTTTCATGGTGACTTGGTGAAACTGGTGTTAGACTGTTTTTTTTAAAAAAATTTTTAACCAGGACACACTACAAAGGAACATGCATGTCACATGATGTCATTTTGTGTACGTGTGTGTTTGTCTGTGTGAGACACCTGACTTAGTCCTGAGACCATGAAGGCACCCAAAAAAACCCGCCAAATGTCAGTTTCATAAGACGGGAGATGATAGATGGATAAACGGAGCAGCTGGTGCCCCTCACCCCCCAAATCCCCTTCCCGCCCTCCTCACTTCCCACCCTTACCACCATCTCCTCCTCCTCTTCACGTCAATTTTGCACTTTCCACAATTTCTGTCAGAATAATCATGTTGTCATAGCGATAATAAGTCATCCAAATGCATAAACTGTATTAAATTTAAAGCGGCACCTGTTTAGTTGTCCAATTCAGAATACAAACACATTTGTTTAAAGGGGGAGGGGGACGTGGGGAGGGGGGAAGTGCCGTTGAAGTTACGCATGACCTCAGTAAAGCGAGCATCCGATACGAAAAATAAATCGGATACACAATCTCTATTAAGTATAAAGTCGCACCTCTTAAGTTGTGCAATTAGTTAATCGATTGAAATCTGAATAAAATAAATGAATAAATAATATTGAAAAAAAATACAAATAAAATCCCCATAATAAAAAAAATAGTGAATAGTTCTGATAACATTTTGTCTTGCATGACAGTTAAGATTGTTAAAGTGTTACTTCAAACAGTTTTGACCTTTGAACTGATTTTTTTTTTTTGCATTCACATTATTTTTTCATGGAAAAAAATTTCACCAAGCACAAAATGGCAGCCGTTGGTGTCTTTGAGATTTGAGACATTGTGACAGATTGAGTCGGTGACCTCGTCGTGACGTTTGCCGGTATCGCGTGTCCCTGATGTGTCTGAAGGCATTCGGCTCAGTCCTCGAGGATGCCAATTATGCTGTGATGTGCTCGGCATGAACTAACTAACGCAGATAGCTGGACGGTCGTGAAAACAAAGTGGCATTTGATGCAGCTCATAACAGTAATAATAATAACTCAGTGATACTGCGACATGACTCATGCTGCTTTCAGGAATGTGTCCATGTCATAATCGTAAAGATGGTAAAATGAGCCTCTCCGGAGCACAACGACCACCATTGTTCCTCATGCCTTTAAAAAAGAAGCTGGAGGGTGAAAGGACGCATGATCGGCATTCCTCCGATGCCCTCAACGGCGCTTTAAAAACATTGAAGTATACACTTCAGTGAACCCCAGCATGCTCATTCAATCACAAATCTAACAGTAGCATTTTTAGATTTGCGATTGTAATTTATTATTCGGTGTTTGCGTGGCAGTGCAGATGTTTGTTTGTCTCTGTGTGCCCTGCGATTGGCTGGCAACCAATTCAGGGTGTCCCCCGCCTACTGCCCGAAGACTGCTGGGATAGGCTCCAGCACTCCCCGCGACCCTTGTGAGGATTAGCGGTATGGATAATGAATGAATGAAAGGTACTCGTAGAGGCTACCATTAGCAGCCACCGATTCTCATCGCAAAAAAAACCTGACATAAAGTCCTCCTCGGCAGTAATTGGCACTATAGTGCGGCAGCTTGACACATCGGCAAATCATCATCCGCATCAGAAAGAAAGGCCCTCGTTTACAATTTACTGACATTGCTGAAATCTTGTATATCAAAAGTACTAGAGGTATCAGCACTCTGTATCAGTGAGTTCCCAAAGTGAATACTTGAACCCGTGTCACGTCTTCCACAAGGACGTACTCTCACAAAAACATCTGCAGGAGCCATGCGTGAAAAGACACTGGCCATCTGCCATTTTGATTTGAAGCTTCCATTTCATTGTGCCAATTTCCAGAGTTCCTTCAAAGACATGTACTCAACAGATGGACTCTAAATTGCGAGAACTGTTAGTTTTCATTATTGTGTGTGGACAGCGCATGACAGCAAAGCCTCGTGAGTCGAGCTGAAACACTGAACTGTCGTAACGGTCTCCCTCCTGGTGCTGTCTGCGTGGTAATAATGAGCTCATGAGCAAATCCTCCTGATATTCTGACAGATGTGCATTTTTTTATTTACACAGTGTTGATAATCCATCAGCGTCTTCCTTCCTCCGAGCAGCCGGCGGTTCCTCTTCTCTACTTCTCACTCCCGTTACCATGGTTACGCTTTCCGCCGGTACACAATGGCGCGGCGGTTGCGTAACTGTTTTGTGGCACACGCACGCAAGCGCGCGAGCGCGCACGCACACACAGTGCAGCCGAATGGGTCGGGAACACTAAGAGCCGGCCTCCCACGCTGCTTACTAGCTGCTAATTGCACACGGTGGCCACAATGTTTACGTTAGCTCCACCACATCTCCACCACCCAATGAGTTCCAAAACAATAGTTGCTTCTTTAATCCTGCATTTACAAATATGGGAGGATAGAATAACACTGAACTCCACCAAGACATGACAATAGGACACACACTTGTGTTTATTTGTTCATCTATTTGTAGGCTACTTCCTGGTTCATGGATGCAATACTTTATATAAAGGTGGTCCATGCCATTGTAGAGAATTTATCATTTGACCACAGACTCTTGGAAAAATGTGCCTACAAAGTCATGCCAAAATGTAGACAATAAAGTTGTATTCTTTTTTTCTGAAACAAAAATCCTAGTTCCTAATCCTATTTTTTGCAAGAAAAAGTTGTAATTCTCTTGTTTATGATTTCACCCAAAAAAGATCATGTAAGAAATGAGTCGTAATTCTACATGAAAACGTAGTTTTTATGAGTCAAAAAACAATTTTTTTGTCAGAAAATATCTATTTTACGAATACAGTGACAATCATAAGAGAAAAAAACAAGTAATTGTTCTATGAGAAAAAGGTGATATTACAAGAATGAAGTTGTAGCACTGTACGATCACAATAAAGATGTCATGTAAAAAGACGTCGTAAGTGTACTAGAAAAAAAAGTCAGTCATAATTGTTAGAGAAAAAAAGTCTCAACTCTATGGGAAAAAGTTGTAATTCCACAAGAATCGAGTACTATTTTTCACAAAAAAACTATCTATTATCCAACAAAAAAATACCTAATTTTGATAAAATACTAGATGTCATTATGCCAAAATATTATTTTAACAGATTCCACTATAGTATAATTTTTTGGCATATTCTCAGAAAATTTCAACAAATGAGTCATAGAAAAATGATTATACTGTGACATGAAGTTAGGCAATTATACTTTTAGGCTAATGAAATATTCTAAACGGCCACCGCAAACAACATGGTGCATTATCTTCTATTGACACTGCTGTGGTATTAGCTTGAAGGTCGTGACATGATAAGGGAGTTTCAGAGTGAAAACCCGGTCGAAAAAGTTAATGTTCAGTGAAATCGTCATCTCACGTGGCTGGTGAGCGGAATGTTGTCGTTGGTCTTGTTGCTGACGAGGGTGAAAAAACATTGAGGAAGAGTCTGGCATGAGCATTTTGTTAACTGAAGGAGCGCGAGCGATGTGTTCATCATCAGCATCATCAGCACTTTAGCACGCACGTTGTGTAGTGAGGAGCGATCTGGCAGGCATCTTTGTTGTGAAATATTCATCTCTAGTTGAAGAGCAAAAACACTCAGTGATTACGCTGCATTTTTGCCTTTATCCATATTTTTAAAAAAAAGGTATTTTGTTAGCCTAATGGCACAGTTGCCTAAGACACAATTTTTAGCAAGCATAGTGGTATTTTAAAAATCTTTTTTTCCCCCTCCTATGCTTCTTGTTAATTTGTCTTTATGCTCGTAAAATTACAACGTAATTCTGTTCGAAATCTGTTCTCTCTTTGCATTGATGACTTTTTTCCCTGAGCAGGGGCGGAGCCATGGTTGGGCCTGGGTGTGCACACCCAGTGAAATTCAAGAAAAAATATATACTTTTAATTGTTTAGTAAATTATTCTTAAATTATTTTTTAACTTGTGTTTTGTTATGTTTTTAATTTATTGAATATTAAGAATGGCACAATTGTTGTTGTTTAAGGAAGATCTGAACTTGATATTATTCAGTTTGTCATTTTATTTTAATACAAGATGTGTGGGGATAGGAGTATTCTGCTCGGTGAGAGAAATATTCAGCTCCACCCATTAGCCACATTCTGGCTCTGCCCCTGAGTAAATTCTATTTTTATTGTCAAACTGCCACTTGTTTCGAATGAAATTGTGACTTCTTCATACAAATGTATGACATGATGTCGCTTTGAACACTAAACGTTAAAAAATGGCTAATTGTGAACGATGGGAGGATCAACGTTTCACTGCATGAATCATTGGCTATTTGCAGTGTATAACATGCAATATGATAACATAACTAGGCAGCACACAATGGGCCTAATTTCAAAATTTTCAAAAGGCAGTATATTATTCTGTAGCGTGTAGGTGAGATTGCACTCATTGTGTCATCCTGCATCAGTCTGCAATGCATCACCATCACACTTGTGAAGCGTTGCCAACCAGCCTTGATATCCTACTTAACACTTTTGGGCTTTTCATCACCTTCTCCTGTTTCGCAAGAAGCCAATCAACAGCTAGTGCACAGCTGCTTGCTTATGCTTTGCTTTATGATATTTTTTTCCCCTCAGGACAAATATACATATATGTGTATAGTGTATATAGAAAACTAGCATTCTACAGTATTGTACTTGTTAAAACATACAGTAATAATAATTAAATAGAATGTAAAGAATTAAACAGTTTGTGCATCATGATTTCATGCTTCAATATCGATTGACATTGGGATGCTCCTTCTGGTGTGTGCGCCTTGGCCACCAGGGGGTTGTATAATACTTCCGTGAGCTGTAGTAATATTTGTCATTTTTTGCAGAGGATAAATTATATCTGCTTGCGAGTGTATTGCTGCACCGTTTTTTGTTCAAATATCTGTCGCGTAAAGGATCATAATTACCACTGATGCTAGTTCCGTTAGCCGTCTATGGTGTTTTCCATTGTGTGTTAGCATTAAGCTAGCGGACTTTCAAAAGGCAAACTTACGTGACGTGGTTAAGTACACGACGTGTAATTACCTTTGTTTTATGTTTTCAGTAATCTATTTATCTTAGAGTAAACGTCAACTAGGGCTGACCAATTAATCAAATTCAAGTCGACAATGCAATGTAGCAATGCACTTTTCAAACGGCAAAGGTTGCAATTTCAGTTGGTCAGTAGGCTATATTTTTTATAATGTATGTATATTGTATTTTTTTATTTTAAGTAGATAAACTGACTTTGATATCAGTTCATCATTCATTTAGCGTAAAACAGGATAAGCGGTTCGGATAATGGATGGATTGACTAACCTATAAGGCCAAAACATTTATCGTTGATTTTAATCCCAATTTATTTATTTATTGCTTGTGTTTAAAAAAAAAAAAAAAAAAAGAATACATGGGCAAAGGATCTTGAAAAAAAAATTAATTGATAAATCTCAATTGCAATTTTGAAAAGTGAAAATACACTATCCAAAAAAAACTTTTTGGTGAGGATAATCCCCCCCCCCACCCCAAACAAATAGTATTTCGACCATTACGTCACTACACAACGTTTATTTACGAGCAGGGGAATCCCTCCACACTTGCACAACTCTTGCAATAGACAGGGTGTGGGGGGTTGTGTCAAAATAATGAGGGAAGAGCCCTTCCATGCAGACGGAGAACAAACACAGGCGAGGCGGGCGGGGATGCTGTTTTTCAAGAGGCCAGATAGCAGGAAGCCAGATCAAATGTCCTCGCTGTCTTTTGTTGTGACTTCAAGCGCCGACAGGCCCTCACGTTTTTTGGCCTACTTGCCAGAGGAGCGAGGGGACGAGACGAGAGAGGAGGGGGGTCCTGGGAAAGGAGCAGGGTGCTGGCTGACTTGGGTTGGGTGTGTTGCATGACTTAACACTGCAGGATTGTGGCTGATGTTCTCCCAGTGAATCTTGGCTGTTCATGGGCATTCGGTTTCTAATTGCCTTTATCCATACTTTATTACTTTTACCACTTCGGACCAATACCAGTACGAGTATTCACTCTTGAGGACTCAAAGACACAAAGTACCGATACTACCAGTGCTTTTTATATATAACATTTCAAATGACACAGTGACAGATAATTGTGAAATAGTTTTTTTTTTTATTGTCTGAGGAAGGTGATGATTTGCTGAATGTCAAACTGTCCCGGTTTAGTGCCAACTACTGCTCTGATGTTTTTGTGCCTTAAGTATCGGTGGCTGGTATCGGCAGCATTCATGAGTACCCTATACCTATAAGATCTTGGCCCAGTGTCGATAACTTGTATCGGTACTATGCTATCCATAGTTTAAACCATAAATATGATACATTCCCCTGCTATATCATCGTTCACACCTCTGCTATATCAGATTTTTTTTGTGGAATGTACCTCACTGAAATCCCAGTTGTAGTACGGAAATCAAGGATCAGACACTGCAAAAAAGAAAGAAAGCGAGGTCTACACCCAATGGCCAACACAGAGCCCAAGGGGTTTAAAGAGGAATAACAAGGCCCCGTTGCTAACCAAAACAACAACACCAAAGCCGACCTATGAGCCCTACCACATGTTAACTTTTTGAAAAGAGCCGCACTGGGCATTAATCAACAACTGTGACATGCCACCATTAACATACTAAACAGGCCTGATTAAAGACTCATAATCTCACGGGGGCACAGGATCCTCCTTCTCGTCAATTAAAGGCCATCAAGGTATTTATCCGTGTAATCTTTGCCCTTAATCCCGGCATTATCTAGCAATACCTTACAGCTAATGTAATGAATATCATGATGTCCTAACCTATAGTCCTACTTTTTGTGCCTACTCCAGTGTCAATTATCAATGCACCAGTATCAAATATCGATATGCCAGTATCAAATATCAATCAAGCAGTATCAAGTAGCAATGAGCTACTATCATGTAGCGATATACAAGTATCAACCATTGATGCCTTAGTATCTCATATCAAGGCCCCAGTAATAAATATCAATGTTCTGATATCAAATATTGATACACCTGAATTAATTATCCATATGGTATCAAATATCGATGCACAAGTATCAAATATAGATGTTCCAGTTTCAAATATCAGTGGTGTGGTATCAAATATAGATGCCCCAGTATCAAGTAACGTTACATCGCTATGACATATCACTGCACTGGTATTAGATATAGAGGCAGTATCAGATTATTGGTACACCAATATGAAATGTCAATGGTCCAGCATGAAATATTGATTCACTGATATTAAATATCAATATGATAGAAAATATCGACAAACCGGTATCGATGCGACGGCATTAAATATGGATACACGAGTAGCATAGATCAGTGCACCATTATCAAATATCAATATTATGATCAGGTTTGTTATAACTGCGCAAAGCATTCTGATACGATCAATATTTCGATTCACACACATTTTGTCCCTCAAATGCTAAGCGACCAAGTCAATGATGAAGCCGCACGCTATCACAGTGGCTAACTACACCAGTTGTCATTTTCGTTACATGTTTGCGTTGTAGCGTCTGTCAGGAAAACCACATTGTTGCCAGCCTAACCTGCAGTGATTGTTCAGTTCGTTAGCGGGGACAAGCATTGTGACTAGCATGGGCTAATTGTGATGTGTGTTGTTAACCCTGAGCCTTCCCAGTTTTATCATTTATTAATTATTCTTGAACTCCACAAGCCACTACTGCATCATGTTCTCGCGGTTGGGGGGTGTTAGGGGGGGTGGGGGGTTGGGGGGAGGCTGGGGGAGAAATCAGGCAAGTGAACACCATGTTCTTTTTAGCCTCTATCTTCTCATTCGCTTAGCTTGCACATGAGTCATTTCGCTTTCAGCGATGGCAAATATTCACAGTGTCTTTTTGGGCTTTCATCGCAGCCCGTGCCTTAGGGAACCCAGTGGACAGGTGTCGTGCCAGCGTAGCAGTGTAAAAGGGGCACGCGTCATAATACACAGCAGTGGTAAATCATCAAAGTATGACTTGTGTTCCCCTCTGCCCCCAAAAAATAAAACGGTACTGTCCAGTCATCATGTGTCGTTCATCTGTGCCATGACTAAAAAAATGCTACAGTCTACTCCATCTTGTGTCATTTGTCATTATATTTTGGAAGAGTCCCAAAAGAATCCAAAAATGGTATGGCCCAGCCATTTTGTGTCATCCATCATTTCTACATTTTTAGGATGTGTTGAACCCTGCCCTATAGTCCCAAAATGCTACAGTGCAGCCATCCATCCTATGATTCATGTTATGTTGTAGAAGCGTTCACCAATAATACAAAAATGGTACAATCCAGATGACTTGAGGTAATCTTCCATCCTATAATTCAAAAGTGGTGCAGTCCAGGCACGCAAAAAATTGCGGAAACGCAAAAAGTGGCCCGGCCGTTACTGAATGTGTGGAGTAAATATCGACTCCCTGTCTCGCCATGTCGGCAGCGGCCAGTTTGCGGTGGTCCGGCGTTGTCGTCAGCGGAGCACGGGTGCCGAATACGCCGCCAAGTTCATCAAGAAGCGGCGGAGCAAGTCCAGCCGGCGCGGCGTCACGCGGGAGGACATCGAGCGCGAGGTCAACATCCTGAAGGAGATCCAGCACCCCAACATCATCACGCTGCACGAGGTCTTCGAGAACAAGGCAGACGTCATCCTCATTCTGGAGCTGTGAGTTGCCGATTTCTGTGAAAATTATTATCAGAAAGAAATTGTCATTTTACAACCCAAAATTGTTTTAATAGAATATACATTTAATAATAACAGAAAACATTTTATTTACAAGAAAAAAAGTTGGATTTTTCCAAAATTAATGTACCGTACTTTCCGAACGAAAAGCCGCTACTTTTTTTTCATAAGTTTTGAATTATGCGGCGTATATAAAGGTGCGGCTATTCTGTGGATTTTTCTTCCACCGCCAAGGGCGCTCTAACCGGAATTAGAATCAAAACTAAGAAAAAACCAATGCAAAGAAGAATACACAACTTTTTCTTTAGCAGATAGAACATGGATGACAAATTACAAAACAGTTAATTATTTTCAAACCTCGCCCCTTCATCATGGAACCCACTCGAAGAAGTTCGTATGATGCAAATTTTAAATTGAAGGCCATCGATCTTGCTATCCCGGTAGAAAACCGCGCTGCTGCACGCAAGCTTAGAGTCAATTAATCTATGGTGAGACGTTGGAGGCGGCAGCGCCAAGTGAAATGAAGATAAGTACTGGTTATTTTCTCTTGGTTCTGTTCGGTTTTAATCAGAAAAGTTGCTGCCGTGTTAAAAGGCACTGTTAGGAAAGAACCTGTTCAGGCACATACATGTATATTTACAGTTCAAAATCATTCTGTAAATGCAGTAAAGATCAAATTTTTCAACATCGATAGATGCGTCTTATATAAAGGTGCGGCTTATAGTCCAGCAAATATGGTGGTAACATATTGTAAAAAAGTTAAACAAAATGTACAAACATACCTAAACAGTATTTTACTTAATTTTACTGGAAGACGTTGTATTACAAAAAGTTGTAATTTTACTAAAATAAAGTTGTAATGGTATGCGAAAAAAGTTGTAATGTTTTAGAAAAAAAAGGTATTAAAAAGAAGTCCACTTTCATCAAAAAATGTATTTTGTTGGGATTAAAAAAAAGCAAAGAAAGTTGCACAGTTTAGTGAAATAAGTTCCCTATTTCTGGAACAAAGTCCATATTTTCTAGAATTTGTATTTTTCTGGGGGGGGGGGGAAATCCCCCAAAAGTCTTTCTTGAGATAACAAAAACATAGAGAAAAAAAGTTGTGTTTGCAAACGTATGTATTTTCTATTTATATACTATATACTATCTAGAAAAAAGTAGTATATTTCTGAAAAAAAGTAGTATATTTAAAAAAAAAAGTATGTAGGAATCATCATTTTAACAGTTTAAAACATTCATTCATAAATATCTAGACTGTTATGCTATACAGTACATCAATTGACATTCATTTTTTAATTCTTGTGACATTACGACTTTCTCATATTTTGTTGTCATATTCACTTCAGTATTTTCTCCTAGCAATCGTTTACAACGCTTGTGGTTAGCTGATGTAATAGGAGCAATCTTAAGCAAGGTAATTTGTGTTTACATTAAATGTTATGCCACAAACAAAACCAAATCAAACTCAAAACAAAAGCTCACCAACGACAAGGTGACTCGATGCCTGCACTTTTCAGCTGCACCGGTTGGACAACATTCCTCAACAATGACGACGGCTCAGTTAACTTCCAAGCAAACAAACTTTTTAACTAACACATTCACCTTCTCTCGTGTTGCTTTGTGTAAGTAACTATGTGTTGAAGTTAACAGGTTTCAAAAATGACTATGCATGAACTGTCAATATTACAAAATTCCCACGTCAAAAATGTGTCAAAATTCCCTTCACTCAAATTTACGGGTTTAACGTAACTACATGAAAGTGACCGCTTGTTAAAATTGACAGCTGTTTTAGTGACCATGGGTCAAAGTGACCAGGTGTCAAACTAGCCGTGTATATAAGTGACCATGTGTATATAAGTGTATATAAGTGACCATGTTCAATATTACAAATTAATGTTAATTAATGTGTCAATATAGTCATTTGCAGAGCTGGGCACTTGACCTTTTTTTGCTGGTCCGGCCACGGTTGATGCGTCAAAATGGCTATCTGTCAATGTAATCAATACATCGAAGTGATCATGTGTCAAAATTATCAAGTGTCAAAAACGTCCATGTGCCAAAATTACCCCGAAAAATGACCATGTTGAATGAACCTTGCGTCAAAATCATCCAAAAGTGACCATGTGTCAAACTCGCGGCCTGCGGTGTGGCACTGTCGGTTTTCATAAAGTAAAATATTGTAGTATGCTATTTTTCTTATTAAAAACCATGTTACAAATCTATATTTTTGGGAGGGCGGGAAATCGATTTTTTGTCCACTGGCAATATTCCATTTTGATTCAGATCAAATGGCCTTTGTTGCCTTAAACAACCCCATATGCAAAACCTGTTTACCGTTTTCTTATTGTACTCTATTGGATGCGTTCAGTTGGCACAGCGTCAGTAGCAGAGCTGCTTAAAAGCAACTTTGACTGCACTCTAATGCACCTGTGTGATGAGATTAGCTGCTCTAGGCTCCATTAAAAAGAGATTTATGGCTTTTCATTTTCTGTTTAGCGTGGCTGGCGGCGAACTCTTTGACTTCCTGGCGGAGAAAGAGTCGCTGAGCGAGGAGGAAGCCACGCAGTTCCTCAAGCAGATCTTGGACGGAGTTTTCTACCTGCACTCTAAACACATCGCTCACTTTGACCTCAAGGTAACAGAGGCACATCCCAAACGCCGTGCTGTTCAAGGAATGCTCTTTTGGGGAAATATTACATCCCAACTAAAGCTATATTACCCCTTTTTTTAGAAAGACACTACAACTTTCTGTCTGGCATTATTAAAACTTTATGCTCAGATTTCAACTTTTTCTAATAGCATTATAACTTAGTTGTAGTCTGATGTACAACATTTTATGGTAATAATGATACAAGTTAATTTTTTTTTTTTTATTGTAAAATTACAACTTTTTATGGTAACATTGCACCTTAATTCTCATTTTTCCAGTAACATAATTCTAGTAAAATTCTCCTATTCTTTCTGCTTTATATTTTTAGTAACATTTTTACAGTATTAAAATGTCTTCCCTCATAAAATTTCACTCATTCTATCATATCCTACTAATCTTTTTTCACTCATGGTAGTACTATCTTGAATAAAATAACACATTTATTCTCGTAAAATGACACCTTTTATGATGTTCCTGTTATTTTCATTAAATTATTTAAAATAAATCTCAAAATCTTTCCTCATAAAATTCAGACTTTAGTCTCATTAAAATTTACTGAGTTTTTATATAATAATTGTACTATATGATTGTAGTAAAATTACTAGTTTTAATTCTCAGAAATTTTTTTTCATAAAATTCTGACTGTTTTTCATCATAAAACTTTAGTCTCATCAAAAAACATTTTCTCATAGTAGTACTATGTTATTTAAGTAAAATTTCTCATAAACATTACAACTTAATCATTTAAAAAAAACTGTAATTACGATTTGATTCTGTATTATAAATTACAAATTCCTTTTACATACTATATGCGTCTTTTTTTCCTCTTTTTGTAAAATTTCAATTGTGTATTTCAGTATACCTCATCCTTGACTTGTCTTGTCTTTGATGAATGAGGGGACTCCGCCGAAAGTGAAAAGATCAAACAAACGTTGTGTTGTGTGTGTTGCATTTTCAGCCGGAGAACATCATGCTGCTGAGCCGCTCGGTGCCTCACCCGCGCATCAAGCTCATTGACTTCGGCCTGGCGCACAAGATTGATTTTGGGAACGATTTTAAAAACATTTTCGGAACGCCAGAGTTTGTTGGTCAGTATCGCGCACAAGTGCATGTGCTCGTTGTTGCTTTTCTTGTCGTCACCACATGAATGAATGACGCTCACGCATCCTGAGAAAAGTGACAGCAATAATAAATACCACATTACATTTGTCTCAGCAAATCCTTAAGAATGGTTGTCAAACATTGGCACCGTGCTCCACCCACGCTAGACGGAGTGGGTGAGAAAGCTTACCAAAAGCCTTCCAAATTTTGTGTTGTCAAGTAAAATGTTTCGAGAGTTGAACTCGTTCAGTTGACTTCTCCGGCTTTCAAGTTTTTTGGTCAGTCGTCAAACAAATGCAACGGCGAAAAATCAATTGATTCACAATTTTGTCTTTCTACGACAAATTCATTTTTGATTGCCATTGACAACCTGACGGAAATGGACTCTTTTATCCTTGCAGCTCCTGAGGTGGTGAACTATGAACCTCTGGGCTTGGAGGCAGACATGTGGTACCTAAGCAAACACACGCATACATTATACACTCACACATACACCATTGAACATCTGCAGTTAAGTCAACATTGATAAGCAAGTCTTTCCTCTTTCTCTCTGCAGGAGCGTTGGTGTGATAACGTACATTCTGTAAGTAGTGCACACTTCATAATGACTTTATTCTCATACAGTACTTCTTTTTATAGGATCACTTGAATAAAGATGATCATATTTTTTTCCTCATAGAATTAGGACTTCTCATTTTTTTCTGAACGTTACACAATTTTCTGAATTTGTTAATCTTGTAAAAACTTAATTCTCAAAGTATTCATGAGAAACAAATATAAAACAAACTTATAAGACCAACTTGACGTTTTTTTGAAAAAAAATAAATATATTGTAAAATTATGACTTTAACTCAATTATTTCTTGTAATATTCTAACTTTTTGTAAGAAAATGTTGGATTTGTTTATTTTAATAATTCCATCTTGAACAGTGTTTCCATCAACGTGATAAGCTTTTAAAACCTATGCAAAACAGTCGCTATAAACTGCAAATTTCTGAAAGACAAGTATGTATATATATATATATATATATATATATATATATATATATATATTTTAAAATGTGTGCGTGTGTAAATGTGTGTGTGCTTGTCAGGGATTTCCCAACAGACAAGCAGATGCGTTCCACAAAAAATCTGCAACGTAGCTTTCGAACACTGTATTTATACTAACGTTAAAAGAAAAGAAAAAAGTGATTATTTTAAAGCACAAATTTGTGCAATATAGCAAGGTTTTTTGCAACAGACAAGCAGATACATGCCACACAAAATCCACAAAAGAGGGAGGTTAGTTTCGGGTGAACTGCAGTAAAAAAGGGAAACACTGCATTTATATTATCATAAAAATGGTGTAAAAACATGGAAAAATGTTG
Source organism: Filicampus tigris (assembly GCF_054856515.1). Taxonomy (NCBI): domain Eukaryota; kingdom Metazoa; phylum Chordata; class Actinopteri; order Syngnathiformes; family Syngnathidae; genus Filicampus; species Filicampus tigris. The sequence goes on along the minus strand of NC_141221.1, from coordinate 15,961,395 downwards.
TCTGAGCCACGATGAACTACGTCATGGTTTTGTCTTGTGTTTGTCTTGTCCCTTTGATACTGGCTTGACTGCAAGTGCTTGAGCGCCTCCATGTCTGCTGCAGCTGTCCTGCAAGCAGTCAGCGTCTGCTACTGACCAGCTGGAGAGGCTTTAGGCACACTTTTGTCTCACTTTCTGGCTTTAGGCTAAATTCCCAATTGTACCACCCATAGAGTTTTTACTATTTTATCTCATAAAATGACCCCCCAAAATATTCTGTGAATTGAATTGGTGAAGAAATGAAATGTTTGTGCATCATGGCATTTTGCTTCCCCTGGTGTCCCACGGCGAGCAGTAGAATAAATTCTAAAAAAAAATACTCGACAAAGACGGTAGGGATGCACGATATATCGCAATATGCATATCGCAAAGGCATCTGAATGTGACCAGTCGGCTGCAAACTTAAATGCACATCGCCACCCATTAGTTGGACATCATTTATTGTCATGAACAATAAAAACTGACAAATCACAGTCTTTCTTTCCCGTGGTGCGATCAGGCTGAGCGGCGCTTCACCTTTCCTGGGCGACAACAAGCAGGAGACGCTGGCCAACGTGTCGGCCGTGGACTACACATTTGACGACGACTTCTTTGGCGGCACCAGCCTCCTGGCCAAAGACTTCATCGCCAGACTCCTTGTCAAAGACCCCAAGTACATACACGTGCTGTGCCAAACCTAAAAAAAAAACAAAAACATTTTTATTTCTAACTAATTGCTGTATAATTCCTTTTTTTTTTTTTTTTTAAATCATAACTTAAAGGTAATGTAACGAAATGTAATAATTCAGCATTTTTTTTGTTTATATTCTATGATTGAAACGTTTTAAAAGAAAAATATTGTGATGATTGTATGAATAAAATGTAAATGATATTCAAATTTTAATAACATTTATAAAATACAGTATTTGGTATATTCTACATAATGCATCTACTATATCAATCCGTCCAATCCATACAATGTTTTTTTTGGGGGGGGGGATTTCAACTTGATATAAAATATTAAAATTACTTTTAATAAAATTACTTATAAATATCAAATTACTTATACAAAAATACATATTTATACAAAAAATATTTTAAAAATTTTCAAACTAAATTTGATTGAATTTGGTTGAAAATCCTATATAATAATGTTATATAACAATGTTTCGGAAGTAATTTTTTCATAAGAAAATTATTTTTGAATTATTGTGTTGAAATAAATTTAATGTATGACTAAAATGTAAGTTGCATTACAATATGAATTACATTATTATTTATTATGATTCATTTTATAAATAATATTGAATATTATATTAACAATATGGAAAGAAAATGCAATAAAACAATAGTTTTGTTGACAAAGTCATATTTTTAAAAAAAAGAAAAAAAAAGTAATGTTATGAAATAAAAATATCCAAAGTAAATTTTATCAAATGTTATGGAAAGAACTACATCTCCTTGAAAACAAAATGTCATGTTAACTATATTTCAAAAGTAATTTCCCGATTATTTATTATATGTCCTGGAGTGCTGGGCTATTTATTTATGTGTCATGTTATGTGTTTCCAAGAATAACACTATGAAATAAAATATGTATTTCTTTAAGTCATATTTTTACAAGACTTATTGTGACATTTCTAAGAAAATAATGAGAACAAAGTACATATATTTTTTTTAAAACTTGAAGTTAGGACAATAAAATATTCATTCATGACAGTCCTATGTTTCACACAAAAGAAAAATGTTAATTTGATGGGAAGAAAAGTCAATGTATTACAATCATTAATGTTAATGTTGTTGTGTTGCCAGAAAGAGGATGACCATTCAGGACAGCCTTCAGCACCCCTGGATCAAGGTTACAGTCACTCCCTCCACAACAACACAAAACCCATCCATCCATCCATCCATCCATCCATCGAGTTAACCCTGAAGAAGCAATCAATACGTTTGCGTGTTTTTTCTCCTAACCAGCCCAAAGACACACAACAGGCGCTGAGCAGAAAAGAGTCGGCGGTCAACATGGAAAAGTTCAAAAAGTTTGCCGCGAGAAGAAAATGGAAAGTAAGTAGGGACTTCACGTCCCCTTTTTTCTTCTTAAAAAGAACCTGACTTGCGAATTGTATTTTTTGTGTGGGGGGGGCTTTTTTCCCCTAGAATTGTGGAGGGGGCGGTTCCCTGAAATTTTGTTTTTCCTCAAAGTTACAATTGGTTGTTAAATCAGAAATTATTTTTATCCAGGTAAAAAAGAAAATTGACTTTAAATTTATATCTCATAAATTCCAATAGTTTCAAAAATTGCATTTTTGTCTCTTAGAATCGTGTTTTTAAAAGAGTAAAATGTTTTAAAAGTAAAATTCTATTTTTTCCTCATAAAATTACATTTGTCTTGTAAAATTGTGTTTTTCTTATAAATGATGACCACCTTTTTTCTCGGTAAAAAAAAAAAAAAAAAGTAAATCCTGGTATCCGCTTTGTGTTTTTGCAGCAATCTGTGCGACTCATCTCCTTGTGCAACCGCCTGTCACGCTCCTTCCTGTCCAGAAGCAACATGAGTGTGGCGCGCAGTGACGACACACTGGTAACATGCACACACGCGTGCACAAAATGGCAGCTTAATCAGCAGAGCCGGGCATCGCCTATTTCCCGTCTGCATATTTAATCGATCCACGTGGTCCCAGTCGGTCAGAGTCAGCCAACCGGCGTCGAGAACGGACTCAACCTGTAGCACGTCACACGCAGGTGCCGCACTCCTGACACGTGGCCGAGTAAGGAAAAAAACTAAAATAGTGTTGTGTCCCACAGACGCAGTGACGTGCCCCATGTGTTTTTTTTTCACTGATCACCACGCTCTGCATGTGTGTGTGTGTCAGTTGTTTTTGTTTGATATTTTTTCTTCGTTTGGCGGCGAGTCTGCTCGTGCGGCAACTGCGTGTGATGTGAAGATTACGTTCTGGACGCCGATTGGCTGTCGCCGGCGAGGGACAGACTGGGACCACGTGGGTGGTTTGAATATGCAGACGGGAACTCGGTGGCGGTTAGGCGATGCCCAGCTCTGTTAATCACTGATCAGTTCTTGAGGAACTGCTGCTTAATTACTGCTGGAGTATAATTAGCTGAGTGGCCTTACAACGCCACTACGGTACATGCCAGCGCACGGATTCATTAACAGCTTGTGTGTGTCAGTGGGGTTTTTTTTGTGTGCATAAAAGAAGGACGACCCACGGCCTTCTATGTATTCAAACTTCCATAATTCAGTGCCAGTAGCACTTAAAAAGATTCTGACAGTCGAGTAGAAAAAGTCAAAGCGTTATCTTCAAAAAGAGACCAAAACTATGCCGATACTCCAAATGGTTCAAGTACAGCATCAAATCTACTTTGGTTCACCTTTCATTCAGGTAAAAGTGCCAGGTGGAATGGCAAAGGGTTTAAAAGCTAGTGTGTGTGTGCTTGCGTTTTTGTGTGTGTGTTTTGTGTTGTCTGAGTTTCACTGTGTTCCTTAAGAACATGTGTGCGTGTGTGAGAGAAAGTAAATGTCACAGAATTTCATTTCTTGTAAATTTCAAGTTTTTATCAGAAGAAATTGCATATTTTTTCTCCTAAAGTTATCATTTTTATTTTGACTTTATTATGGTAAAATGGTGCCTTTTTTTCTTGCAAAACATCAAATTATTCTCAGAAATGTCCCTTTTTCTTTAAAAGTACAACTTTCCTTCATCTTAATTTCACTACTTTTTTCTCATACTATTGAAGCTTTTTGTCTTGTAAACTGACGACTTAACATATTAAAAATGTTCTTTCTTTAGCATTACAAATGCAGTATTCACTTTTTTCTTGTTGAATATTTGTTCTCGTAAAAAAAAATTTTTTGATAGATTTTATGATGACTACTGTAAAACGACATTTTTTTTCGCTCCCAAAAAAATTCTGACTTTGTCTCCTTGGTCCCATGACATGGCGTGTTCAGGTTTGCATGTTGCGTGTTGTCCGTTCAGGAGGAGGAAGACTCGTTTGTGATGAAGGCCATCATCCATGCCATCAACGACGACAACGTTCCGGGCCTGCGGCATCTGCTGGGCTCGTTGAACAGCTATGATGTCAACCAGCCCAACAAGCACGGCACGCCGCCGCTGCTCATCGCCGCCGGCTGCGGCAATGTCGACATCATCCAGCTGCTTGTGAGAAAAGGAGCCCGCATTCAAGCGCACGACAAGGTAAAGCACTCGCGCTCTGTAGCGCTCTGCACAATTTTTTCAGTCTTCTTCTTTTTTTTTTTTTTTTACTGTATTCTTTCCCCCGGTGTCAAAATATTTTTTTTTCCTGATGATTGTTTCATTATTTGAAGTAGGTATATATTTATGTATATATACATATAAGTAGGATCATTTTTATATTTACAGTATATATTTTTTGGGTGTGTATCTATTTTTTCCATTTTAGTTTTATTTTGTTTTAAGTCATTGATTTATCTATTTAACCTATTCATTTATATATTTTTTTTACTTCTTTTTGTTTTCATTTAATGCATCTATTTAATTCATTTTGTAATTTTGAAAATATTTTTTTAATTTTAATTTATTTGATTGTTTTTAAGGGTAAATTCAGATTTAGCGAATGTGTAAACATTTATCATCCATTTAAGTACACTTTCTTTCAATACATTTGTAGCATTTTATTTCTTTATTGGTTTGTTGTTTTAACAGAAAACTTGCAGAATATTTTTAAGTTCTTTATTTCTTTTACTATTTTTCAATATTTTTTGTATTTTTATATTTATTCCTAATCGCTATTCAACTAACAATTGAATATCTTTCCTTAAATGTTACTTTATTGACACTCTGTCAGGGGTCTGCAATCCTGTTCCTCGAGCGTCGGCATCCTGTCTGTTTTCCGTCTCTCCCTGCTGCAACACACACCTGATTCAAATGGTCAAGATCGTTATCCAGCTTCTGCAGACCTTGCTGATTATCTGATCATTTGAATCAGGTGTGTTGCAGCAGGGAGAGAGTGAAAATAGGCAGGACGCCGGCCCTCGAGGAACAGGATTGAAGACCCCTGCTCTATGTACAGTATGTATTACTCTGTGGGTTTGTGTTGTTCCACTAGAGTGGCGCCACTGCCATCTACTATGCGGCGAGACACGGCCATGTGGACACCCTCAAATTTCTCCATGCCAACAAATGTCCTCTGGATGTACAAGATAAGGTCACTAATCAATAATAAAATAAAATTATTCTTAATATTTCCACTTTGTTTTTGTATTTAAAACTTTACTCAGGTTTAAAAAAAAAAAGTCAATTTTGTAACTTGACTGTCATGTCATCTCATATGACGTGAAGTGTCAATTTTCTGTTGTGTTGCAGTCTGGAGAAACAGCTCTCCACGTGGCGGCCCGCTACGGCAACGTGGACGTGGTCCGCTACCTGTGCAGCATCAGAGCCAACCCGGACCTCAGCGACAGGGTGAGCTCACTCGTTACGAACCCCGCCTGTGCTCAAAACATTTTTGAAATATTTTTGAAAGCCCGCCTTTCACATCCAGGAGCAAGAGACGGCTCTGCACTGCGCCGCTTGGCACGGCTACTCAGCCGTGGCACGGGCGCTTTGCCGGGCCGGCTGCCGCGTGGACGCCAAGAACCGCGAGGGCGAGAGCGCCCTGCTCACCGCGTCCGCCCGCGGCTTTGTGGAAATCGTGGAGTGCCTGGCGGAGCATGACGCCGACCTGGAGACCGCCGATAAGGTTGAACTTTCATTTTTTTTTTTTTTTTTTTTTTAGGGGCTGGGGGTTCATCGGTCAGAGGATTTCACCGGCCGTTATGATCCCTTTTCACAATAATAACCAGCTGGAGTTTTACAGATGAAATGCTTTTTCATGAAGCAGTAAATGCTCATTAGTGTTGCAGTCATGCAGAATGATATTCTTGCACTGATTTTTCACTAGATGGAGCTTTGACTCCATTCAGTCCAATAAACATCTTTCCTGTGATTGTCCCAGTTCGAAAGGTGTCTGTTTTTTTTTTTTTTAAATAATAAAGTAGAAGTAATGTGATTTAACATTAAAGGGCATCATGCATAAATAATGTTTTGCCAGTAACGTCACTCACTATGCTGCATGAGTTTTTTTCTTTCTACTAAAGAAAAATGTATTTTTCTGCTAATTACCTGAATTGGCCTCAAAAAGTTCATATCAGTCGGGCCCCGTGTTATTTCTACTGCCTAATACCACACCTCCTTGGTCGTCCTCCAGGACGGCCACACGGCCCTCCACCTGGCTGTGCGGCGGTGCCAGCTGGAGGTGGTCCACTGTCTGCTGGCGCATGGCTGTCAGCTGGACCGCCAGGATCGGCATGGCAACACACCACTGCACATCGCCTGCAAGGACGGAAACCTGCTTGTCGTCGTGGCTCTCTGCAGCGCCCGAGCCGTCCTCGACATCCCTAACAAGGTAATAATTTGGGCCACCGACTTCATCTAAAGAGACTGTGAAACTAGCTCGCAGCTAACGTTAGCGCTCATCTCTACTGTTCAGACTTCAAAGCCTCACATCCTTTTTCGTTTACAGTGTTCCCTGCGGTTGCAAAATTTTGCTCAAGTTCTTTGTCCCTCCCAGTTGAAGTTTACTGTAAAACTGACACATTAACTAAAAATAAAAGGTATTTAATCATCGAAATAAGTCAAGCAAACCACATCAATACGTCTAACGAAAGTCCACTAGCTTAATGCTAACATACAATGCAAAACTCCTCAGACAGGCTAATGAATATTAGCATGGATATTACGGCAATTATAAACCTTCCAACGATTTCTTTACCACACCCGCGCGGAGCAGCAACTCATACAAACGATATTCAATGCAGCATGTTCATTAATAAGTGTCTTTTGAAGTGTGTTGAAAGCGTGTGGGAGGTGCAAAACTATTTATTTAAAAAAAGAGGGGGGAGGGATTTGTACGGTATCTCTTTATTGTGGAATTTCATCACTTATCTTCCGTGATGAACGGGGGTTCTTTGTATTTTGTTTTGTGTTTTTGTAAATGTAAAGATATATCCAAATATGGGTTTTGAAGTGATCCTTCCAAGAAAATGGAAGGATCATTCTCCAACAACGGTGGTATCAACTCTTAACACCGCTTTAGATTTTCAGGCTTGATAATCCAGCATTAGTGCCTTGTTTAATGGGTTTATGACTAAATCGTTCCTGGCTTTCTCCAACAACATTATTACCCATAGCATTTCATTTGATTTACTTTTGTGTGCATTTTTATTGTACATTTATTTATTTTCATCATTTCATTTTCATTCATTGCATTGTATTTTTTTATTCGTGTCCAAACTGTGTAGTGCAGCAGGCTGGTCAAAACAAACACATTGAGTGGACTAAAGGAGTCCAATGAGAGTTTTCCAGTGATGCTTGGCTGAGGAGGCCATCAGTGTTTTCATTTATTCATGATGATGCTAATGCGTTTGATTTTCACACTGCCTGAGCGTCTGCATTTGTGTTTTCCCATCTTAATGTCTGAGGAACTAAAATAACTCAACTATTTTAAGACAAATGCTTCCTTTCAGTGTTTTTAATGGCTTTCCTTTTCAAGTATGCGTGTCATGCTAATGTTAGCTGCTCATGCTAACAAATACAACTACACATAATACAATACAATAAAACTTTTTTTATATAGCGCATTTCACAACAGCTACAGCTGTAACAAAGCACTTTACATGAACAAAATAGCAATAGTACAACAACAAAGCCAGTGACAGCAATAAATGAAAACACAAATTATTATATACAGTAGACACCGGAAAACCGCAGAAAAGTATGGTCAGTGGATTCCACGGAAATGACTGGATTGACAATGTCCTTATATTGATATCCATCCTCTTGTTTGTTGTATGTTGACCGACTAGTACGGCCGGACGCCCCTCCACCTGGCCGCCAGCAACGGTGGTCTGGAAGTGGTGCGTCACCTCTGCCTTTCCGGAGCCAACACGGATGCTGTCACCAACGTAAGCTTACTCCAAGAAAAAAGAGCAAATCAAGTCAAAATACAGTGGTGCCTTGCGTTTTCATTGATGATGAAATGCTCTTGCAGTCGATGACAGAAAGTACATAAATAACTTGGGGATCCATTTTTTATGGCATTTTTGTTGAGTGGTGTGCCGCCAGATTTTTTTCCTTTCCTTTTTAGTCTGTTTGTTACTGCTTTTAAATGGTGTACTTTTGTTACGTTGTGTATGACTGTGATTTAAATTTGTTTTTTTTTTTTTAACAATCCTTAAGTACTGCCACCGTACTTGGTAAACATCTAAACAATTAAAAAAAAAAATCTTACCAAGCCCACTGTACAATTCCCCCCCCCCCCCGATTTGGAATCTTTTTCTTTTTTTAAGATTTTACAGTAATTGTCTTTGTTTTATTGTTAGTTTCACAGTAACCTTCGGCTGAGAGCGGAAATAAAAAAAAACTTGAAGCCTCTTTTTTGAAGAACTTTTACAATAGTCAGGTCACTCTCCTCAAGGCACCACTGTACAAATCAAATGATATCATGTCATTTATGCTCATGTAAGATGTCTGTATGGGTTTTTTTCAGGATGGAAAAAGCGCTGAGGACTTGGCTTTGGCTGAGCAACATGACAGTATAGTGGCCTTGTTGGGGAAGCTTAAAAAGGTAAAACAGAGTGAAAAGGGTTTGACTGTGATTGACATTTATCGTTTCATTGAAAGCGTCACGGCAGTGGCAGCACTCAGGTGGGAGTACAGAGGGCTCTCAGCCCCCCACACCAGCACTCATTCACACGGACCACCTTTTGTTACATGACTCATCCACCACAATCGCAAGGAAAACACATCAGCACTTGAATTGATTATTTACATGCATGCCAGCGGGCCCTTTGTAACACAGAATAGCGAGTCGAATTCGACCTAGACATTTTCCAAGCTTTGATCGAGTGCCAAAGTCGTGGCAAAGGTGGGAAGCCTGTTTTTTATTTATTTATTTATTTTATGTTTTTGTTTGTGGTGTCAGGACAACCACAAGTTGGCCTTCATCCAGCAGCTGCGGCCCACGCTAACGGCGCAGCCACGCATCAAGCTCAAACTCTTCGGCCACCAGGGGGCGGGCAAGAGCACGCTCCTGGAGTCACTCAAGTGCGGCATCCTACGCAGCTTCTTCCGCCGACGCCGGACCACCCGCATGACCAACGCCACACGACACCCCAACTCTCCAGTCAACTCCAAACCCGCCGGTAGGTTGCGGAGGTCCCACGCAGTGACCATTTGGAGATGACGTTTCAAAGTTTTGGCGACCTGTGTGATTTCGGGTTGTGAGCCTTTTTTAGGGGGTCTGCGAAAGATTAGACATGATGACCAAATGAGATCATTTCAAAATTATAGTTTGGTGTTAAAATGCAGAAATGGACAGAAAGCCAAACTTTGTGTCTTTTCATGCATGGGTTTTCCTTTTTATGTAGTTTTACTCATGCCTACCAAATTTCCCGTTACAGTATCGGTGAGCATCTCCAACCTGTACCCAGGCTGCGAGAACGTGAGCGTGCGCAGTCGCAGCATGATGTTCGAGCCCAGCCTGACCAAAGGCGTCCTGGAGGTGTTCTCGCCCGCACACAGCGGCTTTTCCCCGGCCACCGCAGCCGACGAGCAGGCCACCAGAGCCGTCGACATCCAGCATGCCAACATCCATGGTGAGACGCACCTTGCGTGCGCCACCAGCTGCAAAATCTGAACTTTATTGCATTGTTTTTAAAATGGGTTTTGAAGCTTTTTACATTAAAATAAATACTGTATTGTACTGTATGGAAAACATAATTGATCTAAAATGCAGCAAAGGGAAGGATATAATGTTTTGTACAAACATTTAGAAACAAATGAAACATTTTTCTTTAATTTGGTGTCTGTAAATCCCGGATTTTCCGGGGCTTACTCCATTCCATTTTTGTAGGCGTGGGAGATTTCAGTGTGTGGGAGTTTTCCGGCAACCCCGTCTACTACTGTGCGTACGACTACTTTGCGGCCAACGATGCCACAGCGGTCCACGTGGTGGTCTTCAGTCTGGAGGAGCCGTACGAGAGCCAGCTAAGCCACGTCAGCTACTGGCTCAACATGCTCAAGGCCCTGACGCCGCCGCACTCTCACATCCGTGAGTCTCTCCACTTGTGCCGCCATTTCGGATGGCGCTCGGTGGAGTGACGCTGTCGTTGCCCGCAGTGTTCGGCGGGAGGGTCCAGCAGCCTCTGGTGGTGGTCCTGGTGGGCACGCATGCGGATTTAGCGGACGTTCCCAGATGTTTCTCCGGAGAGTTCAGCTACAACAAAGAGAGGGCGCTACTTAAGGAAATTAGGAGCAGGTCAGGAATGCGCTTTTATTTTATTTATTTATTTATTTATTTATTTTTTTTCATGTCATCATAAAGTAGTTATTGGATTAGCAAAATGTACCTAAACTAATATAATAATTATGTAATATACATTGTTGCGTTTGAGGTTTGGAAACGACCTGCAGATCAGCGACAAATTGTTTGTCGTGGATGCCGGCGCATCCAACTCCAAAGACGTGAAGCTGCTGAGGAATCATCTGCAGGAGCTGCGCTTGCACATAATCTCTGTGAGCACACGCAAACACACGAGAGGAGTGGAGCTCGAGTCACATGATCTATACATATAGACACATATATAGTATATGGTAGATGGTCACTTGTGTAGCGCTTTTCTACCTTTTGGTACTCAAAGCTCTTCACACACTGTACCTCATTTACCTACCGATGACGTAGCATCAGGAGCAACTCGGGGTTCAGTATCTTGCCCAAGGATACTTTGACATAGTCACAATCGAACCCACAACCTCTGGGTTGGGAGACGAACACTCTACCGCTGAGCCATGCCTCCCCGACACACACATATGCATGTATGTATGTATATACAGTATGTATTACATACATACAGTGTATATAAATGTGAAAAGGCCATAAGACTTAGTTTTGACATGCACCTACTGTATATGACTTGCTCCTACCTCTGACATGCACACACACGCCAAAATGACATTTTGGCTCGTGTGTGCAGAACTGCGACGCCATGACGCTGCTGTCGGAGCGTCTGCTGGCGGTGCTGCCCGCCTGGCGTAAGTTGAGCGGGCCCAACCAGCTGATGTCGTGGCAGCAGTTTGTCAGTGACGTCCAGGAGAACATCAACCCGCTGGTCAGCCAGCAGCACCTCAGAGGCCTGGCGCTGCAGCTGCACAGCATGGGAGAGGTCAGTTCACCGCCTCCTCCTCCTTTATTGGCACCATTTTCTCAGCCTACTGTGAACCCCCATTTTTTTTTTTTTTTTTTTTGCAAGATTGCTTTGTGCAAAAACAACTGTCACCATGGATTGGGGTGTTGAACAATATGATGTGTATCCGTTCGTGGGCTTCCTACCTCCCATAACCCCCCCCAAAAATATGCTTCTAGGGTTCAAAGTTAACACTCAGTCACACGCACACACACCCACACACGTGAATGCGCCTGTATATAGCACAATGTTCATACATTTTTTGCCAATTGTAAATTTATACTTGAACATACATTCTTTTGCCATCAAAATTGCTTTTGTTGTTTTTATAAGAAATGTACTGTTTATATATCTGAGGTGTCATAAAAGCAAAAAATATTGGTGTCAAAGTTGAACTTTGACTTGAAATAAGTCTTTTCACAAAACCCTCAATTTCCTCAGTTTGTTTTTTCAGAAACAGGATTTTCAGTGAAAATTGCCCATTTTCTACTGCAGATTACTAAAGAATGACAAATGCTAGAAATAAACCTTTTTTCTGATGAAAGACGAGAGTCTTCTCTTTCTTTTGGTAGGTCCCATGTCTACATAGCCACAAAACGCAGAATTCTGCGGGCCTTCAAGGATGGGTCAAAATCCTCGAAAATGGCTGGCACTCAGGGGCTTAGCTACGAATGGCTGGCATTTCATGAGTTAAGCTTAAATAAAATAATCGGTTAACACTCAATCAACTGAAATAAAATGAAATACACTCAAGTAACAGTAACTAAAACAAAACAGACATTAAGATAAAATAAAGTAAACGTTGGAGACCTCAGGAGAAACACACCATCACGGTGGATAAAATACAAATAAAATATAAATATAAAGAAAATAAATAAATATCCATCAACATGATCTTATACCCTCAAACGTACATTCTACTAGACTACCCTGGTAAACTCAGTGCATACTTCAAAAACACGTCTGATACTCTTTGCGTTTGAGTAAAATGTCTTTCTTTCCCGTATTGCGCAGATCAACATCATGCAGAGCGAAACGGTGCAGGATGTGGTCCTGCTGGAGCCGCGCTGGCTGTGCAGCGCCGTTTTGGGCCGCCTGCTGTCTGTGGAGACGCCCAAGGCCATCCACCACTACAGGGGGCGCTACAGGCTGGAGGAGGTGCAGGCCCTGGCGCCCGACAGCTACGTGGAGGAGCTGCTGCAGATCCTGGACGCCATGGACGTGTGCGCCCGCGATGCCACCGACCCCGCCATGGTGGATGTGCCCGCACTCATCAAGGCAGGGGGGCTGCGGCGCTCGTGGACTGAGGACGACGCCGAGGGGGACGCCGCCGCCGTCTACGGGGGTGTCCGGCTGGTGCCCGCCGAGCACCTGGCCGCCTTCCCCTGCGGTTTGTTCCACAAGCTGCAGGTCAACCTGTGCCGATGGAGTCGGCAGCAGAAGCCGGATAACGAGGAGGAGGAGGACGAAGAAGAAAGAGAGGCCGATATTCATTTGTGGACAGACGGAGCCAAGGTGAGCCGGGCGGGGTCAGGGGCTGCAGCTCAAATGCCACAAAAAACTTTACTAGGGCCCATTAGATAATGGGCTCAGCTTCAGAAAACAGGTGAGCCGTGATTGGTCGTAACCTGGCCTCTGAGCAACTGTGATGTCATTTTCAGTCGACAGAAGTGACAAAATGGCCGCCCCCAGAGATGTCTAAAACGGGGTGTATTTTGCTGCTTAACTCATATTCCACAAACGCAATATTAACCAGAATGCCAGGTTTAGACTAGCGAAGGCGCAAGGAACATATTATTACAAATAATTGTTTGGGGTATACTTCTCTTTAAAATAACTAAGAGCGGTTGGTAAAAATCATCTGAGTGATTAGTCGGTCAAGCCCTAATCCTCAACCACCCAAAAATAATCTTTTATAAATTAAAACAAAAACATTGCTGAAGAGATGCCTCAAGATACGAGCTGTCATTCGGCCAATTTTTTGCTTTGAAGGTTTTTGCGGGCTAAAAATTTGAGATATGAGCACTGTATGTTGATAGTGAACAAGCTGTTTGGCAGCTAGTGCACAGTTCTTCAAATAAGAGGCTTCAAGCCACTCCCAATTAAAGTTTACTGTCAAACAAAACATTTTGTTCATTCAAAACAACCATAATGTTGTCTTAATAGTCTGTTTAGCTGTGTGAGCGTTTCACAAACAATGCAAAATGTCATAGAAAGGTTAGCGAATAATCAAAAGGATATTTGAATACAAACGACTAATATTACAATACTGTGGCTCAAAGCTCCACTGTTACGGGTCGGGACTGTAACTCATTAATGCCATGGAATTTCCTCCAACCCTAAGGTGAGCCGATCGGGCGCGGAGGCCATGGTGCTGCTGGTCAACCACGGCCAGGGCATTGAGATCCAGGTGCGCGGGCACGAGTCTCAGAGGGCCAAGTGCTACGCCCTGCTGGACGCCGTGTGCGGCATCGCCGAGAACCTGCTGGCATCCACGCTGCCGGGCCTGCTGACCGCCAAGTACTACCTGAGCCCCCAGCAACTCCGTGAGCGCCACGCTCCCGTCATGGTGTACCAGCCCAAGGACTTCCTGAGAGCACAGGTGCAGAGAGAGACCTCGCTCACCAACACCATGGGAGGATACAGAGAGAGCTTCAGCGCCATCCTTGCCTTTGGCTGCGCAGAGGTATGTAAAAAAAAATATATATATGTCAAGAAATATCTGTCTATATCTTTCAATATGAGAGTAAACCCCACTCCACCGTGGGCTCTGGTTTCTCACATTTGTTATGTTCAGCTAGAGCTCAATTGTGCTCGTTATTTTGGGTTGTAATTCCACTTGCACCCACAAGGTGGTGGCACACTACTGTAAGAAGTATTTCATGATCAGCCTCAATTTTGCTGAAGAGATTAGAAAGATTCTTGGATGTATCAGTCCTCTCCCATCCTGTTTTATACTGAAAACAACGGTTCTAGTTTCATTTTATTCTGTACATCTTTGGGCATGATTATTGATGTACGGTGAACCCCAATCGTTCGCGAAAATAGGCACCATGCCGGCCCGCGAATAGCAAAAATCTGCGTATAAATGCATTTAGTGGGAAATTAAAGAAAAACAGGAAAAATGTCCTTTCCCCCCCCCCCAAACCCCAGAAATTCTTGAAAAAATGCTGATAAACATTCCATAAAACCCAGAAGAAAAAAAAAAATACAAAATTTGAAAAAATATTGAAAGCAAAATTATGGGGGGAATCTCCGAATATGCGCGTCGAATGTATATTGTGAGAGGAAAAAATGTGATTTGTTTACTGTCAACACAGGGTTCATTCGGTGTGCTCTTACAGTTTTTACAATATTTTTTTCTCATCCGTTGCTCTTCTTGCTCCCCTCAATGTATTAAATGTTTATAATGTATTATTTTTTAAGTGAGTTTATTATCATATTTACTTTTCTTTATGATATTAAGACCTTAAAGAAAAACAAATTCTTTAAAAACATGCAGAGAGTATTTAAATAGGCTATTTCTATGTTGCGGATGACACTTTTTGCTGGAGTGATCTGGAACTTAACCCTTACGATGGAGTGGGGTTTAACGTATTGCTAACTGTACATGTAGCTAAGGCTGTCATGTCACTGAAATGATTCATCTTGATCCGTCACAAAAATCTGGCATTTGAAGAGGGGTGTGTAGACTTTTCATGTCTGCTGTATCTATGTATGTAGGTGTACCAGTGTGGCATCATGGGCCCTGACGTGCACATCGCCGATGTGCCGCCCCTGGCCCGCCGCAAGCTGTGCCGCATGCTGGACCCGCCCGACGCCCTGGGGAAGGACTGGTGCCTCCTTGCCATGAACCTCGGCCTCAGTGAGCTTGTTGCAAAGCACAGCAGCAACGGGACGCCGGCCAGTGGGACGCCGGCCAGTGGGACGCCGCCCAACGCCCCGTCCAGCCCGACGGCCGCCCTGCTGCACGAGTGGAGTGGGCGTCCCGGCAGCACGGTGGGCGTCCTCATGCTCAAGCTACGGGAGCTGGGCCGACGGGACGCCGCTGACTTCCTCCTCAAAGCCTCGCCCGTCTTCAGAGTCGACGCGCGGGGGGTGGGTGGCGACGCCCACGCCAACGGTTACCCCAACAGTTACGCCGCCACCTGCAACGGGGGCACGTCCTACAACTCCATCAGCTCTGTCATTTCCCGCTAAAAGCTCCACGCCACACGCCGCCCAATTGTGGGTCAGGCTCCAGCTGGACAGAACTTTCACAGCTATCATTTACTTCCACTGTGATTGTCGTCAAAGAGCTGATTGTCCCCAAACAGGAGGTCCAAGCCCGTCCCAACAACCTTTTTACTCACCTTGTTGTTTTGCGTATAAGGTACAAACCGATACGGGATTCAAACACAGACCCATTTCCAGCTTGGCTAGATAGTGTCAAATCAATTGTCACTGCCACAGGAATCAACTTGGCCTTTGTGTGTAAGGTATGAATACAGAGTTCCCATCCAGTCAACTCATTTCCAGCATGGTATCAAATGCGTAGTAGTGAGAAGTCTGCCACCCGAGACTTGCTTTTGTGTTGAAATCAATTGGCACCGTCCCAGAAGTTGGCCAGGCCTTTGTAAGTCGAAGCGGAGCAGTAAGAGCGACAGGATGACAGCTGCGTGTAAGCGAATTCTGCAGCGCCGCGACAGGGGTGTGAAGTTTAACACCCGTCATTCATTTCTTGCGCCCCTTTGTGTCAAAAGCAATTGTCGCAGTCCCAGATGCGGCCACTGAAGTCGCCACACATCTAATTACCTAGTTGCATGAAACCGCAACAGCGGTGTTCATGCAGAGACAGCAGTGTTCCAGTGCATTCCGAAAGGCACAAGAAATGAATGCCGGCTCTACCATTTTGCCTCTAGTGCGCCTATTTACCGCGGAAAAAAGTGCAAACGGGGCTAGCGTCCGCACAATCTGTGCCTCAGAAGCCCCTTTCACCCTGGCTATAGATGCGGATTGGGGGTGATTGAAATCCACCTGCGGATTTAACAGCGTCCGACTCGCTAACCACGCCCCTTCTGATTGCATGAAGCCACAATGGTCATGTGACGATAAACCATGATGCCTGCGGCAGTGTGGAAGGGGCTTTGGGATTCAGTTTTGTTTTTTTGTTTTTTTTATTCACCTCTTTGTGCTGCTTTTGAAACTGTGTTCACACTTGTAATTTGGTGGTCATGATCTGATTGCTGGACACCGTGTTGCTGCGTGAAAGCGCGCACAAATAGGGCAATATCATACCTTCGTTGTGCTCTGTGTGAAAGGCAGACAGACAAATGCTGGATCTTCTGTCTCGTCTCGGAAAATGTTTTGTGCCGAAAGCAATTGTGTTGACGTTGTTTAATCATAGGATTGCGTGATGCCAAGTCTGTGTGAAATTGTGCACTAACTGGGCAATATCCCAGCTTCGCAAGGTTCTGTGTGAAAGGCAAAAGCGGTTTGAAGTGAGCCAAACAACAAAAGTGAACACAGCCTTTATGTCCTATGTATGTATGTACGTCGTACACAGTTTAGCGCACATGTTGTCTACCGTTTCCGCAGCCAAAATGATGCCGTGATCACCGCACAGTCGTCTTGGCCTTTTTTTCAGTCCCTCCACAGCATTTCATCCCAGTGCCTTTGCGGCCTTCTACCTCCCCCAAGCACAAATGAGAGCAGGTGTGCCTTGTCCGCACGAAACGCTACAATTAAAAAAAAAAAAAAAAAAAAAAAGTAATAAAAGTCAGGGTTTGCTCAAGGTAAATTTTTATGTTGAATGGCTGGAAACAAAGTTGTACTCCCCCAAAATATATTTTAAAAAATTCAACTTTCATCTTGTCTCATTTAGGATAAAATTCAGTACCGTATTTTCTATTTTAAACAATAAAAATAACATTGTAAAAATAGTTTTTACATTTTGCTATTTCACGCATAAAAGGGAACTTAACGCAATGTCAAATGTGTCTGTTATATTTTAAATGGGCATATCTTTATGAGCACTGCTTACTTATGTCTACAAATCATTTATTCTAAAAAGATTTGTTCAAAATATTGCATCTACTCTGGAGGAGATGTGCTGACTGGAGGTTTATCCCAAGATTTTCAAGATTTTGGGGGGTAGTAAAATCAATTTGGGGCATGGGTCCTTGAGACTATTTTGCTCATCCGGTCACACTGGACACACGATTTTGTGTTATCAGTGAAAATGGTGTCCGGGTTTGAGTTTCAGTTGATTCAGAACAACTTTATTTATCCCACAAGGGGCAATTCATTTGTAGCTTCCCAGTGTGCATTCATACTTGCAGTTAATCCATGAATGAATGAATAGTATATACCGGTATATCAAATTTTCCAAGGGTGCAACTTAGTCAAATTGTTGGGGACACCTAAAATATTTACATTTTTATCAGGATACACACACTTCCCAAAAGTCAGGGGTTTGGGCATGTTAAAGTCCCCTAAAATTTGAATTTCTTGTAGAAATTAGGCAGCGTACGATCACTGAAATTCCCCCAAAGTGCCTGCTTTAAAGGAGAATGGCCGACTTCCTGTCCAATTAGCGACATGGGCCTTTTATCAAACTTTTTGAGGCGTTCTGTTATGATATACAGTCCAACCAGATTTGCCGAAGTTGTTTTTAACTTTCCAGGGGACTGAGTGAAATTGAGGAGTTTTTGGGAACACTACCAGAATTTGTGAAATTGTCCTATAAACTTTAAATTACACAATTTTTTTTTTTTAATTTGGATGGTAATTTTTCAACTTTTACACATAATTTCCAGCCTGCTCAACACAAAAATTCACTTAATTTGACTTGATTTGATTTGACACTCCTCCCCTCCTCAGGAAAACAGCAACTGGAACGATGATGCTAGCTGTTAGCCCGCTAGCTCCATGGCCCCAAGCAAAAGTAACACTTTTTCTGAATTGACAGATAAATAGACAGCTACCCCACTGCTTTCACGTTGTCCATTTGTCTTCACATTCCTCTACTTTGCCATCAACACATCCTCCATTTTGTATTTGTCCTACATTTTGTCTCCTCATTGGGCCATGTAAACAGGCCAAAAGCTGCTAAATGTTACATGTTGATCATGTTTTTGAAGTCTACTACTTCTTCCACACTGTGTCATAATCTTTTGCTTGAGGTTCTTTTTTTTGTCTTCCCTTTGTGTCGCTTTTTTTCATGCCAATTGAATGTATGACAAAAAAAAAAACAACACACACTGAGTTTCATTGTTTTTGCGTGTAAATGTTGCCAATTTTGTGTGGCTTTAAACATATGGCTTTGTCCAATATAACACACACATATGAACAGAAAGGGAATTACGTTTAGTTTTATTTTTTCTATGTCATGACATCATTATCTCTGACCAAAACAGAAAAGAAGTTGAACCAGCTTTTAAAAAAAGAAAATTTGTATTTTCTTTTCTACGTCCGCTCTATTTATGTTATGTTCCTTCAGCATGTTCTCAGTTCTTTATAGTGTAATATTTTTTTTAAAAATAATAATTAAAAAAAAAAAAAAAAAAACTGAACTGAATGATGTTTGTTGTACATACTTGGCTTTTCATGGTATTTTTGTGATGTATTCAATGACAAATTAAGAAAATGAAAACTTGAGCTACTGCCCGAAGGCGTTTGTAATAGGCTCCAGCACAGCCACGACCCTCGTGACACCTACGAGATGGCGTTGTTGTTTAACAGGAAGCAAGCATCAGAAAACAAAACTGGATAAAAAAAAACATTCCACAATATTTGAGTCAGTTTAACAAATGACAGATTTGTCCTTCATTTTTAAAAGTATTTGTTTTGTATGCCTATTTTCAGAAATGTTTGAATAATTTGTTTTTATCAATTTACCTGGAATCAAAATCTCAACAGTGTTAAATTATGTAACAATACAGGAATTGTAATTTAGATAAGTATAAAACAATAGTCATATGTTCACCAGTCACATTTGAACGATAGATAAAATACTACTATCATCCCATGAGGGAAATGAGATTGTCACTGCAATTAATGCAATGATATATTAAATAAACAAAATTGGATACAGTAGAATAGAATAAAATACAGTGTGTTGACTTTATTTTGACTCCTTAACAGCACATTATTGATTAAATTGAGTGCTGTGGTGGTCTTAGTGCCACAAGTGTGTGTAGACGTGGTCTTTTGACCTTTAACCTGATAACCTGCTCAGCTGACACGTGAAGAATGTACTGAATTAACAAAAATCAACATATGACCAGTCAGCATAACTTAAAGGAAAAAAAAAACGAAACTCTTTCCTGCTGTAGGTTTTCTTCACATGGGCGTGCTGTCAGGACTTGTGCCTGTCTAAAAAAAGTGCTCAGTCAGTCATCACGCTTACATGCTGTCAAGTCGTCGTCACGCTAGGGGTTTAAGACGCCGACTTCTGCAAGCGGCGGCCAGTGACGCGACCATGACTTTTAACACTTTTAATTGCAGCATAAGCTTTTTTGGTTTGTTTATGATGCATGATGTAGCAAAAAGGACAAGTTAACAAAAGATTATTGTTCACTTTTTAATAGCTAGTTTAGCTTAACTTGTTTGCAATCACTAAGATAACCCAGTTGTTGTTCGTAAACTAAGCAAAGCATGATGCTATTCTAAGATAAAGTTAATGTAAAAAAACAAAACAAAGACCTGACCAATATAGCTGTCTCTTAGCTCATTTAACAGGTGAAACGTTTTGAGATGGGGTTTCACTTTATTTTCACAGTGGTCTCATCAAACGCCATATGCAGTCTTTTGTGTTGCTATTACAGTAAAGCAAACAAATGTGTTTTTAATATGTACAAAGAAATTATTGTTCCACTTGCTATCAGCGCTAATCTAAGATTCAAGAGTTTCACTTTGTTTCTTTTTTCTGTACTTTACATTCAAAGATTGAAATGGGAATAGCCTAACAGAAGAATGACTACATGTTGTGCCTTCGCATACGACTGGTTCCTTCCCAAGTGAAATGAAGAGAAATGCCACCTTGGACCGCTTGTTTCTATGTGACATCATTTCAATAAGAGTTTTGTTGCTGAAGCCTTATAACTTCAATTTGAGCATAATTGTGTGACATATGGGGTCACAATCGAACAAAGGAATAGCAAAGAGGGATTTGTTTCATTTCAAGTTGTTATCTTAAAGCTTTGTCAGTAATCTAAGAACGGCAGATGATCACAAAAAGCACAAAATTACATTCATGAGGTTTTACTTGACTGGTTAGCACGTCCGCCTCACAGTTCAGAAGTCGTGGGTTCGATCCCGGCTCCGGCCTCCCTGTGTGGAGTTTGCATGTTCTCCCCGTGCCTGCGTGGGTTTTCTCCGGGCACTCCGGTTTCCTCCCACATTCCAAAAACATGCATGGTAAGTTGATTGGATACTCTAAATTGCCCCTAGGTGTGATTGTGAGTGCGGATGTTTGTCTCTGTGTGCCCTGCGATTGGCTGGCAACCAGTTCAGGGTGTCCCCCGCCTACTGCCCAAAGACAGCTGGGATAGGCTCCAGCACGCCCCGCGACCCTTGTGAGGAGAAGCGGTACAGATAATGGATGGATGGAGGTTTTACTTCATTTAAAATGGAATTTTCATCTGATCACAGTTTACAATAATAGACTACTAAGCTTAACTAAAGTAGCAAATGTAAATAAACACAACATCACAGTTGTTTGATGAAGTTTAGGACTATTGTTAGCTTTAAAACAACTGTATTAGCCTTACGCTAGCAAGTTGACAAGAATAGCCAAAAATAACAATCTGTCAAAATGCAGACTCTGACCCGGTATGGCCACTTTAACCTGAGTAGAATGCAGCAAGAATTTTGAAAATTGGAAGATGAGTTCCAGAGAAATTGAGGTTTCTGTGTCGGAAAAATTATATTCTATGCTATGGGAATGTTTTTGTTAGATATTGCCTGTACAAAGAAAACACCTTCAAATTGTAATGGAAAAGTATAATTTGTTTATTTCTCAACATACCATATCTCCTCGACCGATTAGTTGAAAAGGTTCAGATAAAAATATCCTCCACTTGCTTGCACGAGCCAAAATCCAAGAATGGGCAGCATGAAGTATTACTTCAGCATTTTTTTCCCTTTTCGCTAATTTATTCATTATGGTTGATATTAGAAGCGTTTAAAGTACTCACTCCATGTTTTTTTAATTCCCTAAAATGGCCGCCATTATTACATTGATATTTCCATTTATTTACAATCTCTACACTGATCTGAGCTAAAGTAAGGAAATTAGCAAAACAATCGCAAAGAGCACATTTTATCAATGAGGGATTTTTTTTGTTAAACTCAACAACAACAGATAACTACAAAGATTTAGTTAATTAGGTTTTTTTTGTTTAAAAACGTGTTAAATTAGCCTGGTGCTTGTTTACGATTTTTATGCTAAGGTAATGACAGTTTTCCAAAATGGAACAAAACACATAATCCCAAACAGCATAAAAATGAGATATGGGAGAAATTAGATGTCATTCCACATGTTTACAACCTTCAACTAAAACTACGTGGCTAATCTCTATGTGGCCAATCTACAAAAACAAAAGGCAGTCAGTGACTTCCCCAATGAATTGATCAAGAAGAAAAATGTCAACAGTGTTGTTGTGACGGGCGTTCAAAGTCCACATACTTTAACCTGCTTCCTTACGATTATGAATGTTTTTGTTTTGTTTTAATTATTGACTCCTTTTTATCTAAACTGGTGATTGCTATTACGGGGTAAACAAGCGGGCGTACCCGCGTTTGATAACGAGCGCACACTCCTATTTGACTAAATGTGCCATTATCACGTTATATCGGATCAAGCAAAAAAAAGACGTAGGGAATCGTCTGAAAGAGCTTACACGACCACGCTAGTATTTAGCATTCGAGCTACTACTAAACTGTTTTAATTTATGTCATTTTAAGTGGGCAAACGTCTTTAAATGTAGCTTTGTCTACGCGTCATTCCAATGAAAAATCACGTGAATCCAAGGTGACGTCATGCAATGGCTTGCCTTCGAGAGGGAACAAACAAGGAACAGGCCAATCAGAGAGCTTGTTGGGCGGGGACACGACTGCCACTCAAAGCCTTTATAAAGTTTGTGTGACCACACCGGAGTAGCATATTTTTCCTTCTTTTCCCACTTAGCGGTTCGTCCCAAAGGGCTGGCAGTAAGTATGGCCATCAATTATTTTTCTTAATTAAATTTTAAGAGTTACTTGCTCTTTGTGACGGTAGTCCTGATACATTCCTTTAATTTGTCAATGTAATAGTGGGGATTTATCGAACAGTAATAATAGCGAGCGGAGACGAACTACGGTGGGTAAATTCTTATTCAAGTGTAGACCTGGTCAGAATATAGATTTCCAAAACAAATACATTGACGTTTTTATCATTGCAGGACAGTTTTAGTCGTCGTCTTCAATTCGGCTCTCCTTCTGTTGGCCTCTCGGCTAAAACAAAAGACAGCAATAGGAAATTGCGGGGTTTGTTTTCACGCATGAATGGGTAAGAAAGAGTGTCAACATGGCGAGAAAATATGTCCAGATTTCTTTTTTGTTTGGAATTTGTTTTTGTTTAAATGTTTAGTTTTCCACGTCTCAAATTTGGATGGCCCACTTTTTCATGGACCGCCTTCGCAAATCCCGTGACTGGGCAAAAAAAAAAAAAAAAAAAAAAAAAAAAAAAAAAAAAACTAGTTTCCGCTTTCGAAACGGCCACTTTCGGACTTCTTTTCAAATGTATTCCGAATTTTAATCAGAATTGTTTTGTATTTTCCCGCTCAATTCGAATATCAGACAGAGACGTGGATCGAAATGAATGTTCGAGGGAATGTTGTTGTTTGAGTGTGTTGTGGATGGACTGGAAGTTCAACGCTGGGTTTCGTGTTACACTCGGCGGACACATGATCAGGTACATCTAGTGCACCACGAAACATGGAGTGAATAATAATAAGGAGAAGAAGTTGAGCACAAAATACATAAAATGTTTTCAATCTTTATTGAATTTTATTTTTGCTAAAAAGAATTTCGTTATTTTTATTACAGTTCTACTGCGACCCGGTGTTTTAATATTTTAAACAAATACGGTATATAGAAAACACAACGCCTAATATTGTAAAAATCTCGATGTGAAAAAAGTATCCCAGGTCATCTTTGTTTGAAAAAAGTTTATTGTGGTTGTAATGAGAGCTTATTTGTGTTGAGAGACTAAAAAAAGACCCAATTATAAGTAATTCCATTCACACGTTTAATTTAGTTTAAAAGAAAAAGCTTGTTTATATTACATAGAAACAACTTATGTTAACTTATGTTGGACAAATCTGTATTTTATTTACTAGCAAATTAAAATAAGAACTTTATTTAAAAAAGTATAGACAGGCTGACAGAAAATTCCATCAACTTTGTGGTTATTACCAAAATAACTTCTGCTTTTCCACACGTGGACCACCAACACCTACAAGAAGCATAAAATAATAGTCACAGGTGTATTTTCCTCACTGGACTGTGGGGAAAATGACTATTATGCAAGCTTAGTGGGGGACTTCTCTGCCTCCCTTTCTTGCTGTTAATGACATTATCATGCCTATTTAGTGTATTATTTGAAAACTACTTTTAATAATTATTGATGAAGCAGCACATGGTGTGTTAAATGTACTGAGCGCCGTCACCACATGTTACATGAGAAGGTCAAATTATTAGACGGTGAGAAGTGATGATGAAATATGAACAAAGGATGAAGATGTAGTTGCGTATTAGAACGTTTTTTTTTGTTATTTTAATATATTTTTTGTTGTTGTCGTCTCCCCGCTGGTAGCCACAAGCATGTTACCTCTCATCGCGTTGGCTTTATGCCTGAGTGCCGCAGCCGCGGCCCCCAGCCTGGACCCTCAGCTGGATGAGCACTGGGACCTGTGGAAGAGCTGGCACTCCAAGCAGTACCACCAGGTACCATGTGGAAATGAAAAAAATTGGGGGCTAACATAACATGTGAGAATGTACTGCAGCATTCGCAGCACATAATGATTCTGGCTCCCAGTGCATTTCAGGGTTCGATTTAAGATTCTCCTATTTGTCTTTAAATCATTAAATGGCCTCGCCCCGGCGTACCTCGCCGAGCTCCTCCACTCCTACGCACCTTCCGGCAGCCTCAGGTCTGCGGACCAGGCGCTGCTCGAGGTGCCGAGGACCAAGCGGAGCCTCAGAGGGGATCGAGCCTTTTCTGTCGCTGGTCCTTCCCTCTGGAATGACCTGCCATTGGTTGTTAGGCAAGCCCCCTCTCTGTCAATTTTTAAAACCCGGTTGAAGACACATTTCTTTTCTCTGGCTTTTGATCAGACATGAAATTTTCGGCTCTTTTCCTGTGTCGATTGTATATATTGTTTATGTTACTTTATTGGCTTTATTTATTTATATTTGTATTTATATTTCATATTTATATCTATATTTATTAATACGAGTATCACAGCCTTTTATTTTTATTTTTTTTATTGTACTGTTTGTGAAGTGCTTTGTTACAGCTCTAGCTGTTATGAAACGCGCTATATAAATAACATTGTATTGTATTGTTTAACCCTTTGATGCACAGTGGACAGCTATTTAAAAGTTGCTTTCGCCTGTATTAATTAATCTAAATTAAAAAAAATATTTTAACCCTTTCATGCATTGATTATGATTTTATGTAATTATTTAAAATATAAATATTTTATTTTGCTGAATTAATATAGGTGAAAGCAACTTTTAAATAACTGTCCACTGTAGTGACCACTGTGCATGAAAGGGTTAACGCAAAATTGCCACATTTTCACAGTCAAATTTCCAAATGAAGATATTGTAGATAGTTTCTTTTCTCTACATTTCTCAACCAATTTAAAGTCAACCCCCAAATTGTCTTGACAATGTTTTATGTGCCTCCACTAGTCGAAACACGGCATTCTGATTAATATTGCCTTTGTGCAATATGAGTTAAGCAGCGTAATCCACCCCCACCCCTTTTTAGCCATCTCAGGGGAGGCCTTAGACTGTTGTGCTCATCGAGGTTTTCTACAAAACTTTTTATTTCCAAATTCCCTCCATCATTTCAAATTTCAGATTTCAAACCATTCCAACTTAAAGATCTTCATGACATCTTAAGAGCATTTCTCACATTCCCCTGTTTCATCCTTTTTTTTTAAAGTATTCCACCTTTTCCCTGCCAAAATTCACAAATGGATGCAAATAAATACATTTCTTTCCCTATCAAACCAACCCAACTTCAAGTCCCACCTTCTGCCTCTCAGCAGTTGAGCATGCAGAGCCAATTCTAACAGAAATTGCATTCTCTAAGTTTCATTTTGACACACCTGGGCTTTGTTGACACGTCTGACTCGATGTCATCGTCGTTGTTGTAGAAGGAGGAAGGCTGGAGGAGGATGGTGTGGGAGAAGAACCTGAAGAAGATTGAGCTGCACAACCTGGAGCACTCCTTGGGCAAGCACACCTACAGCCTGGGCATGAACCACTTTGGAGACATGGTAGGCTCCCCGTGCCGCGGCCGTCCAAAGGAGGTCTTAATGACGGACGCCTTCTTAACCAACCCGCGCTTGTCTTCAGACTCACGAGGAGTTCCGCCAGATCATGAATGGCTACAAGCGCAGTAACAAGGTGCAGAAGAAGATCAGAGGGGGGCACTTCATGGAGCCCAACTTCCTGGAGGCGCCGCGCTCAGTGGACTGGAGAGACCACGGCTACGTCACCCCCGTCAAGGACCAGGTAACCTCGTCCGCAGTCGGATGATTCTGGGGTTGTGGGTTTCAGTTCAGGCTGGTTTTTAACCATGGGGAAATTTGCAATCAATTCCTAATGGAACGGGAGGGTGTCCAAATGAAATCGAAATCAAGTCATAAAATAATTTGAAGTGTTGAAATTAGCATTCATCTCAATTAAAGAAAATAATATTTTTATGGCCAATTGTTAGCCTAATAGCGCAGTTGCCCAAGTCATATTTGCCCGATTTTGGGAAAACAAGATAGCTTTAAAAAAAAAAAAAAAATTATTGCCGTTAAAAATGACTTCAATTAAGCAATTATTATTTTGAAATATTACATAAATATTTGATTGGATATTGAGTTAAATTTTGATTGAAAATTGATTGTTGTACGTTGAGCTGTTTCTAATACCTTTCAGAACATTTATAAAATATTAATCACAACTTATTCTTCTGACTGTTTATTGATATATTTTGGTTGTGCTGAGAGAAATTTTTAATATTTAGGTGACCAGGTAAAATGATAAAATAATGTTTAAAAAATACATCAAACAAATTATGTGAATGCAAATTAGAATACGTTCACATTGACATTGTATTGTGGGTCTGCTCAAAGCTGTTTCTGATCATTTGCTTACCATTCGTTAGCTACATGAGAGGACTGTGTCACCAAAATCAACGTTAAAGACATAACCAAACCCAAATATTATCAATATATTAATGTTAGCAGCGCCTCAATCAACGTAATGTGTGTGAGAGGCGACTGCTGCCTAATGGAGGCAATATTTAGCTTGGGGTTAAAGATAAGATGTCTGCCATAGCGGCAGACTTTATCTATTCTTCTGCACTCATGCTCATCCCTCCTCCTCCCCTTTGCCATTTAATGTAACAGCTGACACAAACAAGTCCTTGTACTGCAGATGCAAATGCTAATGCGCTACTTCTACAGAAACACACCACTCGTAGGCTATGACTTCGTATTCCCCATTCGATCATCCACATATCGTAAACCTCGTTCATTTTGAGGGGTATTGGAGGTGAAAATCTGTGATGTAGTGAGATCAGGGGGAAAAAAAATAACAAAGCACGTTGAAGTATTTCCAGCCACCTGTTCTCACTCTTGCATGGTCAGGAAATGTTAAGGCTATTATGTAACATCACTTGGAGGAAACGAAAAGGAAACTCCTACTCGCAACTCACAATTGTCCAAATACGAGGAAAAGCTGACGTGAAGTTTACAATAAATGTGTATCAAATCTATTTATAGTAAAAGTAGCTTTACTAAATTAATATCCCAAATTACATAGTCAAAATGTTTGTTGTTTTTGAGCATTATGTTTAAAACAAAATTAACGATACAGTATATTAAATACAAACCTCGGTTTTGTATTAAAAGTAAAGTGTTTTCCTGTGTGTTTAATAATAAATTGATTTAATTTATCATAGCATAATTGTCAAAGTAATTTTGGAGTGTTTTTGGGAAATTCTACAAACAAGAGTCCAGTTGCCTCATTTTAATCTTGCCATGACTTGGATGTTTCTGAATCAACATGCATTAAAAAAAAAAAAAGTGTATTTTTCTCACGCACATTGATAATTTTTTTTTTAGATAATGACTTTGGCAATTATGCTAATAACCAATGATATATGCTCACTGAAATAAAACAATTTTTTTCCACCGTTATTTTCATTTCTGAAATACACTTATGTTTTGAAACACCAAAAGGTTCAACCAATCTAGCTTACCTAGCTTAATGCTAACAAAAATGGCCAAATGCCATAGAGAGGCTAAACACAGATGTTTTTGGTCCTCTTGGACTCCCGTCTTGACGTGCGTTGTCGGCGTGTTTGTGCGTGTGCGCGCACACAGGGTCAGTGCGGCTCGTGCTGGGCCTTCAGCACCACGGGGGCCCTGGAGGGTCAGCATTTCCGCAAGACGGGCAAGCTGGTGTCGCTGAGTGAGCAGAACCTGGTGGACTGCTCGCGGCCCGAAGGCAACGAGGGCTGCAACGGAGGCCTGATGGACCAGGCCTTCCAGTACATCAAGGACAACGATGGCCTGGACTCAGAGGACGCATACCCCTACCTCGGAACTGTACGTCTCGCCACATGTTTTTGCAGGCACATAACAGTTCTGATGCATTCCATTCAACAGTTTCCCCCCAAAAATACTAATATAAAAACGAATGAACAACAAATATTTCAGATATAGGAAAAATTCACAGAACATTTCCCCAAAACGTTTTTTTTTTCATAAATAGAAATAAACTAAAACAAGGGGAAAAGACAACAAAAATATTAGTTAACTTGGCTATAAAATACAGTAAAAATCTAGTCAAATAAATCTTTATAGTTAGAAATAATTGGTGAATACATAATGGTGAATACTAAAATGTAAAAGAAAATTAGGTCACATTCTATTGTACATAGGTTTTTATTTACATCATCGTTTAAATATTTTTAATATTTACAGAATTTTAAAATGATGAAAAATGCTAAAGTAAAAACTTTGACATCATGCATGTCATTTGGTAAGTTATATGATGAATAGTAAAGATGAAAAATAATTATTTTATTGAAATGATTACTTGATTAATTAATTGATTTTTCTGCTTGTCAATTTGAAATAGTCTGTTTTTTTTGTATTGGATTGAAGTTAAAAAAAAAAAATCTTTTTATCAATTTCATCAATTGATTATTAAAATAAAGGTTGGTTGCAGTCCTAAAAATGAACTATTTTACCTATGCTAACTTTTTGCTGTTTTAATGGATTTTGGAAACATTTAATAATGCGGGTAAATATATATTTTGGATGGAAAAAAACATACGGAAAATGAGGACTATTTAAAAACGTCAGATGTTTCAGATGACCTGGCCCGTCAAGTTTGTTGTCGTCACGGTAACCGAGGTTCCCCCATCTCCCCTCCGCAGGACGACCAGCAGTGCCACTACGACCCGACGTTCAACTCTGCCAACGACACGGGCTTCATGGACGTGCCGAGCGGCAAGGAACACTCGCTCATGAAGGCCGTGGCCTCCGTGGGGCCCGTCTCTGTGGCCATCGACGCCGGACACGAGTCCTTCCAATTCTACCAGTCAGGTTGGTTCATTCACGGCTTGGGATTTTGTAGAAAGACGCAATACTTGTTTTGCTCCGCCCCTATCTTCGTGAAAGGCCTATTTCTCTCAAATATTGCGTACAAATCTGTCTTACTGATTGTCAAGGTAATTCATCCACCATTATTATTTTTTCAGGCATCTACTTTGAGAAGGAGTGCAGCAGCGAGGAGCTGGACCACGGCGTGCTGGTGGTGGGCTATGGCTTCGAGGGCCAAGATGTGGACGGCAGGAAGTATTGGATCGTCAAGAACAGGTGGGTGCTAATACGCTGCCGCTGATGTTATTAGCGGCACGTTGCTAACCCGTTTGCGCTAATCCTGCAGCTGGAGCGAGAAGTGGGGTGACA
Organism: Filicampus tigris; assembly: GCF_054856515.1. Lineage (NCBI taxonomy): Eukaryota > Metazoa > Chordata > Actinopteri > Syngnathiformes > Syngnathidae > Filicampus > Filicampus tigris. The sequence continues at coordinate 15,931,863 of NC_141221.1, read as the reverse complement.
AAGGTTACATCTACATGGCCAAGGACCGCAAGAACCACTGCGGCATCGCCACCGCCGCTAGCTACCCGCTGGTCTGACGAGTGCCGCTGTAGTGCCATCTAGACAAGTTTTTTTTTTTTTCTTCAAAATGCACCATGTGGAAGTGGAGGGTTTTGATTTTAGCCAACAAATGAGCGTTTTTAGGGAAACGACGCCAGTTTCAAGCCAATTTCTATTGAATGAATTTTAGTTGTCTTTTATTGTTTGTAAATATGCTGCTCAGTGAGTGAGGAACTCTTGCTCTTGTAAAGGTCTGTTTTTCTAATGTTTTGTGTTTCGTTTGATGTCGACCATTAAAGGTGTGAAACACTACATTGGTTTTTGTTGCCTTTTGTTAAAATATTTAGATCTGTTTTTTTTTCCCTGCAGGTAAACCCTTTTTTGCTGAACATCGTTTTTTTTCTCCCAGAAATTCAGATTAAGAAACATTTAATTTGGCCAGTGAACCAAATGAAAATGTTTTCTTGGATGTTCCAGAATTTGTCTTAAAATACTGAGTCAAAAGAAAACCAGTTGACTATAAAACAGTGTAACTCTTTTATTTTCCTGGAAAAAGACACATTCTAAACACAAAAAAAAAAAGTTTTTTTTTGCAGAAAAAACAGGCAAGTTTTTTAAAAAGTTTTTCTTTCCTGGAAAAAGGGTCAAAGTCTAACATGCCCTAAAATATATTTTGTCTAAAAGAAAATAATTACTACATTTTAAATGTCATTACAAATTTTGTTATCTCATTATTGGTTAAAGTACATAAACCCAAGCTATACTGAGTGGTACTTGTTGACAAATGCCAAATACTCATTGACGTCATCTGGCGAGCCCACCACGAAGGGCACCCGCTGGTGAAGGGCCCGGGGCTGCACATCCAGGATCCTTTGGGTGCCGGTGGTGGCCACGCCCCCCGCCTGCTCCACCAGGAATGCGATTGGGTTGCACTCGTACAGCAGACGCAGCTACACGAAAACACAAAAAAAAAACACACAAGATGGACCATTTGTAGTCGTTAAATGACATCTTAAAGTTTGACAGAAGTTTACAGTTATGTATCAGTTACTTGAGTTTTGCAACATCCAGCTTTGTCCTCGCAAGTATATATATGCATACTGTATACAGTATGCATATATGTACACACATACTGTATATGTGTACTGTATGTACAAAGACTTATCAGATATTTCACTTGATAGTTAGCTGATAACATTTTTAACAATTTACTTTTTTTCTAATAGTTTTGGTAATATTTTTTTTCTAACATTTTTACATTTTTTAAAATTCACTATGTGTGTATTTCCATCAAATATTTTATAATTTTTTCCTATTTTTTTTTTTATATTAAATTTCAAATGTCGGTATATTTTTTTGGTCTTATGTTTTTTATATTTTGCAATATTTCTTTTTGTGTTTTTCCTACAACCACATCATTTTGTTTACTATGATTGCAATGAGAAATGTTCATCCCGTTCTCTACTCTGTGTGTGCTGTTGTTTTGGTTAGCAACTGCGTTGAACTGGCTCGACGGTGTTCATCCCTGTGATGTCTGCAAAGTGAAATGTTTTCCCCCTGTTCTTGTCAGCCAATCAGCTTCACTCGTCACCTTCGCTGGCATACTGCCCAGCTGTCTCTTTCACTTCTCCATTTTCTTCTTATACCTCTTCTTTTTTCTTCTGCTATGTCACCGCTGCTTGTCTCCCTCAGTTTCAAGAAAGTGAAACAGCACCGCACTGCAGTAACACCTGGTTGGGGTTTCTATGCATTTAATGGGAATCGAAATCGTCCTCTTTAAAGCAGGTGTCGTGGTCACAGAAGGTGAAGCTCACCTTCCCTTCCGGGCTTTTTTGGTTGGCCGGGTACATGAAGATGCCACCGTACGCGATGGTGCGGTGGACGTCCGACACCATGGAGCCCACGTAGCGCGCGCCGTACGGCGTACCGCCATCCTATTCAGCACAAGACAAGAGCTGAATAGGTAAAAAAAAAACAATACATAATTAAACCAATATTTAAAAGGACATTAGAAATTTGACAAGTGACTTTTTTTCTTATCATAAAGTAATATTTGAAATTACTTTCGAAAGACGAAACATGTACAGATGAGTTTTTTCTTGCACAAATATACCCAAAACAACAATTTTCAGAAAAATGACCTGTTTCAAGAAAAACATACGATTAGAAAAAAACAAAACATGAGATGGAAAACAACAAAATATGAGACAAAAACACAAATATTTGACAAAAAAAATAAAAAATCTCTCTCTCTCTCTCTCTCTCTCTCTCTCTCTATATATATATATATATATATATATATATATATATATATTACAAATATTAGATGAAAGATTCGTAGTAAGAATAACACAAAACTAGTATAAGAAAATTACAAAAACGTTAAACATTTTTCCCCCCCAAATTATTAGGCACATAATGCTAAAACATTTGACGAAAACACTAAAGCAGTTGAGTAGACAAAAATATTAGACAGAAAAATCACACAAATACAAGAAGGAAAAAATAATTTCCTGCTGTAATCCAACTGATCGTGCTGCTCCTCCCGGTGTGCTCATGTTGGTCAGCGGGAGGCAGTATAATACTACAGTCACGCAGCCAAAAATGAAGTACTGTACAGAACTTCGACCTCTACTACTATCGTATGTGACTCTGTAAGATGTTGTATTTGTCGTTCTTCACAAAGGACAAGGAATATATGCCTGTGAGTATTCGTACATTATTTGTTTTACATGTGTTGCTCAATTTGTGTTCAAAGTTCTCTCGCCTCTAAAACCTCGCCTGGTGATGCTAACTGTTAGCATGATAATTGCGTTTTGCATTGTCCGTTAGCATTAAGCTAATTTGGGCTTTGTTTTGGCTGTTGTTTGATTGTTTTAAATATGCAAAGTTTCTTTTTCTTACGTTTAGTTTAACAGCAGACTTAGGATGGGAGTGGCAATAAACAGCTTGAAGCCTCTTTTTAAAAATATTGTTCACTGGTTGCCACATTTTTGTCAAATTAGTTCAAGGCAGCTTGCACTTGAAAGGGCTCTCGGTACTTTACAGTGGAATGAAAAGAACCCAAAATGGTCGGAGCAGGTGTTTTTCCTAAAGCGTCTTCCGTGTGTATTTCTATCAGCACTTGTTCACAAAGGTAAAAATGAGTAAGTGTGATGACGTTCCATTGGGCTCAAGCTCACTTAAACAAGTCAAAGTCCATTGAGTGGGCCTGCTAACAACTTTTAACCCCCGCAACACAACCGCCAAGATTATCATTGTTGTTTTTTTGCATTGTCGAGTGGAATGAATGAAAATGGAAAAAGGAAATGAAAAATAAATGGTGAAGTCCACAGCTCCGATGTGACAATGTATGCTGAGGTTCAGTAACCAAAACCCCCCAAAATAGCTTAGCAGTGCCATAAGCATGCATGTCCTATCTACATATTCATATCAATGGCTGATTTTCACTCGGGTGCTAGTCGTGTGCACGTCTCTCAAACATGCTAGTTTTGATGTTTTTTCTTTGTTTTTGGTAAAGCCCCTATCCATGGCATCTTTTCATAACGGGCGCGAAAAAAAGGAAGTGTAACATTGTGGCTCATGATGTGACCTGATTCAAGGCATCATCCTTCCCCCCCAAGTAAGTCAAGTTTGGGTAAACTTTGAATCTTTTCAACTCGTTTAATACTTTTTTTTACATTTATTTAAAACTATTTTGTAGTGTACTGGGTATTTTGGGGCTACAAAAAAATGGTACAAAACAATAATTTTGAACTGTAATACAATGTAAAGGTCAATCGGCTGTTAACGGACAAGCCCTTTCACAAATTTGTCCGTTAAATCGAGGTAACACTCTGTATGCAGTTTTATTCTCATTTTAGATGTCAAAAGGGTTTTGTGGCTCCCTGTGTTTTTTTTCCTTTTCTGGTAGATGGCCAAAATGGCTGTTTGAGTATTTAAGATTGCAGCCCCCTGCCATGAAGAGACATGAGCATGAACGTTGCAGTAAAGTCAACTTTTCACAAACAGTGTGGACACTTCCAGGCAACGTGTGACGCAATACAGTCATGTGCTTGCTGACTCACGGTCCAGGCATCACACGCCAAGGCCAAATGTGTTTGACTAATTCCTCAAAACAGACACAAACACGCGTAAACACGTACTCGCACATACACTGCAACAACACACACACCCAAGCGAGTCATGTAAAAAGGAAAAAGGGTTTCAAAATCGGACTGCAGTGGTGCTTTCATATGGGGGAAACATTTATGGTCTTCATGTTATTTTTCATCACATTTTTGTTACCAATAGAACACTTAAACTCATTGATTATCAAACCTCAGAAGTTCATGTTTGCAGTTTACTGGAATAAGTAAAAAGCACAACTAAGCAACAAATCAGCAAAATTGTTCGGACTGTTGTACGATATTTAAATTCCTATTCAAAATAACAAAATTCAAAATATCAGCAAATAAAACAATATTTAAAATAATTTTAATAAAAATGCAAATAATTTTAATAAACATACATTTAAAATAGCAAAAACAATATGATAAAATCAAATATTATCAATACTTAAAATATGATTGATTAAAACAATATTTTAAAATCTATTAAAAATACCAAAAAATAGAAATAATATTAGTATCACATGAAAACAATATTTAAAATACTGATTGAAAAAACAAAAAAAACATACTTTAGTTAATAAAACTATATTTAAAGTATATATGAAATAATGTTATCAAATAGATATTTAACAAATATGCATAAAAATATGATTGAATATAACAATATTTCAAAATAAAAATGGTCAAATAATAAAGATATAAACAATAATCACATTAAACATATAGGAAATAGTCATCAAAAAAGTGTTAAAAGCACAGGTAAAACATGACAAATATATAAAATTATCATATTCAAATAAATTAAAATGAAATGTAAAACTGAAACTAAACACAATCCATAAAAGTAAACACAATGACAGATGAATATGTATTGCACACAAACAAAGAACAAATACATTCAATCTAAATCCCATCTTTGGTAACATACACAATTCACATTGATTTGTCAGCTGCATCGTTGCAAGAAACACAAGAAAAGGAAATGGGGAAAGATAGTGCCAACGGGTTCACAAAAAAAGTTGCACTTTGCATTTTGTCGGCTTGCCTGAAACCAAATCTATTCCAAGTCATCATTGTACTGTACCAACACATGACCGGCGTCGCCTTGCATCACATGCTGCGTGATGCCCAAAAAGTGCTGTGCGTGCACATAATAGACAGGAAGGGGATGTTATTCGGCGTGAGTGACAACTCACCACCACCCAACCCCCCCCACACACACACACGCACACACAAGCCACGACTGCCTAACTGGCAGACAGTCGGTCAGACAAATGTTTGCCTGCAACTCGCTCACCTCGGGGTTCTTCTTGTGGTTGATGTAGTGGTTGACGGAGGGGTGGAAGTACTTTGCGTAACCCTCGTTCAAGCTGTAGATCTTGCCCCTGGGCTTGATCCTCACGTTCCTCTCGGTCAGGATGAACTCGCCGATAGCCTGCCCACAAAAAGCAATTTATTCAAATATGTTCCCAGTAATCTCAAGTGGCAAAAGTACTCACACTCTGCACTGCAGATATGTTTTTTTTTTTTTTTTAAAGACTCTTGTTTCCTTATACTGTCAGTATTCCTTCAAGTCCTGTACTGTATTTAAGTATAAATAAAAAGCAAAGGCTTTGTTGCTGTACTTCGGTAGATTTCTCAGCCACTGCTGGCTATCGTCACACCGTGTTTTTTTTTTTTGACTCACCGGATCCAGCATGAAAAAGTTGAGGCCGGTGCCAGTGCTGAGGGCCACCAAGGTGGCGCTGCCGTAGAGGGCGTAACCGGCGCACACCATGCTGCTGCCTGGCTGCAGGGCGTCCTCCTCGGTGGGCTCACCCTCTGTCACCTGAGAGGACAGTATACTATCAATCAATATATATATATATATATATATATATATATATATATATATATATATATATATATATATATATGAAATTAAACAACGTTTTCGCTTTGCATGCTAAAATGCTAGCTGCTGAAGTGAAGTTGCACCAAGGCTGCGAAAGCGTTTTTACATTTAATGCCTTTAAGAAGTTCAAATTGCTCATCAAATGAAGTCATTGATTAGCAAAAATGTTCCTCCAAGAAAAAGTTATTTTGAGCCTTAAATATATAAAAGTATGATAAATGTGTTTGTCCCAGATAGTTTGTATTTTTGTTAGCTGAAAACTATGCTTTAGCAGCTACACAATGTCTCCCCCTTACAGCCATAAGGTGCTACTACAAATGTAAAAAAAAAACATTAATTAAAGTTGGGGGAAAAAAGAAAAAAATCAGGTTAGATGTGTTGATAGGTGTGAATGGATGATAGATGATGAGATGGAGGGTAGATGGATGAATGGATAGATGATGCATGTTGAGGGATATACTTAGATGGGTGGAAAGATGAACTGATAAATAGAAAGATGATCCATTATGATGTATTCAGAGGATAGATAGGTGGATGGATTATATATAGTGTAATATAGACACATGGACAGATAGATGACGAGCTAGCGAGACTCACTCGTTTATAGACGGCAAAGATGGTGCCGATTGAAGCCAGGCAGTCGATGTTACTGGAGCCGTCCAGAGGGTCAAAACACACCACGTACTTACCCTGGAACAAAGTGCAACTCGATATAATGTATTGCACGTACTCTATGTGCACGTGTGGATATCACACAGATACAAGCGTTGCTCCTAGTGGAGCCGCACTGACCCGCTTTTCTTTGGGCGTGACGATGAGGCCCTTGTCCTCCTCGGAGACCATGCAGCAGGTGCTGTAGGAGGCCTTCAACATGTTGACCACCAGGTCATTGGACAGCACGTCCAGCTTCTTCACGTCGTCCCCCGTCACGTTGACGCAGCCCGCCAAGCCCTGTCTGTGCCCACCACAGATTTCAATGTTGACTTGCGTCAACGCGAGTGTCACAAAAGGACATTGTTGCCCTACAATGCAATCTTATCCCCACATTGGATATGAACTGGAACCAGAAAAAAGGCACTTCAGTCCAGTGGTTCTCAAAACTGGGGTTCGCAAACTGATATTTGATTGTTTTGGCAGAATATACAGTGGAGCCCCTCACATTCACGGTTTGGCATTCACAAATTCAAATATTCGCAGATTTCATTTCACAGATTCTTCGTTATTTGCTGAAAAACTCACATATTTGCTCTTTTCCCCTCAGATCAAAGCAATGAAAGTGTTGCAAAGTATTGTATTGCTGCCATCTTGTGGCCTCTTGGTGTCAAGGATCTACGTTTGTTGACGTGAGTTGTGACTTTCACCTAGACAAAAGTTCTGCTCGGAATTATATTGGATATTTACAATTTTTTTAAAACGCATTACAACAAGACAAAGATGATAACATTCAAACACCCGATTCCCCCCCCCCAAAAAATCTGCAAAAAAAATCGTGAGATGTTTGCAGATTTTTCTCTTTTGTCAAGTTAAATACTAAGCCACAGTGTATTGTAAACAGTAAAATATTCTGCCTCTAGTTCATACCCAATTGTTGTACGCATTAAGGGATGAAAAAATAAGTTATTTTATTCTTTTTTTTTTAATTAATAGAGTGCTTGTTTGAATTTTATTTTGCAAAATATTGGAATCCGCATCGGCCCCAGAAAATCTATATCGGCCTGGTCATTACGACTTTCCATCCTGACAAAATACATTTTTGCTCATGCAAAGATCACAACATTTTCCCTTTCAAAAATACTTTAAAAAATCCCTTTAAAAAATGTTATTCTCTTAACATTCCAACTTTTGATGCCCTGTGGCCTTTGAGGGTCCACGTGTGTTTCAGATTTTGAAGTACTCACAAGTGGGTCAGGCCGGCCTTGCGCACGGCCGAGGAGATGGCCTTGATGGCGGTCATCATGGCGTTAAGCAGCTGCGTCAGCTCGCCGGTTGCCCCCTTGGCCTGGCGGCCCGTCTCCATAACGAAGCGGGTCAGCGTCCACACGTCCGTGTCAAAGGTCGACTGCTCCGACATGTTGCTGCCTGGTGCGGGTTAGAGTCCTGACTCGGGTGAGGGAACAAGCAAAGTGAGGGTAGATTCAGGGGGATCTATTCGTGTGTGTGTGTGTGTGTGTGTGTGTGGTGTCAGGTGTCAGCTGCAGTGACTTGCTGCTAGTTGTGTTGGTAAAAGGTTTGTCTCGTAAATCTTATGACTAGCGAAAACTTTTTTCCGTAAAATTTCGTTTCTCGTACAGATATCTAAATGATCCCCTCCTGCAGAAAACAGCCTGTTTCCGACAGAGATCCTGAAAAACTGCCACAAACAGGATATGTCATTTAACCGCCTATGTCGGTTGCACAGAACCCGGCGCCACAACGTCCAGGCTGTTAATCTGTCTCATGTTTTCAATATTTCCTTTAGCCTAAACTGTTTTACGTTTTCAATATTTCCTTTTGCCTCTTGTATACAGAGAGTCTGAAAAGTTGCAGTGTCAGAGTTGGAACAGAAGATCCTGCATTTATACTCATTTGAATTGTACACAGAGACCAGCAAAAGAGGCAGACTGTCCTGATTGTTAAACTTGACGTTCGTCTCATCTCAGCTTCTTTCACACCCGCAAAATTGTGTCCATTTTTGACTTTTACACAGAACACAGCCAAGACAGCACACTGTCCTCAGTGTTACATTTTACACCAGTGTTTTCCAACATTGCCTAAAGCTCCTTTAAGGCCGCCTGCTAAATTGAAGCTTGGACGCCGCAATGCAAATTTGACACAAAACCCAGCAAATGCAGGATGTCGCTGCGCCTGTTTGCTTTCAAACAGCAATACGGCACGTTAGATGAAGCCCGGTGTGAGGTATAGAACAGCTGTCAGACGCTGCCGATCGCTTTCAACGTAACAGGGCGAGAGAAGTGAGCGTCGGGTCGGCTTCCAACATTCCCTGGTACCTTTTTAACGTAGAGATCCAGCAAAACTGCAGCCTCTAGGCTGCCAAAAGAGAAGCTCGCTGGGAAGGACAAGCGTTTGCGTTAAAGTTCACAGGGGCAGCCTGAGCTGCTGCTAACCTTTGAGCTTAAATGTCAGCGTAACTGAAGTAGAGCGGACCCTTCAAAGATGAACACAAGCCGTGCCAAAGTGCTCAACGGACCACAGGCGTGGCTTGCAACATTTACTGTGTTCATATTTTTTTCTTTTTTAAACAGTCGTTCACATTATGAAGCTTCACAAAGAGGTTTGCTCAAGTTTTGGTCCTTCACGTGTATGTTGTGTGTACGTTGTCATGGAGACACAGGTGGAGTTGAACTGAGGAAGTCTTCATGTTATTAGTATCACTTTTGAGATATTTCTTTGAGATGTACCGTAAGCTTGGTTGCATATCGTATCAATGTACCTGCAACACGTATATATCCAATCGTCATTAGTTTCGATAAAAACGTTTTTTATTGGCATCTGGGGCAATACAGCTTCGATACACCAGCATCGCATATCGATATATCAATGATACTGTTAGTTCATTCACTGCCAGATATTTTCAGACCCTCTTTTACCTTAACGTTTGAAAAAATTGGAATTTTTTTTTTTAAGTTCATGGGATTGAATGAAAAAAGTGAATGTTAGGGGTGTAACCAAAACCGTTTTGACTCCGAAAATTGGTTTTGATTTAAAAGATAGGAGTGCATCGATTCTAAAAAAGGACTGTTCATGAATCCTTTTGTATATACTCTGAAGGAAACGTCATGTTTACAGTCCTACTGACAAATTCATTCATATTGTGAAATGACAGCAAGTCTCGAAATGAGTCGCGCCACATTGAATTGAATCGTAATCCCACTGAATCATTGTACGAATCGAATCGTTCCAATTTTGTTTGTTTTAATGTTTTAATGTACCGTCCTTGAGATGTATCGCACCCCATAATCGCGAATCGTCTTTTTGGAGAAATATACACCCCTAATGAAGATGCAAATGCCAAACCGCAAATATGTAGCATTTGTTAGAATACAGCACAGCAACAAATGTAGTATCTAATCTTTATGTATTCAAATATCAATATATCAATACACCGGCAACAAGTGTTGATGTATAAAACAATTTGTTACAATACAGTACCGATACACCAGCTTCGAACAGCAGTATTACACTTTCATACTTTGACAATTGTTGTATTTTTTATTTGTGGAATGTATTTTTCTTCATGAAGTCCTTCAATTACATACATGTATGTACCATAATGTAATCTTTCAACAAAACGCAGACACATTTTGAAATAAAAGCTGGAACAATGAAAGAGTGTTCTCCTCCCCTGAACAGTGCACAGGCAAATACTACCGGGCTCATTTGGCCTTGGCGGCGTGCTTGCGGCAGACGGCCACGTACTCGGCCACGTCGTCGGCAGAGCCCATGGCCACCGGCGCCCTCTGGTGGATGCTCTGGGGCTGGATGTCCAGGATGTCCTCGAAGCCCGTGGAGGCGGCGCCCCCCGCCTGCTCAATGATGAAGGCCATGGGGTTGCCCTCGTAGAGCAGACGCAGCTTGCGGGAAGAAGGTGACACATTAATATCATCTTTTACATACCATGACCTGTACCCTTAAAGCAGAAGTCAACCCAAAGAATATGTTCTATGCATGCCCACTAGTTGAAACACAGCATTATGATTAATATCGTGTTTGTGGGATATGAGTTAAGCAGCAAAATGCACCCGGTTTTAGCCATCTCAGGGGGCGGCCATTTTGTCACTTCTGTCGACTAAAAATGACATCACAACTGCTCATGGCTCAGGTAACAACCAATCACAGCTCAACTTCAGAAAACAGGTCAGCCGTGATAGGTCTGAGCCCTGAGCAAGTGTGATGTCATTTTCAGTCGACAGAAGTAACAAAATGGCTAAAAACGGGGTGGATCTTGCTGCTTAACTCATATTTCATATTAATTGTAATGCCTTTTTTCAACTAGTGGGCCTGCATAGAACATATTCTTAAAAAAAAAAAAAAAAAAAAAACCAAAAAGTTCTTTTCACACTGGGCAAATGCTGCTTTTGAGGTAGTAGCAGAGCTGGCTGCAACAGCGGTAGGAAATCTTAAAAATAACCCAATGTTAAAAAAGAATCCAATATGACACAATACAGATGTTTTAAGGGTGCATGGCAACTTCTCCGCCCCTATTGTGTTGAAATAAAAGCAACTGGTCCCTATGTGAAAATAAAATCTTCGTACACTACCTCTGAAGTTTGAAATTTGCAGGGTTTACGTCAAACTGTGAAACGACACACAATCACGGACGTATCCTGCCTTTGCTGGGTTCCGTGTAAAAGGCTAAGGCAGATAAATGCCTACTTAAAGTTGTGATGAGTCAATTCAGGAGGCGTCAGGGTTGACTTTGCTTTGTAAAAAAGCACAAACACATTATGAATAATTATGTCTTTTTTGGTTTCTGTGTAAAAGAGAATACATTATTTTGTGGTATGGCTCTGATGTGTCAATTTTGCAGGATTTCTGTGTGAAACCCCTGAAGGCATACATTTTTGCCAGGTTGACATTATTGCGTGAAATTATACACTCGATTTTTCCTGAGTTGGCTAGAACATCTATAAAAGGCAAAAGGTGGATAAATGCCTTTTTTTCAGGATCTCTGTGAAAGAGACTTCTGATACTACCTGTAAAAACTGAAAATTCTCAGCTTTGTTGATGCATTTTCCCAACTTTTATCCATTGTTCTGTATAAATAACAATGACAAGGAACTTGAGGGATGAACTCATTGCCAGGTTTGCAGGATCTCCGTGTGAAAGAGGATACTAATTCTAAAGGCGCAAATTTCCCGGGTCGGCCCTTCACCCCTCATACTTGTTACTTTCCAATCCTTATGAGTGCTCACCTTCCCCTTGGGGCTCTTTGTGTTGCCAGGATACAAGAAGATCCCGCCGTACATGAGTGTCCGGTGCACGTCGGCCACCATGGAGCCGATGTAGCGGGCGTTGTAGGGCTCGCTGCCGTCCTGCGGTTCGTTCAGGCGCGTTAGCATGAGCCGCTCGCTAATCAAGGTGTCACTTTGGAGGTACAGTGGTGCCTCGCGATATGAGTTGAATTTATACCACGTTTGTAACTCAAAACACCACAATCATTGTTTCCCGTTAAAATGAATGGAAATGCTATTAAGGATTCTGCTCTAGCCTTAACCCCCCCCAAAAAATTCTGTAATGTGTAATTTAATGAGGAAATGCTTCATAAAAACATTGTTTTGACATCATTGATGTAAGAACTCCAAAGCTTTTGTCACATGACATCAATTAAATGCTGCTCCTTGCGGTGTGCCCGTCTTAGCCACCTGGGGGCAGTATAATCTTGATGTACTGTGGAGGCTTTTCTATTAATCGTTGGCAGCAAGGAGTGACCTGCCTAAAGCTCAAGTGGGGTTCAGACAATACGATACAATAGAATAGTATTTATATAACGCATTTCGCAACAGCTGCAGCTGTTACAAAGCATGTCAAGGCAAAACATTGGCCAAATGACAGCTCATCCTGTATGGCGAAAAACTCCCGAGTCAGGTCAGTCGTATCGCATGGCACTGCTGTACGGCTTGAACAATAATGGAGCTTGACAGAAATGATATTAGCAGAGCGCTAACTAGAAGGAGGAGGTTTCACAACCCGATTTCCTGGAGCTTTGCCCAGCGGTTATGTCAACATTACCTGAGGAAACTTCTTATTCTGCAAATACTCCGTGACGGCCGGCTCAAAGTATTTCGAGTAGCCTTCGTTCAAGCTGTAGATCTTGCCCCGCTTTTTGATCTTCACATCCCGGTCCACCAGGATGAATTCGCCGATGGCCTGAAGAGCAGAAAGAATTAAAAGAATTGATTGTTTTCAATCGGAATGATTTGTGCTCTCCTTCCGGAGTTGTGTCCGTGTCCATGCTTCTGGATCTGGTTCGACATCCAATGTCAACTTTTTGAGTTAGCGTATGTCCAAGATACAACAATGATCCGCATCGACACCAAATTTGATCCAGTTTAGATCTGATATACATCTGTCTGTGACAAATTGTCCTGGGCTCAGATTCTGGCTTGAAATCCAGATCAACCGTTGAAGGTTTTGAAAATTATTCTCAGGTCCTATCAAAGCAAAACACTAAGTCACTTTGCAAAGTGATCTACAGCTACTTCCAGAATGAATTTTATTGTATTACTGTCTGAGTCATGTCCTGGATATAAAAATCATCTGCATCTGGATCCAGGCAAACTTTGCTCCAAATTGGCACACTACTATTTGAGCAACTTCCGTGAGACGAGAATGATCTGGATCAGTGCCAACTTTGATCCAAATCACTTTCAAAATATTTCAGTAACTTCCGTGAGACAAGAATGATCTGGATTAGTGCCAACTTTGATCCAGATCAGTTCACGACTATTTAAACGGTCAATTTATAAAGAAATAAAATACAGAACCAGGTTACGAATCCGGATTTGGATCTACATTAGAGTAGTTAACAAAACTGTTTATTGATGTCTATGCTACAAAAAGGATAAGAAGCTACACCAGATCAGCTCACAAATTAAGTTGCAAAACGGCTCTAGAGCCAACATCACATCGAATTGCATCAAAACTGGTTTAAATCTTTTTGCATTATGCCCACAAGAAACAAAATATGGAGCCACACCAAATTTGTTCCAATTTGGCTCACAACTAGTTATGATCATGCTAGAAATAGACCGTCACCTAGATCTATATCCACATCCAATTCCAATTTTCGGTACAAAGTGATGTGCATCTTGATCCACACCATTGTCCATGTAACACATTAAAAAAAATATCTGAATCCACACCAAATCGAATCCAAATCTGTTTTTTTGTTATGGCCATGTTAAATAAAAGTATTTAGATCTAGATCCACAGTGAATTGAATCAAATTTCTTTCACGTTTTTTTTTTTTTTTATGGGCAAAAGCGTTTGGTAAAATAAATGAAGGAAAAGTTCTATTTAGCTTTTTTTTTTTTTTTTTTCTCATACAAAAAACGATCCGATCCGCGACTCAAAATCCGTGACCGACCCGAACCGTGACTTATGTGATTCGTTGGACCACTAGTGAGTACCAAAGTCATATCTCCTGGTACTCATGTGAGTACCGCATGAAAAAAAATGATGTGCACCCTTGCATATGCTATTTTATGTAACATAGAATAGGAGCTACACCAAATTAAATCCAATTTTGAACCAAATCGATTAGCATTTTTTGAGTTATGTCCACGTTTAAGGTTACACAAAGGATGGGACGCTACACACAATTGAATCTAAAATCCATTGCTATCTATATTTGGAGTCATGTCCATGTAACAAAAAGGAATGAATCCACATCAGCTTTGCCACAATTTGACTCTTTATGCTCAGGTAACAAAACGATATAAGTCAGAATTGTTCCAATCCAAATCACAATTTATGTTACAAAATGAATCAGGATACACATCCTGCATGCATCTTTTTGAGATGTGGCCATCTTACAGTCCATGATGCAAAAACGATCTGGAGCCACATTTGTCCACGTGATGAAAAAGGTCTGTGAATGCGCACCAGATTGTGCCTGATGCCGTGTCGAGTCACACCATATTGTGGGCTGAGATTGTACTGACCGGGTCGAGCATGAAGCAGTTGACGCCGTGTCCAGTGGAGAGCACCATCATGGTGGCGCTGCCATAGAGGGCGTAGCCCGCTGCCACCAGGTTCCTGCCGGGCTGCAGGGCATCCTTCTCGCAGGGCTCGCCATCATCCGAGGCCTGCGGGACAAGATGGCGGACGTTAGTGTGTCACAAATCTACATGTTGTACGTCTTTATGTATCATAGCGGCTTCTTTGCCCACCCTGCTTGAGAAGGTGAGATGGTGCGAGTACCTTCTTGTAGATAGCAAAGATGGTTCCGATGGAGACCAAGCAGTCGATGTTGGAGGAGCCATCCAACGGGTCAAAACAGACAATGTACTTGCCCTGAGGAGAAGACATTTTGGCTCATTCCCGGAGGTCAAATCCATTTTTTATTTTTTTTACATGATCCTACACTCGTGTCGGGATCCACGATGATGGCTTCGTCGTTCTCCTCCGACACCAGCACGCAGGAGGTGAAGGACGATTTGATCATGTTGATGACCAAGTCGTTGGACAGGATGTCCAGCTTCTTCACCTGGTCGCCTGTCACGTTGGTGCTGCCCGCGATGCCGTAGCTGGCAACAAACACACATATTTTTGTTGACTTTTACCAAATTCTTTTTGAGAAGAAGAAAGACCACTTTTCATCGCTTACACTACAGTCTGCTCGCTACTTGTATTTTGATTTTTACGGAATTAAATTATCTCTACCTGCTAAGCCTTTTGTGCTTTTTCACAAGCATAAACAAAGAAAGCTAATTATAAACATTTCCTGTAACTTAATTTTTATTATTATTTTCAAGTGAAATGTATCATTGTTTAAGTTAAAGTGGTATTGTTGGGCAAATATGAATTTGCACATTTATCTTTGTCTATTAAATTTATGTTGATTAAAAAAAATAAAGAAGTTACTCTCCACTTAGTAATTGAGTAGTTTTGCACTGAATACTTAGTCAAGTAAATATTTGAAGGACTAATTTTGACTTTTCCTTGAGTCACATTATTTTAAAGTACTGTACTAGTACTCTTACTTGAGTACTTTTTGCTATCCACCTCTGCCTAACATTTATCTCGCAAATGCAAATCCATCGTCATATCACTTAGTTTTACCTTAACTCCACTTTTTCGTTATCATATTACGACTTTTTCCTCATAACTTTATACAGTATTTTTTGACACTCAATAGTAGTTCTAATTTGATTACTTTCCGCTTTTCTGTGGGTCCATTCACAATTCTTTGTACGTTTTTGCGCTGTAAACTAAAACCTTCAAAAGTTAATATTGTACACTGGAAGTAGTTAAATAGTTAACTGATCAAAATCAAACGATGTTTTTAACCATCAAGCCTGTTGAGTGGAGACAAAGAGGAGTGGGCGTGATCTCAGGTATGCGCTTCCTGATTGGTTCGAGCCAAACCAGACTCTCCTGCTTGGTCTGTGCCAACGTGGATGTTCCGTGTGCGGTCCAAACCCGTATCAATAATGAATAATAATTCATAAAACTACAGTCTTGAGCTGGTAGGGGCGTGTACTTACAGGTGAGCGATACCGGCTTTACGCACGGCGCTGGAGATGGCCTTGACGGCCGTGCACAGCGCGTTGAGGAGCCGGGTGAGCTCCCCGGTACCTTTGGCCCGCCGGCCCTCCTCCATGACGAAGCGGGTCACGGTCACCACGTTGGTGTCGAAGGCTCCTCGGTCGGACATGATTGCCACCCCAAAAAAGTTTTCTAAGTCCAGAGGAGGAAGTGCCGCAGGGCTTAAATGCAACACTGACGCGGAACTCGACGGGCCAATCAGAGAGAAGAGAGGAGAGGAGGGGCGTGCCCTCCGGGGCAACACTGGTTCGCTTTGTGGCAACTTTTGAGGTGATAAGATGGAGTGTGAGCTCCACAATGGAGTGTGACTGTGCACTTGATTTGGCAATGAGCAGATCTGATAATGATGTGTTAAGAAATGTTCCACAAGTTCACGTTCCCTTGCAGGCACTGTGGGATCAATAAAGGCATTCTTATCTTATCTTATCTTATCTTATTTTTTAGGTACCCTTTCACGATCAGCTAAACAACTGAAGAAATACAACAATATACATTTTTAAAGTATCTTTTAAAAAGTGTTTTGTTAGTTTTACATGTTTTAAAAAATGTTGGCATTTGTTTTTCCTGACCGGAGACAGAATTAAATTCAAAGTAACGTTATTTACCGAAAAAACAAAAACAAAAAAAACATCTGAACTAATACCATGATACACGAATCAATATTTAGAAATATATTGTAACGCCCTCGCATGTGGTTAAAGAATAACACATACGCCAAAGCGGTAAAAGAAAGCACGTTCATTCAAAAGCTGCTACCAGACAAAACTCACGGCCAGTCATCTCACACACTGACTGCCTCAAAAAAGCCAACGGTCAAGCTGGTATGACACTCTTGCCCTTTCATCTGTAATGTTCCTTTGCTTTGTCATCTTCAAGTACATCAGAGCCACACATAACAAAAAGACAGAAATGTGTTGCTTCTGCTTGCGTTCAAATCGCTGGCATTGAACCTCCAACAGTATGTCACAATTTGGTAACGTTCACATTTTTCCCCACTTTTGTAAGTCAAACCTATATGGTTTGGTTAAATACACGTTTAATTTTGTTGTTGTTTCATGTTTAGTTTGACAGTGAACATCAACTGGGAGTAGTAATAAACAGCTTGAAGAAAGCGCTTGGCTTTTTTTTTACTTCCAAGTCAAAATAACAACAACAACAACAGTCCAGCAATTGATCGAGTGTCTGGTCACTTGTAAATCGATTGCAGCTGTCTAATGAAATTAAACAAAATTTAAAAAGATTGTGAAAAAAGTCTGTTTTTATATGAATTTAACAGTATTTATTACTCTAGTTTTCTGTGCATTGTACTGACAGGTTTTTATTTCTTACTGCCCATTGTGAGGTAACCCAACTAATTCATTATATTGAAAAAAATACAAAAACTAAAAAATACTCTAGTCCCCCCAGACCCATGACCCACACACTTTTTCTTGCAAAAGTACTGCAATTTCGCATGGTTTAATTCACCTTTATATATAGTGAGAACATAGTGTTACTTGCATTGTGTTTATTTGTAAGGGCTTAACAGTTTCCACATGTCAAACAAGCCATTGTTGTATCTGTTTGCAGAGCAAGACAGCCCAGTGGTTAGCAGACACACAGACCTCAATTCAACCTTTCGATCAACTGTAGTGCACAATCTTTTGCAAGTACACTTCATTTCAGGCTTGACCTCTTTTTTTAAAACTTAATTTACAATTCTGATCTGTCTATTATTACCTTCTAGTGACTCATTACACACTTAGTGTAGTGTGCTTTAAAGTGTGTTTTGGCCACTATGTCATCACACTTGCATGCACTATCATATGTAGCAACTGGGGGCAGAGTTTACAATTTTATGACAAATTTAACTATCAAAATAGCCTTAGAAATTGCAATATACGTAATCCAAACGGGGCTGGGGGGACACACACATGTTGGTACTTTTTATGGTGGTCGGATATATTATTATACTATTGACAGTGATATGTATTTATATGTTGAAAATGCTTTTACATCCTGTAATATGCAGTATTAAACTTCTGTTGATGTGCAAATTTGTTCTACTGCACGTTGAAACTTGACATATAGAATAAATAGTAGTAAGATAGTAAAATGAAATAAAAACTATTTGTGGATAAAAATATCATGTATATTCAATACTATTTCTATTTCAGTGAAAAGTGGTCAGAAAAGGTTCAAATCAACGTAAAAATGGCTACTTCGTCTTAAAAACTACAAACGACTACAAAACGTCGGCCATGTCTTCTCTTGTTATCTGTGGTATCGCCACAAGATGGCAACCTCTGCTCGTTCTATCCTACAGCAATGACGTCTATGGAACAACACTGACAATAATTAATATTTGCACAATTATAAGCCCCCACCAAAAAGTAAATGTTGTTAATTTATCTGAACAGAGACGGCAAGATGGCCATTTATTTTGTATAGGCCATACTGTAAAATATACTTAATAAAAATACTGGACGAACAAATGCAGTTGTTTTGACATATCAATACGCTTGGCTATCCTTCTCAAGCAAGTGAGCGAACTACATTGTTTGGCGGAGAAGGAAAATTAAATGCAGCTCATGAACGGTGTGCTTGTGGCTGGGTTGAAGTAGCAAAGTTAAACTTTAATTTAGTATAGTTCTTACAATTTGCTTTTCATTTAAATGTAAGACAAAAGATTCGCTCGGTTAAGATAATCAAGAGTTGACACTTGCAAGTTTAATCACTCCACGGTCCCTTCTGTGGTTTAATTGTTGGTGGCAACCAACATTATAATGACATAAATTTCTTTGCTGTAGTTGAATGTTTAAAAAGTCAGGTACTGATGAATTATGAAGTGAAAAAGGGGGCGTTTAGCCACAGGTAACCTAGTACACCTGTGCTGCTATTTGACCTTCGTGTTAGCATTTAGCCGAGGGCCGAGCTAAATTGGGACGCGCAGTGCGCATGCGCGTCGCTCCTCCACAAATTGCCGCTCACAGACACAGTCAGACACAGGCAGGCACACACAAGACAAGTACAAAGAAGAGGCTGAACGTTGCACGCGGGACCTGCTTGCGCTTCGGGCGGGTTTTACAAGTGGACTTTACGGAGTTTAAAAGTATTACTGGACCGGTGGAGCGTTTATGCAATACATACGAGACTGAGTGGGAACCTTTGGTGTTGTGCTCAGGTCTAAATCAGGCTGCCTGCGCGAGGACACCTTGCATCGGGTAAGCCTCTCGCACCCTTTCCTCAATGAAATGGAAATCATACGTAAAGCCGTTTTTGACTTCGTTAAATTGGTTTAACGTACAGGAGTGCGCTTTAAGTTGCTCAGGTGTCCCCCCCGGCCCGCGGAGAGCAGACGAGACAATCCAATGAAGCACTGCCGCTTACACGGGATTACCTCGAAAGTTTTGCTGGTGCGTTTACGTGCTCAGTGATGGCAGCCTGGACTTTGAGCTCCATGGGAAACAGACCTTTCCAAGCACGCAGTAAAATAAGACACAAGTACATGGAATACTTTAATGTTCCTCCGACGTTGGGTGTTTATTTGGAAATGTGCAGTGTATTTAGCCACAAAGTGTACATATGACTCAGAAGAAATGGATTTTTCAAACGCGTATCTGCAGTTTTGATGCTTTACACGCACTTTCTGTTATGATTGCAAAAGTTCTAGTCAAGTACGTTGTTTTGTGTATTTCGGATATTTAACTTAATTTTACTCCTCACTTTAATTATGATCTCAAAATGACAATTTCTGTACATAAAATAGTGTATTTGCAGTTTTGTCAAAGTGCATAAATAAAATGTGCGATTTATTTGGTTAAATGTACACATTTAACCTCATTATATGCCACACTTGCGCAGTACCCCGACATGTGACTTTTTAACAAAGATCTGTGTTCTTTTTTTTCTTTTTTTTTTAAAAAATAACTTGCAAACAAGCACTTTTTAGTACATGTGCCTTTTGTGTAATTTTGATACTGTATTTATCTTACTCTTTAGTCTTCACGTCCTTAATAATGTGCTCCAAAGTTTACTTTGCACAGGTAATTTTGTGTATTTATGTTTAAAAAGATGACACAAGGTTGGTTAGCCTAATGCATTAATTGCCGCAGTCGTTGGTGAAAGTTTTCGGGAAACATGAAAAAAGTAACAAACCAGCGCAGTTAAGATTGTCTCATTGAATACTTTGCGGATTTCCAAGTCTTGGATAACTGATCATTTACACAGATATAAGGTGAAATTGTTGACGCCATGGCAGCTATTATTTGTGTTTGGTGACGTGCCACATACACACAGCGTAGTGTTGAAATTCCTGCTTCCACCAGTGAAAGTGCTTTTCTGATCTTTGTAGTCAACATTGAGCATTGTATTAGGTGGCGTGAGTGGCCGTCCACTTGGTACGGGGTAAGGGAAGAAATGGGGTCTAAATTGGACTGTAATTGTTGATCCTTTATGTAAAGCCAAGATATGAAAACACTTGTAAGCTGTTTCACTGGTTAAAAAAATACACAGTATGTCTCCTTTTAAATTTGTCTCAAAGTTTTGGTAACAAGATTCTATCGGTTCATTCTGGCCTCATGTTAATGCTTTCGACACGCTGCTACATATTTTCTTTAAACTCCATAAGGTGTACAAAAAGGAACTTGAGTGTTTTTGGAGTACAATAGTGGGGCTGGTGGTCCCCTTTGTGTCCTTGAAGAGCTTGAATCCTCCCTCTGGGGTTCTGATGGACTCAACTGCCCTTTTATTTTTTTGTTTCCTTTCTAAAAAGCAGACCCCAATGCTTCTACGCTCTTCTTCCGGAGTTAAGCACTGAATTGAACTGTCAAGGGGAGCACTGTGATGGTTGTTTAATTAAATTCTTTGCCCAACTGTGTTTTTCTACACTTAAGAGAATCCTTCCATCCCTAAAGTGCACATTACGCTTTGTCTCCCTTTGCGTTTCCTTTGGTTTAGTTGTGATGGCGTTTTCAGTTTAACATTGTGGCAAAACTGTTTGTCATTCATCTTAGTTTTTAGGTCACAGTTCTTTTCATGACTGGTAACGAAACCAAATGGTTGAAATCTTTTCTTTTTATGTAAATACAACCTCAGTATTTTGCATCTTTTAATCAGTAAATGAGCAATGCAAACAAGTGTGACAGCTTTTCACCAGTTTAGATTTTACTATGCCACAAGAACACCAAATCGATTGGTAGAGGCTGATCAGCACTGTGTGTGTTTACGGAGTGAACTTTTGAGCGACCTTTTAGCTCCAACTTGTGAGCAAATTTGAGATGCGAGCCCTGACGTGGACTCAACTCACTTCACAATCAGCAGCAGTTTGGCAGGCAATGAATGATACTCAGAGGCATATAATCTTTATCCTCTACATAGAACGACTGCTATTATTGTGGCTTCTTGAGAAGCTGTGACTCTTATTCAGAAGCAC
This sequence comes from Filicampus tigris, assembly GCF_054856515.1. Taxonomy (NCBI): domain Eukaryota; kingdom Metazoa; phylum Chordata; class Actinopteri; order Syngnathiformes; family Syngnathidae; genus Filicampus; species Filicampus tigris. Next base: position 15,910,136 of record NC_141221.1, on the reverse strand, counting down.
ACGGAACACGCTAAAGTTAGTAAACAATTTCCATTGGGCATTTGACAGAATTTTCTTCGGCGTTGAAAATATCTTCACAGTGACTTTTTGGAAAAATACCTTGGTATGAATTTGTCAATGAGGAGGTGTTAATTGGCTAGTCAGAAGCACAAACAACCCGCTAAAATTATTAGAAAATTTCTGTGGGGCATTTGACTGAATTTCCTTGAACAATTATGGTGGAAAATTACCCCCCCCCAAAAAAATCTTTTTCACTCAGTCTGAAAATACACGTATTCATACAATGTTTATTTTTTGGTTTAAAGAAAAATCAACCCAAACATATTTTTTCCAAGAATATGTTCTATGCAAGCCTACTAGTTGAAACAAGGCATTCTGATAAATATTGCGTTTGTGGAATAAGCGTTAATCCACTCGTTTAGCCATCTCTAGGGGCGGCCATTTTGTCACTTCTGTCAATTGAAAATTACATCACAACTACCCAGGGCTCAGGTAACGACCAATCACGGCTCAGCTTTACAAAACAGGTGAGCTGTGATTGGTCGTTCCCTGAGCTCTGGGTAGTAGTGATGTCATTTTCAGTCGACAGACGTGACAAATCAACAACAGCTCCAGTTTGTCCTATTTATTTAAGACACTATCAATCCGCAGTCAATCACACACAATTGATGCAAGTCTTAAAGGTTAAGTGATTATTCCCGAGACAACAGACACATTTTTTTTTTCCACACGTGTTCTCTTGGCCTGTGTCCAAGATTTCAGGAAGTGACACTGTAGTGCTCCCGTTCACTTCGCAGGCACGTCTCGTCTCAAAGCGAGCTTAGCTCAAGCTAAAGCTGTGCATACATCGCATAAGCAGGGTGCACCTGGTGTCGCTTGGTACATTCGGCTTAGCGGCTGGCCCCTCGGGGTCCGCATCAGCCTCTGTGTACTCATGGCAAAGGTCCCTCAATTATCACCGTAGTGACATGACCCCTCTGTCCACATGATTAAAGCTATTCCTCGGAACACCTCCTCCTTCGACTTCCCCCCCCAGTTATTAGCACTCTCACCATTCCGGTATTTGCTGTGGGAAAATGACTTCCACTGGCGCGAGCTCCCCGAGTGCACTGCACGTCAGAATAATTCGTCCCTCGCTGCAGCTGTATTTATTTTGTGGTGTTACTGACTTGTAATTTTACTTTTGGCCGCACATCTGCGCATACTTTGGGCGCTAAGAATAAATGCCACGTGGGCTCAACGTTCTCTCAAAGTGACAAATTTGTACATTTATTCAACGCAGGAATCTTCTTTTTTTTTTTTTTTTTTTTTTTTTTTTTTTGGACGGTACCTCCTCGAAAGTCCTCGCTGGCTTCTGGGGAGGGAGGGAGGTTATTCCAGTTATGGGGTGAGGACCTCCGTGACTGGCCTGTAATTAGCCAAAGGCATCCATCAAGCAGCGCAGTTCACTGTCGCTCACCACAATACAGTTTGGAATGGGGTGAAATGGTATGCCAAAAATTACGGTTGAGTACCTTGGTTGGCTTTAAGGTCAACAGTAATATTTGGTACAGTTAAAACAGCTTCAAACATTTCTTTTTTGGAAAGTGTTACGTTTCATGTGGGTGTTAACAGTATGTCAAGGATATCATGGTTGGCTATGGAGCTTAGTCTTTAAAGTCACAGTTTGGTTCACATTCGGTCAATTTAAAGCCGCTTCAGTCTTTTCTTTTTTTGGAAAGCACAGTGCCAATAGGGTTGTAATGTAACAGTATGCAAAAAAATCATGGTTAAGTAAGTTTGCTTTGCTTGCTTGTTAAAACTTTTAATAAGCTTGCACTTACCTGTAGACAAATTCAATCTTTTAAAGAAAGTGGTACTTTGTACTATATTACTCCAAATGTTATGGAAACAAAATGGTGCTGAAAAGTGAATGGTTTGGGTTGGATTGTCGGGAACGCCATAAAGAGGCCCGTGGCTCGACATCAACAGTGGCCGGATGGGGGCCACCACGTGTCTGTGTCAGGCCACCCTAAGTTCGCTGATGCTGACATGTACGGGACACCTGTATAGATTTCATACTTGTAAAATAATACTTGCCTTTTTAATATGGAATATTCAATATTTGAGTTTTATCCACTGAAATTAATCACTCTTTTTACCGCTGCTGTGTACATTCGATCACCCCCATTTCACAGAATCGTCGTCCGCTACGTACTCGCATGCACTTGGCCACTGAGTCTGCACGCTTCACTATTTCGTCCACAGGCAAGCCTTCATATATAATTCAAAATGTACCTGTTTTAAACCATCATATCTATATATTGGAGAGCGGATACTTTTTTAGACAGCTGCCTAAATCGCCAACTTGTGCTACATGCTTGCATGCATTTTGGCCAGTAGGACTACGCAATTCTCTATTTATTAATTTTGTATTGTTTTAAATCGGGGTCAGTGCCACTTCTGGCAGTGCCACCACGACTTGACTCACAGTGGCCTGACAGAGCCACCACCCCAATAAGGCAGAATGTGGGACCCTAAGTCTGCACAGAACTGAACACGATGACACCATATGGTCTAAATGGATCGGATGGGCCCCTAAATAACAGCAGTGTAGAGAACCACACCTTACATGATCTTAGCTGTTATGAAATGCGTTATATAAATAAAATTGTATTGTATTAACATGAGATTATTAATATCACTTAAGAAGCCCCGAAGGTGCAACCATGAAAAATATGCTTAAGCGCCTGACACTTTTTGAAATGTCAAACATGTGATATTCAGATGCCCGAGGATGCCAGCAGGCAGGCAAGCGCCATCTTGCGTGTACTTTTCTTCGAAAGTTCATTGTTGCGCTCATCAAAGGGCTGGCAGAGCCGCTGCAAATCCGTTTAGGAGTGTGATTTGAGGATTGTGAGGCTCAGCAAAATCACTGGGATTGGCAGTGAATATTTTGCCTCATGTTTCAGGCTTATCATGCTACATGCTAGTGCAAGCGCAATGTCAGTATCACACTTGTTCTTTGTTGTCTGTGGGCCATTTTGGGGACAATTAATACAGTAGTTTCCATGTTTTTTGTTACACTTGCGTTATCATGATGCTAGCATGTAGTCTAATTGGAAATTCCACTTAAGTTTTTGAGAGGTAACGCTAGCATTGATGCTAGTGCTAACACACTTTGAGGTGCCCAGGCTTGTTTACCAATTGTAAATATTATCTAGCTAGCACCAATGAAAAAGCCCTCGCACCTCCTTGTTCAGGGCGACTCATCAAGAGAACGATAGATGGCGTAGGCAAAAAACTTCAGAGTTTAGTGTTGCCCACCTGCTTTAAACTTTGGTGTATTTGGATGGATTCCTGAGGTGTTTGCCAACGTACTGGAAATCACCCTAAATGGCAGAATTTCTGTTCACTTTGGTCTATGGGTCTCAAAATGTTTTGTGTCATGTTATGATAAGTGTTCAACCAATTTTGTCTCGATTCAGTTCTTTTTCAACAGGATCCTTACTTGCGTTTGCAAAATTTCTATTCTGGACATGTTGAGGCTCTCAAGTAGGTGTCTAGTTTTTGCTAGCGCATATGTCCTTGTGGAAATGTTTCTAAATTTGGGGTCCCAAACATAAAAGACCGGTAAAGAAAACTCAATCAATAGCGCCTTCTGGAAAGTTGAGAAAAAAATCCACAGTCACCAGTTTTACTGAGCAACACAAAATTGTGTCCACAATAACAAGACGTATGGAAAACTCTCAAGGACCTTTGCCCGATATTGACGAAGAAGCCAGCATTGGTTTGAAGCAGACATTTGGGGTTATCTTGCAGGACTCATACTTTGAATTCCTACTCAGGAAGTCGCCTCAATGAATTGAAGCGGGTTTTTTACAAATAGTAGATGGCCAAATTTCAAAGCTTTTTCACCTACGCCTTCTAACTTTGATCATTCCCAAGATGTGCTGTGAAAAAGGAGGCCTGTTCGTTGGTGCTTGCAGGTTTAATTACATGAGAGGGGGGGGGGGGGGGAAAAACTTGTGATTGAGTTTTTTTTTTCTTTGTGGTTGGATTAACCCTCAAGTAAAGCCTAAGGTGTGTTTCACAATGATGTCTTGTTTCCTGGTATGTTAAGCCCATTCTTTTTACTCACTTGTCATGTGCTTTGTCGTAGATCATCGGTGGGCATCGTGGTAGATCCGTTTGCTCTTCGGGCGAAATCAACGTAGAGGACAACTTTAGCGTTCAGTGCTACTTGCGCACGAGGAGGAAGAGCTGCCTCCAGTTTTGTTTATTTATCTGTTTTCAAGGCAGACAGAGGCTTCCGTTGAGATTTTGATAAAGCCCTCAGCTATGCAGGCGTGCACAGACATTGCCCGTCAAGTGGAGGCATTCCTCAAGGCGTCTTCCTGAATTTAGCACACCAAGGATCTTATTCATTTGACTTTTTTTCTTTTTCTAACAATAACATCATGAAACTTGGCACGCCAACCTTGTTGACAACTATAATTAGAGCGAAGACCGCCGCCCGGGCAAGCCCGTTTTCAGTCCTGTAGATGGCAGTAATTTACATCGCTATACTCGCTAACCCACTTGGGCTCTGATTTAAGTGGAATAGTCAAAAGTGAAAATAAATTCCTTTTATGCAGACGTTTTCATCTGGATTTGCCTCAAACTGTAATGGCTTCTTTCTGTGCCCATGCAGTACTAAAATTGTGACGTTCATTAACCAGTTTGTCAATTTAAGCCTCTTAGTGTTACAAAAAGTAAAAAATATGCATCAAAATATAAGGTGCACTTGCACAATCTAACGCATGCTGAAATGATCAAAAGAATATGTAAAAATACACTGATGACAAACTACCCAAATATCTCTATATATGCACACCAAAAAATACATTTTGGTGAAAAATGAGGAAAACTGCAAAAATATTAGAAGCAAAATTGAACATTTAAAGAACCTAGAAAAATAACAAAACAAAAAAATGCATCAAAAATTCTAAATATTAGACTTAAATATAACAAAATATTGCCTAGAAATAATCTATTTGCAAAATAATACAAATACTGGTAGTCATCCAAAAATACGAAAATATTAGGGGAAAAAAAAGTCAGACTATTCGAAAACAAATACAAGACAAAAGATATTGTAAAATTAGACGTCAAATATTAGAAACTACTATTTATTAGATGATAGAAAAATATCCATCCATCCATCCATCCATTATCGATACCGCTTATCCTCACAAGGGTCGCGGGGCGTGCTAGAGCCAATCCCAGCTGTCTTCGGGCCGTAGGCGGGGGACACCCTGAATTGGTTGCCAGCCAATTGCAGGGCACGCAAAGACAAACATCTGCACTCACAACCACGCCTAGGGGCAATTTAGAGAGTCCAATCAACTTAACAAGCATGTTTTTGGAATGTGGGAGGAAACCGGAGTACCCGGAGAAAACCCACGCAGGCACGGGGAGAACATGCAAACTCCACACAGGGAGGCCGGAGCCGGGATCCACGACCCACGACCTCTGAACTGTGAGGCAGACGTGCTAACCAGTCGACCACCGTGCCGCCCGATAGAAAAATATTTGACGAAATATTATAAAACTATACAAAAAGTCATGGATCAGAAAAGAAAAAGGCTTTGTGTGCCAACCATTATGCAATGCTCATTACTGCCACCTGTAGGACCGGAGTGCAACAGTATCACCCAGCACGTCCAAATCATTTTAAAATAACTTCTCTTTATTCCACCTTCCTTGGTAATAGTTCAAGCCTTGTCATGCTTTCTTGCTCAATCCAAAACCTCTCGTCCTCCACACGGCGGGACTACATCGCTGTATGAATTGTCTCCTTTCCCAGGGATGCCACTGTTTTACGGCTGAGAGAACCCCCAAAGCCCCCGACCGGCCACTCACACCAGGCTGCTCGTGTTTCAGTGCCCTGCACAGGCTGCTATTGTCAGGTTACTGCGCGTGTGTGTGTGTGTGTGTGTGTGTGTGTGTGTGTGTGCGCGTGTGTGTGTTGCTGCGTTGTGATTGGCCCTCGCTCGGGCCGTGTGAGACAGCGCCGGGTGACCTCCTTGTTAATCCCTGGGATGTTTTCTCTCCGTGTATGTAGCGCGAGCTGGGAAGGAAATATTTGGGCAAAAGTAACTGCCGCACTTTTTGGGTCTGACTGAAGTGAGTAGCAATCATGTTTTTTGTCTATTAATGCGTCTTTGATCAGCTCGGTGTTACATTGAACTTTTGTCATTTGTAAAACATAAATGCAAACTTAGATGACATTCATTGTTTTACACATTTTTCTTCCCATTAATACATTCTACAAGTTTTTCTTTTTGGATAAGAGGTGGTTGTAACTTCCCCAGCCGCAGCCTTGCGGGGGCTTGGCTGTACCTGTCCCTGTAAAAACCAAAAGAACATGATATAATTATTGTTGTGCAAATGTGCCCTTCAACTAATGAGTTGTGACCATGTCATTTCCTCCAAAACACCAAATGACACTTTGTCAGCTCCCCCCGCTTTGTTGCGTGGAGGTGTGAATATTAGGGAGCTGTGAAGCCGCGTTGTTGCCTGCTGACTTCAAATGGACCTGTCACCTTGTTGAGCATTGCAAAAAAGCCCGTGAACATCTTGGATGGTAAAATTTGGATGCTGAATACCACTTCCATCATGTATAAAAGTTGTGGGCTTCGCCCGCTTTTGTGTCCCTCACAGTAAAAGTGGTGCAGCATCAATCGGACCTGCCACCTTGTGTCCACTACTGATGGACAGCAACACATGTAGACAGACAATAGAACAATACTCAGTCATATATTCTTTATCCTCTGTTAACAATAATTGTTACTGAGGCTTACTGAGCAGTTATGTGCTTCTTTGTGTGTTACTGTATTATACTGCCCCCTGGTGGCAAGTTTGATTGGCATTTGGATTTCTTTTTTTTTTTTTTCAATACGAGCATGGTCATGGAACGAATTCATCTTGTCAAGGTGCCAGGTACTAAAATATCAGAACATTGTACAAAAATATCCAATGTAAAATACACAAATACTAGGGAAAAATGCAAAAATGGATGAAAAACAATGGGGGGGGGGAATATGTATACAATATTTTGAACAAAATTGACAACAAAAATATTTACCGAAGATACCAGCCAATATAAACACAAAGTCATGGTCACTGCGGTGCCTTCTGTATAGTCTTTCTTTTTCGCTGTCTTTTTGTGTTTGTAAAGCCAGGGTTTATTGGTAAACCATGAAGCATTTCATTCCTTATAATATGGTAGTAGACCACCAACACAACCCTAAAAATATGTTGGCAACCGTTTGCAGCTGCCACTGAGGTTTGCCCACACCCAACGTTGGTGGTTACTCCCTAATGAGCATGTCCTAAAAGATATGAGGTTTTCCCGCTCTTTCCATAAAATCCATCAGCATTGGCAGTGCGTTTTAATCTCAAAAAGCTTGTTTGGTGGGGCGGAGGCGAACGCGTTTAACAGCAGCAGTAAATGATTTCCTCTCGGCAGCACTTTGTTTACAGTGCAGATTAGCTCCCCCGGTGACACCGTTGATGTTATCTCGCCGTTGGTGAAGGCCCACATGGCAACTTTTAATATGAAGCCTCACTTTTTTTTTTTTTTTTTTTTTTTTTTTTTCCCATTACATAGTGGAAATACCACTAAATGAAAAAGTGATGCACAGAGAGTCTTTTTGCAGCCAATGAATGGCCCAAACAACCTCTAGAACAGGGATGGGCAACTTAAATGCTGGAGCGGGGCAGTGTTTCATCAGTGCTACTTGGGGCCATGTAGGACCATGCACTTCCAAACCAGATTTTTTTTATTTCCTTGCAGTTGTCTAGTTCAGAGGTGCAGAGACCTTTAAATGTGACAATGTGGTACATTAGAGCTGTAGCAAGTGAGACTAATAAATATGATGTAAATATGGTATACAGTAGATATTCACAATCCTTAAATATATATATGTATATATAGGCAGTGCTTTGTCACTGGACTAATGCGACCTTTCGTTTCTCGTCCGTGGGACGCTGCTGAAATTGGGTGACAATGGACATGCACCTTCTCAGGTTTCAGTTTCCACTGAGCGAGTGGAAGGTCTGATCACCCAGGCAACGCCGTCCACAGCTTGCCTGACCTCTTCCGTCTTGTGGTCCAGGTGACAAAGAATATGTGAGTGTGTTTAATGAATGGACTTGAGCTTTGGCCACTGTCGATGGAAGCACTTTGTTTTGCCGCTTGCTTTGCATAATCAGGCAGCAGACATGAGCGTAAGGCAGCAGTGTCGTCAATATTTGTTTTGGGACGGAGCAGGTGCTGCCTCTGTTTGGTGAATATCAAGTGTGTTGGCTCAGATCTGGAACATGTCCGTCTTTACGACTGTTCACATAATAAATACAGCCTGTTCTGATAAGGCATTAGTAAATACTTTACCTAAAATAATATTCTGTACAGTAATACCTTAACTTTGTAATGACCGTAAGTTTACTTATTAAAAAGAAAAGAACAAGGTAAGATTTTTTAAACCGTGTCAATTCAATGTGCCCAGAACAGGATTTAGTGTCATCTACTTAGCAAAGCATGTACACAAAAAGTAAATAGATAGTTGTCATAAAATGTAGAAAAGATCAAGGCAAACATTTCAGCGTTTTAATAATTTACAAAATTGAGATCTTTATTGTTAGTGTACTTTTTATTCTGGTGTAATTTCTTAGAATGTCACCCGAATGGTTCGCTTTTATTTATTTTTTTCTGAAAAAACATGTACCATTTACTTGTCATCTTTTCAAAATAAACATATTTAAAAAAAAAAAAAAAAACATTTTTTTTTGTACCGAAAACATACCGAACCGAAGTTTCCAAGAAATGTGATTTAGCCCCTAGTATTTACCAATTTTTACATATGGCATTAAGTGATATACAAATACAATAATTGCGCTAATTGTTTTTTTTTTCCCTCATTCTGGAAATGGTGGTGTAGGGATGTGGTGGGTGAGGGGGACGTTGGTTCCTCCATAATGCTGCAGTGTTTCCACAGGAATGTCAGCGCAACGTCCCACCCAGTTTCTGATCTGCCGACACATTACAGCCGTGCCGGTGTCGTACATGCCAGGGCCGGCCCGTGTTTTGCTAGCCTCTGACCTTGTGACCGCAGGCCGAGGCCAAGATAAAGGAAGGGGTGACGCGGAAGTGGCCGCTGAGTCCCGCACTTGTTTCAGCTTCCGTTCGGCCACTTTGAGGCCTCTCTGTTGTCAGTCCTGCACCACGCTATCTTTTTCCACTCTCACGGTTATCGATATTATCATCATATGGAAAGGGAGAAATGTCAGGGGCAGTTCAAAATATTAGCTGCACTTCCAGATGGCCAAAGAAAACATAGCAACTCCCACGAATATTGCAAAAAAAAAAATGCCTCCCAAAAATCTGAAAATAAACCTTTGTTGACAAAATAATACACAAATATGAGATGGAAAAAATACAAAAGTATTAGGGAAAAAAAAAAAACTTATGGCTGAAAAAATGGCAAAATATTAGAAAACAATCATAAGTCTTGGGCAAAATATAGAAAATATTGGGTAAAAAAATATTAATACTAAACAATACCAATTTTAATTTTTCAGTTTTAAATTAAGCAATTATCAGGGGAAAAAATGAAATTCCACAAAAATGCCCAAATATTACAAAAAGAGAAAAATTACACACAATAAAAAAATCATCAGATGACGAATACTAAAATAAAATAATAATAGTAATAATAATAATAATAGGAAAAGGAAGGAAAATGCTCATTAAAAAGAAAAATACTCTTTAAAGGAATAAACTACAATACATTAAAAATAGACAAAATATGGGAATATTAGGATATAAGCATTTTCAGATTTAAAAATGAATGTGATGCAAAGAAGAAAAAAATTGATGTAAATTAAGAAAATATTACCAAAAATATAAAAAGTTTGACAAAAATATGACATTTTTACCAAATATCAGAAAAATATATTGCGCAAATCACAAAATATATTAGGGGAAAAAAACTGAAATGGAGGATGAAGCATTTTAAAAATATTAGAAAATTATCCAAAATATTAGACCCAAATATTAGGAAAAAAATTACTAGGAAAAAATATTGTGCACAAGATGTGGAAAAAACAAAAAGAAACTCATGGACGATTGATATTAACATTAATAATAATTACAATCAATGTCACTCTCTGAAACTGTTATTACAGTTCATTGGTTTGAACTTGAACGTGCTGCATTGTGCGTCGCATACAATCCAGCTTCCTGTGGCTTGTTTAAAAGTTGAACTCATCTATTGCATGGTTGAGTGCGCCAAGCCCTTTACACACTGCCCCCCACCCACCCCCTCCTCATTGGACTTTCACATTTGGGAGTTGAATGGTGATGGCTGCCAAAACCGAGATCTGAGTGCGATCCCGTTCTCTCCCTCCCGCCTATCACGGAACAAATCATCTGGCTTCCACTTTAATGGGATTAGTCCTCACACTGCGCCCCCCCCTCCCCTCTTTCTTTCCTTTCACATGCCCGAGTCCATCCAGTGCTTCCCCTCTTCAGAGGCCACTCCACTGCTTCATCTCCATGAAAACTGAATTAATGAGGGCTAAATGAGGATTTGAGAGCTGAATAAGAATAATTTGGCCTTGCGCTTTACACTAATGCCATGCGGTGTCTTATTAATGGAGGCCAAATGGACTCCTCAGCTTAATCGTGGCATTGGAGCGTTTGAGGCCGGATATAGCGGCCAGGCTTCCAGATTAGCCAGCTCCATATCCCCGACGACTAATGGCGTCAAAGCCACTTAACGGGGCCCCCGCCGCTGGTGTCGCCACAGTCCACGGCCTGATTAAAGCGCCGTCGCACCACCCGGCGACGAGGCCATCAACAGATGGGCCTGATTTATGCAGGCTATTAGCGTTGCAGTGAATGGCCAGATTAGCATTTTTAGCTTCAGAAGTTGATTTCGTCACCTTGCGTCATGGCGATGGCAGCGCTTTGTTTGTTCCCCGTGGCGCTGGTTGACACCTTTTTATTGACTGTGCACTGTTATCCTGGCTTGGGCCTGACCAGTTTGGGATTTTTTTTTTTTTTTTTTTTTTTCCAGCCAGATACCGATTCTCTGACAGGAATAAGATTCTGCTAACCGATTAATTGGCAGAGGGGAAAAATACTTATGTTTTTTATGTTCTTTTTTTATTTTCGCAGTATTCAAAATGACACGGACACTTGATTTGCTTGGCGCCTCTCAGTCCTTCCGCAGTGGGTGTTGAGTGACATTCAGCAGCCAAAAGTTGTTAAAGAACATGACAATATTGCTTCTCGAGTCTCCTTGTTTGCATTTGGCCTGTATGTTTCTATTTTGGCAAGTAAAGCTCATGCTCTTTCCTCCAGGGGGCAGTGTTGTCTACAAAAGAAAGTGCACCTGTGTCACATGAGTGTTAAACTAATTTAGATAAGCTTCCAAAGACTTATGTACAAATAATATATTGTTAAAGGTAGTAATGGGTGTCATTGGACTCGCCTAATGAAGTGTACGGTCCTTCTTTTCAATCAAACTCTTTTAGTCAAATATTGTTTTCACAAAAATAGAATACCATTTCAGAAAAAAAGCCTTTGAATTTTTTTTAATTCAAATTTTTAATTCAGATTATTTTTGAACATATAGCCCCCCCTCAAATATCAGACTTTAAAAGAACCAAACATATCTTAAAGCTATCATTTCATGCTTCAACCACTGTAAGCATTAGCATTTAGCTGAGCTCTCTGTTAAAAGTCATTCTGTAATAATGCATCAGTTTCACACTGGGCCTTTTCCTTCTTCCCTCCAATAAAAGTTGCAATTGCACTTTTATTGGGGGGAGGAGAAAAGGGGTTGAACACCCTGCGGCTTCACCATTTAGCAAATTTCGTCACTTTTCTTAGCTTTCAAGGTGCCGCTCAAGTGAGGAAACAGACTCATTGACGCGTGCCACCTTTTGTTTGCGTAATGTCTGAGGAAAAAAAACGAGTCATTCTGGTTTGAGGGCGCACTTGTAAGGCAGCAGACGCACAAATCTGTTTAGTTTGCTTTCTTAAGCCGTGAATTGTGGTGAGTTTTGCATCTTTGCTCACTTTTGATGCCCACTTGCAGCCTTAGGCTTTTGATTGACCACTTCGCTTTTGGTTCATGTCAAGTAGTAGTTTGGGATGTCAAGTAGTAAAACCTCTATATGTAGACTGAAGATAATGTACGTTTTTGTGAACTTTCAAGACAATTTAGAGTCTAAGCCAACCTTAAGTTTGTCTTTCTGAACAATGAAGACAGTTTTGTCTCCAACCAACCCAATGTATGATTGGTCATATACCCAAAATATGTACTGTGTGTTCGGTTCATTGAAGACAAAATTGTCTTCAATGAATCGAATGTGCACGTTTCCGTAAATGTTGAAGATAATTTCACATCTTCAACCAACCGAACGTGCGTGTTTTCTGGATCATTGAAGACAATTTCGTCTTCAATGAACCGAACACACAGTACATATTTTGGGCAATTAAGGTTATTTAGCCATCAAACCTGACTTTATGGTTTGCGAACCTAAGTACTTTATGGTTTGCGAACCTAAGTACGCTGAAGATGACGTACGTGTTTTTGGGGACACTATCTTCCTCAAGGAAGCCAATATAGGTTTTTATGAACAATGAAGATGATTTCGATTGTATTTGAAAAATGTAGTAGAGTTTCGAACCAATCAAATGTGATTTTGTAAACATTTAAGTCAATTTAGTCTTCAACAAACCTAACATAATGAACACTGTGTTTTTTTTTTTAAACAGTGAACCTAATGTGCTTTGCTAGCAGTGACTGTAAAAAGGGAGTCTTCATCGAACTATACGTGTTTTCATAAACTTTGAAAAAGCTTTAGTCTTCATCAAACTTTCTCATAAACATGAAGGACAATTTGATGTTTTCAGTGAACCTTTTCTACGTAAATGCTAAGGACGACTTGGTGAACTTAACTGTGTCTTCGTAAACATCACTCAAATCTTCCAAGAAGTTGAGCTTTCCATATGCCCTACCTGGACTGCTTTTAGCATGAAGCTCGCTTGACCCACCCCCCTTGGCATCCTAACGAGCCCATTTCCCCTTTTAGTCCGCACTTTGCTGGGTTTGTCATTTGACAACATGGTCTAAACTTAGCTGTGTGAACCGTGCCCTCCCCTCCTTTGCGGGCTCTGCTCTGCTTGTCTGTTGCTCTTTTTGGGTGCTCACAGTTTTGGCGACGTTGGCCGACAGGTAAACTGCGCATGCTTGAAATGGCGGATTTGCTCCGTTGTCGATCAGAGCCTTCCGAAGTCTAACTATCAATGACATCAATAACTGGAGGATGCCTTGTGGCATATGTTGTCATCTTTAGTAAAAGCCAATTAGCTTTATTACAGCGGAACCTTTGATATGTGTTCATCACATCGCCAACGTCCTCACATCTTTAATCTGCATCACTAACTGAAAATTGCGTGTGCGTGTTTGCTTTTCTTTTTTTCTTTTTTTTTTTTTTTTCTTTTCTGTCTCCAGGTTGCATGGTGTTACGGACTTGATGCATGGCCTTTGAACGACGGCGGTACAGGTTCTTGACTGACGTTGATGGTGCTGGCGCGGGACTGAGTGCGCTGGGTGGCGACCATGGCTCAAACGGTGCACGTGAACGTCGGCGGCCCAGGTAACCACGTTCACCACATCACGTCAACACGCTCGTGTTGTCATGAAACCAAAAGCTTGGACTTGTTTAGCGTCATTCTTCCATTGAATGAGTCACCATTTCAGAGGCCTCAAAGTGCCTGGAAATTTGCTAGTTTTTGCAGGTGTGTGTGTGTCCTTGCGTAATTTTTATTTGATTTTTTTTTTCTTAAAAAGTGCTCAGCAGGACAGGGCCGCAAGGGCCCCTGAATCGTCAGCCCGATAGGGCTCCACGAAATTGAAACAATATCCGATATTGTTTTTGAATATCTCGATATTGTTGCGATATTTGACATGTACCTAAAGAAAGGACATTTTTATTATCTAATGTAAGAATTCCCTTTTTTTTTTTTACAAGTAGCGAAATAAGAAAGCTCAACGTATTCTTAGCTAATTAACAGTAATCAACCCTAGATAATCAACTATTGGATTGCGATGCACATTTAAGTTTGCGTCTGACTGGTCAAATTCAGATAAAAGTAAACAATTCCATAAGAAATATATCGCATGTCTTTGCGTTATGCATATTGCATGGGCCAATATCGTGATATCGATATTTTATCAATATATTTTTCAGCCCGACACTAGTTTCACCAAACAAAATTGAATAGACACATCTCTCATGACAGGATGCATAAGAAACAGTCTCTTAAGACTCAATCCTGAAATTGAACAGGGAGTTGTCGATTTTTATTTTGGAGCAGTGTCCATGGGAAGAATACTCCTACTAGGGAATTGATCCAATTGATAGCCGGTATCCTAGAAAAATGAGCAATGCGAAATTGCAAGTTTTTGTTTCAATTATCTGCATGATCACTCTTGTTCTTTTGTCTTTTGTTGTCCCTAAGTAGTCCATGTAGACAAATGGCATCTTCTGCCCAATTCATGATATTGGGCTTGATTCAACTGTGATTAAGCAATTTCCCCACCAGGCAGAGCTACAAGCCTCTAAATGCGGGCAATGGAATGCATTGAGTCCAGACAAGAACTACAGCCGTGCCTTTCTGGTTCTGTTTCTGTAGGCAGATTGTGTGCTGCAGCACTTATATTTGACATTAGGTGTGCTGAATGTTGTGGTCAGGGAGTGTACGTGTCAAAGTAAATGATTCCCCAGCAATCTTGAAGAGTGGCAGGAATTCTGAAGGGTTTTGTGCGTTCCCATTGGGAGGATTTCCACGCTTTGGTGCAAAACGAAGGGCCAGCGCTGGGCTGGGGGGGGGGCAGACACCTGCAGACGGCCCCGCATTCCTGGCCGGACTAACTGGAGAGAGTGGTCCGTCTCGCCAATCCCCGCAGGAATGTGCAGCATGTTGGGCAGATGATTTCAGATGCTTGTTCTAGTTCACTTTACCAAATACCTCATTCTTTAAAATTTGGAATGCAATGGACAGATTTTAAGATGGGAGCAAATTAAATACGTACTGGTAACGCTCAAAGCAATTTGAAAGTGAACAGAGTTTCGGATCAGTCAAGTAATTGTGTTTTAAAGTTAAAGCGGAAGTCGGTTAGGGTTTCAAGTTAAGGTTAGGGAGTTGAAGTAGGGTTTTAAGTCTTTCTTTTTTTTTTTTTGTCCCATCTATCATTTGTGATAGTGCCAAAAGCATATCGCTTGCCTTCAAAATGTCTTTCAAGTCATTTTTGTCTTTCAAGTCAAATACTACGCTGATGTTCACATGATGCCTTTTCAAGTGTCTGCTCGTCTAAGGCTGAGCTGTACTGTGTTTGTTTACGAAATAGACGGCGTCTCTTACCATTTTGAAATGTTAAAACTTGAAAACAACCGAACGTGGACAGCTGGCTGTTGTGTGATTAGTGGTGCGTTCAAATGCAATCTGACAGTTAAACTTCAGCGGCATTCCGTCTGGCATCACCCAGCTGCCACTGCGTGTCCGCTCGACTTGTTTTCCTTGACCATTTATGAGAAAAGTCTTGTTGGCACTTCCTCGCCGTCGTCATGGTCGGAGTTGTTGGATTTGGCAGCGCCACGTCCGTCTGGGGCCCCGGGCAGAATCCAGCGGTTGGCTTTGCTCCGTCTGTTGCCAGCCCGCTCGAGAAAAGGGGCAGGAATGTGCAGCGTGCGTGCGTGCGCTTGTTTTGTTTTTTGGGGGTTTCCTGTCTTCTTACGGGGACGGATGTGTCGCGTTGCTCGCCGGGAGCTGTTCAAACACTGTTGTTTTTCTGAGAATACTTAGACATAAAAACCGTGTAGCACAGCCAGGAAATACCAAGCAAGTGTGTGTGTGTGTGTAGACTCTAGAGTCCCCCTCCACCCACTTGCATCATGTTTTAGCTCCACAAGAATGCATGTTCCAATTTGAGTGAGAAACACACCACGAGTTTCTCCCCTTTTTATGCCCAGAGCAGCCAATGATGCAGAGGTATTCCTTGCAGTGTGAAATTGTTCACTGATGAGTGCCGTGCAGCCATGTACGGTCAAGATGGATGGATGGATGGTATAGTGCGTGCTCGGTGGATGGCCACCATCTGCCCAGGCAGGTCGCAGTCATGTCAGGCACGCGCATTTTCGGCTCATAAGCAAGCAAGCGTCAAGCCGTAGACATGCGGATATATATGCTACACAACTGTTATATTTTCCGACGGTCGGGTTCGAAAGCATCATGCACTGTGCGGCGGGCCATAGCGCCAAAGCTATGTAATGTGTCAACTTGGTCAAGCTACAAATGCATGGACAAATTAGTCAACACACACGTTGATGCAGTAAACACAAGCGCATTCACATGCATGCAAACACACACTCGGTGGGTTGATTTATTTTTTTTTTTTTTAATTTATTTATTTTTTTTCTCCCCCCTGATTGCTGGCTTTAATGTTGAGGACTGTCAGTAAGTTCTAATGAAAAAAAACTGCTCTTTCCACATCATTTGGGATTTATTTTTTAAAAAAACAGTATATATATATATATATATATATATAAAGCTTTGTTATTATTAGTGCTGTCAAATTTATCGCATTATTGGGCGGTAATTACATTTCGTTATTGATCGCGTCAAAGTATTCGACACATTTAACACATGCACAGAATGACCGCTGATGCATAATCCCACTCAGAAGTGCAGCAGAGCGGGCATGTGTCGCCCGCGGGAGTATAAAGAAGCATTTTGAAACAAGAGGGCAGCTTTAAATCTGAGAAATGTGAATAAATTGGTTTGCCCCAGCGACTGAGGATTAGTAGAGAAGAGGGCTGTCTTGTTTTGTGTTCATCAAGTCAGTTAATCGAATACACGTTAGACGTGCTGAACAGAACAACACTCACCCGTCATGAGCCAATCACATTCGTGTGCACTTCAGGGACCATTCGGAAAACATAAACTAATAATATTTCTGAGGCCCGTTTACATTTTTGTTTTTGTAGTGAATAAAAATACTGTACTACAGAAAGTGTTAATAATTTTAATTTAAAACATTTAATTTCATCTCATGAGGATTTGTTGTTAAAATAAAAAGATACATTACATATGAACAGTATATATATCTCTCGTCTTATCTATAATATTGAGTTTGTGGAATAAGAGTTAATCCACCCGTTTTTAGCCATCTCATGGGGCGGCCATTTTGTCACTTCTGTCGACTGAAAATGACACACCCTCAGGGCTCAAATAATGACCAATCATTGCTCAGCCTCAGAAAACAGGCAAGCTCTGATTGGTCGTAATCTGAGCCCTGAGCAACTATGATGCCAATTTCAGTCGACAGAAGTGACAAAATGGCCGCCCCACGAGATGGCTAAAAATGGGTGGATTTTGCTGCTTTCTCATATTTCATATTCATATACTGTATGCCTTGTTTCAACTAGTGGGCCTGCATAGAACATATTCTTGAAAAAAATGTTTGTGTTGACTGCCCCTTTAAAACAAAACAACAACAAAAAATAGCCTTTGTGTCTCTAAGGTGCCCCATTGTATGTTAGCATTCAGGTAGCGGAGGCTCCGTCATTACTTGAAATACAAAATGCAGAATTGTCTCTGTTTTATGTTTAGTTTGACAGTCACCTTCAGCTAAGAGTGGCGGTAAACCAATGGAAGCTGATTTCTTTTTTTTTTTTTCGTGAGTTGAGTCACCTGCCGCTCTCCGGTATTCATATCTGAAGGCTACGCTCACCCGTCAAAGCAAAGATTGACGGTTTGTATCTCGAAAAAGCCTCACGTTGGTTCACCGGTATCTCAAGGCATCACTACATGTGTTGACAATTAAACAGGTTTTCCATAATGATCCTGCTAATTTACCAGTTTGCTGTTTCACGTCACCGCTGTTGTCTTGTGACAAAGCGCAGCAGTATCTACTGCTTTGCGCAGCGTCGACTCCGTCGCTCGCTCGCCTTCCCACTTGACGCCGTGTGTCGCTGAGGTCACGTCTCAGCTGTTGCGCGGCGCCCCGGGGGTACCGCCATTGTCCGTCACAGCCCGTCACCACTGTTGGCCGCTCGTCTGCTCGTGCCTCTGAGCTTCTTCCCAACAGTAAAACAATGACTGTGCAGTTTTCTCACTGGCTGACACACTGCAGCCATTGTCGTTGGCCACTAATGGCCTTATGGATGGACTTGGATTAAGAGTTGGGGGAGGAGGAATCATTTGATTTGGATCCTCTGATTGGTAGAGGTTTGGAACTGGAGTCAAATGACTGACAGTGACCTATAACCTGGGCAACCTAATTGGGGAAAAAAAAAAAAAAAGTGCACAATCAGTGGTGCTTCTGAAGCTTCGTGCAGACCAACGCTTGTGCTGTAAGGTGTAACAAGTTCAAGACTTGAGATTTATGACTTTCACGTACTATTATGCGACTTACTCCCACCTCTGCTCATTGGCTCAAAAGCGCAGTGGTCGTCATAGAGATGCATGCACCTTTAAAGGGATAATCAGCGCTAGCATTGTGACGATGACGAGCTTTTGTTGTCTGCCGTTTGAGTCGACTGTTTTATTGATTAATTGAGTGGAGCAGTCTTGTTAAGAGTCCATTTCAGGGTTAAAGTGTCGCTGTGCAGATACGGCGGGGTGACCATCTGCAAATCAGAGGCTCAAAGTATCTAATGATGGCTCAATTTGTTGCCCATCACTTTTTGAACTCATTCACGGACATCCTTCTTAGTGCAAATATAATTTGCAATATATTTGCATATCTAACAGCTATAGCCGTCAATGCAGTGAATGAGAGTTAAAAACTTGTTCAGAGAGTACTCGTAAAGTTGCTATATGTCGGCAACATTATTTTCTTGAATATTTTTTTCCCTCTGTATTTTGGTATTTTTCAGTTAATATTTTGTATTTTGTTGTATTTTCGAATTTGGCTATTTTTCACCTTTTTTAAAAAAAAAATTTTTTGTAATTCATAAGAGGTGCAGTCGGTGCATCGGTTTACCGCCACTCTATTTCTTCAAATATGTTTCTATTTTTAATAATTGTGCATTGTTAAGCTTTAGTCCACTATTTTGGCATATTTTCCCCAACATTTGTGTATTGACTAATATTTTTGCCCTTTATTTCCTCATATTTTACAATCTTTGTTTTTCAACAAATTTTGTTTTATTTCTAATGATTTTGAAGCGTAACGTTCATCAATATTTGACAATCAATTTTTCAGAAATTTTGTATACTGTACTTTCCGGAATACAAGCCACTACTTTTTTCCTCGGTTTTGAACCGTGCGCCTTATGTAAAGTGCCGCTAGGGGCACTCTAACCGAAATTACAATACAATTGCCATTAACAGGTTGTGACTGCAAGTGGTGGAGTTGAACAGGTGAGGTAAGGGCGCGGAGGTTATGAATTAGATGGTATGCGGACGTTAACTGACAAACTGGAGTGGCAGCGGGAAGAGAAATGAAAATAATTACCGGTACTTTATTTTCTCTTGGTTCTGTTTCGGTTTTAAGCAGCAAAGTTGCTGCCTTGTTAAATGTCACTGAAAGAATCTCTTCAGGTACATAGTGGGTGCGGCTTATATAAAGGTGCGGCTTATAGTCCGCAAAATCCGGTAGTAACTTTTTTTTTTTTTTTTTTTTTTTTTCATTTCATTTCTTCAAATATTTTTGTATTGACATAAAATTTAGCACTCTTAATTTTTTTTAGCTAATATTTTGTCTCATATTGGTGTGCCCCTCCACCCTCCAATCTAATATTTTGAGTTTTCTAACTTTTTTTTTTTTTTTTCTTTCACAGCCTGAACATATTTCTAGCTCTCGTCCAGCACATTAGCTGCATGTTTGTCTTGGGGTTAAAAAAAAAAAAAAAAAAAACCCTGCTGTTATTCCAGCAAGTTCAGCGCCCCTTCGGCTGAATAGCAGCTCTCTTCTAGGGGAGAGGGCAGCGCCCTGGCTCAGAGCCTCGCGCGATTGGCCCATGCGGCTGTCCAATAGTGCCTCAGTGCACAGTTTATACCAATGGTGCCTCCCCCGCCTCCCCCAGTCAAGAAACAGCACAGTGTAATCTTTGTAGAGTCTTAGCCAGCAGCCAAAGCGGAGAAGCTCGAGTACCTCCTGAGTGACTGAGTAAGGTGAGTGAGCCACAAGGCAAATGGAAGCCTCTCGGTTTTTCTTGAAATCTCTTCTTGTCTTTGGAGATGGACGACACAGAGAGGGAAAAGTTGTCAGAGTGCAGGTTGTTGCAGGAAAGCGTGTTTATTTCCAGCCGGTCTTGAAGTTCCAGACATACCAGGCACAACAAGACCCTGCATTTAGACCAGCAGGAGTGAGGGGACGGGACGGGACGGGAAGGAAGGAGGGAGAGAGGCAGGGAGGGAGGGAGGGAGGGAGGGGTGGGGGGGGGGCTTTTTTTTTTTTTTTTGGAGTGGGCTGAGTTTTGAGTTTGGACTTTGAGTTGATCAAGCTCATTTGCTTCAATAAAATGATGCTAAACATTGTTGCTGTGTGTGTGTGTGTGTAATCATAGAAGTTTCTTTACTATTGATATTGCGCAAAAGTGTGTCTCTGACGCAGTCTCATCAAGTCGGGGGGAAAATTTGGTTTGTGTATTTAAGGGATTTGGCAGATTATAGATAAACTTGAGTTGCAATTATTGTTTCTACGGACTTTAGTTGGTCTGAGAGACGTAGCTGTCCTTTGGGAAGAGGGCGTGCATCAGACAGCGAAGACGACGTGTGTGTTTTTTCAGCTTATTTTTCTGTTTTTTTTTGTTGTCCAATATATTTTTTTATTTGTATTCCCCCTCCAATATTTTTTATATATTTATTTCTTATTATTCATTATATTTTTCATTCTTGTGTTTTTCTAGCAAATCTTTTTTTTTTTTTTTGTGGAAGTTTTGGCTTGTATTTTGTATTTGTTTTCCTTTTGGGATTTTTATTATTATTTTTTACCCTTTGAGCATTACTGCTCGGGCTCTTGTTTGATTATGCAATAGTACCAATTTTTATTAATTTGTTTTCATTTTTGAAGCAACTCCCATGAGCGGATTTCTTTTAGCCATGTTTTGCAACATTTTGGTGTACTGGTGAGACAAAATGGTCATACCGTTTCATTACTTGTCTAACAGAGTTTGTTTTTAAACATTATGACATGCTGCATCAAATATATTCTCCTGTGGTTTGCCTTCACGTGTTTGCCATAGTTTTGGGCTGACTTAGCTGCGCTCGCAATAGTGCTTGTCACTCACTTTAAGTTGTGTGTGTGTGTGTGTGCGCAGGACAAGTTTGTACTTGTGTTGTCAAATTATATGGATTGTCAGAAGAGACTACTACACTCTACACTTTGACATGGTTCTTTCCTCTGTCTACAATCAAATATTAAATTAAACTCGTTAATCTTTTGTTTGCGCCTATTTCTGCAATTTTCTGTTGATCACCGAGACTGTACGAAGAACCAGAGCCACTTGCAAGCAACAGCCAGTCTGAAACTGTAGTAATGTGCCACATACACGCAATGCAATGCAAGGCTAGAAACAAGCATTTACAATATTTCGTCACCGTCCTGTCACTAATGGCCATATTTTTCTTATTTTTTATTATTTTTTTTTGAAATTTTTTTTTACACGAATGGGCTTTCTGCATTACAGACACCTGTGAATGCTTTCAAATTGTGAAAGAAAACGCATGGCATGTCAACCAAAGTTACAATTCCGTCCGCTTTTTCTGGCTTGTTTTTACAGGACAAGACCAAAGATGTCCAAGCTCCGATAACGACAAAGACTCTGTGGATCCGTACTCTGTGGAAACTCCGTACGGTTTTCAGTTGGACTTGGATTTTCTCAAATATGTCGATGACATTGAGAGGGGCAACACCATTAAGAAAGTGAGCATCCAGAGGAAGCCCAAAGGGGCCAAGGCGGGGCCGGCGGCACCGCGCTCCTGCACCGGGGCCGAATGGACGTCCACCGACTCGTTGTCGTCGTCCAACAGCGACGAAAAGCGGTCGCCGCTCTTCGCCGACCCCAAGGCCCAGCTGACGCCCACCCTCCAACGGGCGACGTGTGAAGCCGCGCCCCAGCAGTCCTTCTTCGGTGTTGCCGAACCCAAGGTGCTCCTGCCGCCACCCTCGCCCAGATTCACGCCGCGCCACAACCCCCACGTGGAGAAGACCCTCATGGAGACCCGGCTTCGCCTGGAGCAGGAGCGTCTGTACATGGAGCCTCCGCCGCCCCGCCGCCGTCTGGCCAGCTTCGGCGGAACGGGCTCCAACAGCTCGCTCTCGTCGTACTCTGGCTCCGTGGCCGCCAGCCAGATCTCCCCCGGCACCCTGCAGCCTCTGCCCCTCAATGGTCACCTCCACAACGGAGACTACAACCCTTACTACCCGCCGTCCATGGGCAGCTCCATCCGCCACAGTCCCCTGAGCTCCGGCATGACCACGCCGGTGACCAACGTCAGCCCGCTGCACCTTCAGCAGATCCGCGAGCAGATGGTGGTCGCCCTCCGGAGGCTGAAGGAGTTGGAGGAGCAGGTCAAGACCATCCCCATCTTGCAGGTGAAAATCGCCGTTCTTCAGGAGGAGAAGAGACAGTTGGCCGCCCAGTCCAAAGGTCCGGGCGGTTTCCGCAAGCGCTCCTACAGCGTGGGTAGCGCCGACCAAATGGAGAACCCGGGCCCCGTCCAAAAAGAGACGGCGCTGTACATCGTCGAGCCCGAAGCCCGGGAACAGAATGCTCAGCAGCTGGAAGAGTTCAGGCGTCTGGCTGCTGAGGTCCAAGCTCTGGAGAAGACCACCCTTGACAACAGTGGTTCTGACAACAAGATGTGCAACCTCAATCAGCGCCAGGCTCTTCAAAAATCTGTTGGGATAGTTACCGACGAAAACATGAACAACCTCCAAATCCAGTCGAGGAAACCGCCCAAAGAGCACAGCCACCGGGACGCGGCCGTTGCGACGGACCCCCGGGACACCCGCAGCGCTTCGGTGGGCGTAAACGAGACCATGCTGGGCCTGTCCAGCGAGACGGAGAAGGAGATGGAGCTCCAGCACCAGACTATCGAGGCGCTGAAAGACAAGATCTACCGCCTGGAGGTGCAGCTGAAAGAAACCACTCACCAGATGGAGATGACCAAGCTGAAGCTGGAGCTTCAGGTGGCTGGCGGGTCCAACAAGAAGAAGGCGGATAAGGGCTTGATGACCAGGCCGGAGACCTACAGCGTCTGCGTGGAGGCCAAAGTCCCGGTGCACAGCCGCGGCGTCGGTGACCAGCTTATCTCGGAAGCTCAGCGCTTGTCTGTTGGAGTGTCATGTCGCCCTAGCGTTTGCACTATTGGCGTAGGACCGGATCAAAGTTGGGAGGTGGATGACGAGTACCGGCGGGCGAAGATCTGTGAGGTGGGAACCAACACGGCAGAGTCGCTAGACTGCTCCGCCTACTGCAAACCAATGGCGCAGTTGCTCAAAGAGTCTCGATCGGTCGCCAGCGGGGATTGCTCCGTGGATGTCTACGTGGGCCCGGTCAGGACAACGGTGTCCCGAGGAACCGACCCCCATCTCGTGGGCCAAGTGGACTCCTGTGTCATGGTGGTGCCAGAGTCCTCCACGCAAGAGACAAACACCGAGACGGAAGTGGTCAGCAGGTCCACAAATACTAAAACGCCAGCGCTGACCGACTCCTTCACAAATACCGCCGCTGCCGAAACCCGAACGGTCGCCGCTGGCGAGGGGCTCATCAAAGACGCGCTCTCGGCCGCGAAGCTTCGCTCGGTCTCCGTGGGGACCGAGTCACTCCTCGGCCAATCCTGCGCCGCCAAAACCAAAGAACTTGGCGTGGGATCCGTCAGCGTTCACGAGAACTTCCTACTTGGTTTAAAAACTCGAAACATAGCGTGCGGACCCTCGCAGCTCCCCGAGCCCGTCGCGGAGGCGAGCGGTGAGACGGCGCGGCCCCTAGCGGACAGCCAGAGGGGCGCCAGCCTGGACCACTACATCGAGAGGGTGCAGAAGCTACTGCAGGAGCAGCAAATGCTGCTGGCGGAGAACTACAGCGAGCTGGCCGAGGCCTTCGGTCAGCCCCAGTCCCAGTTTGGATCCATCAACAGCCAGCTGGTCAGCACGCTTTCCTCCATCAACTCGGCCATGAAGAGCGCCAGTGCCGAGGACCTGTTGGATCTCCAGGCGGCCGCCGCCCGCTCAGGTCAGTCACTTTAAACCTCCATCTTGCGGCATGGCTAACGGCTCTGACACTTTGCGTAGTTTGAAGTGGAAACATCAGAATGGGCGCGCGCCAGACCAACAAAAGCAGCCACTTAGCAGACTAGTGTTCTAGATTCAAGTATATTTCAGTATTTTAAGTAGACTCAGGTCATGTTATATTCATATTGATCATTTTATGGGGAAAAAAATCATTACAAAAGGTACGGGAGAAAAACTGTTTTTAACCTATAAGCATTTACACTTTGCGCTAACTTCACTTCTTTTGGCAGCTTATTCCATTTACGTGCAGCATAACAGCTAAATGCTAATTTGGCTAATTGTGTTGAACTCTGGTTGAATGTTTTTTTTTTTTTTTTTTTGTTAAACAATATGACTTAATGTTTAGGCTTTGTGTTAAGATATACATTGCATGTATTTAACTTTGTCCAAAGACTTAGCCATAAAGAAAACAGTTGAAGCAAGTTTGCTTTCAAGCAGCCATGTAATCAAACCGCAGTCATGCTCGTTAGCTAGCATACACAGGAAGTCATCTATCACGTTTTTCGGGTTTAGTCACACGCTGTGTCGTTCATAGCAGATTCCGTATATTAGCAAAAGAATAATAGAAATGAAAACCTCATTACAAGAATAAAGTTGTAGCATGCAATGAATTTTTATTTCTATGAGAACAAAGTTGTATTGTAACAGTCATCATTGTGCAAGAGTAAGGTCGTAATTACGGAAGTCAAAAGAATAAAAATGTTACAGTATATTTCTCGAATAAAGTTGTGATATGGAAATACAGTAATAATTATTGGAGAATACAGTCAACCCGTGGACACTTTTTTCTCCTACATTTTTGTACAATAGTTCTTTATTTTCTGGGATTTATTTCCAAAAATCCCCCCGTTTCTTCATGGAAACATTGAATGCTTATCAGCCTTTTTTCTGAAAAATGTTTGCGTCAGTCAATTACATCCAACCTGCTCCCAATCCCCAGCAAACAGTTGGGGTTGACTTTAAAGTCACAATTCGACCTAGCTAAACCTATAATGAGATTAAAATTGGAACTTAAAATAAAGTAGAAATCCTACGAGAAATTCAACCCTATGAAAATAAAGTCATAAAGACAAATTGTTGTTCTTTTTTCACCCCAAATCTTAGTTTGTCCCTTTCTGAAGTAAACCCCGACAGGAAAGTGTTGATGTGATGGATTCAAGCCAGCGATGAGTTCATTTCTTTTTGGTAGCCAGACGCACCCATCACACCCTGGCTTTGTTTTGTTTTTTTCCGCCTCCCTCCCTTCACTAAACACCTCGTGCTGATTCATGGCCGCCTTGCTGTTACGTAAGTTGCTCTCACGCTGGCGGACGCATTCTTTGTCCTGTGGCGCAGCCCGCTGCGCCTCGGGTCACTCTTTCTGGAATGCGCCGTGACTTTGCACTTCCAAGGAACAATACAGCGTTGCTACCCGGACTCTCGAGCACCCCTCAAATGCAGGAAAGCCACAGTCGCCGCTTACTGCGTGCGACAAACGCTCGCTAGGAGCTGCTGTTGGCCACAACTCACTCGCAGATGCTTACATGCACGATAGCCGGCCAGTCATAAAAATCATCATGAATCAAATTGGCGTTGCGCTTTTTTTTTTTTGGACGATCAAAAACTTGAATCCAGCTGGTGATGTCACTCACTGGGCAACACATCCAAAACAAGAATAACATTGCGTAATCGTGTTTAGTAATTGTGATTTCAATATCAATCAGGTTAGTCATATTTTACCACTTCATAATTCTCATTTCATTGAGAGTAAAGAAGTCTTCATTTTTGAATGTATTTTACTTTTTCAATACAGATTGTTTTTGTTTTGAACTGCATATGCAGAAATAAGTTGCATGCAAATTTTTGTCGGATGTTTTATCGCTAAAAATGTGAGGTGACGTTTACATGGCAGGGTTGAATATTTCTAAAAGTGACTCTTATTTGTGTATTTTACCAGCTACTGAATTCAAATCGAAGAATTTAAATCGAATCACAGCCTAAAGAACCCAAAAAGAGAAAGAAGTTCTTAAGAAGGAAATCAACCCAAACATTACTTTTTTTCAAGACTGTTCCCAGCAGGCCCACTAGTTGAAACACGGCATTCTGATTTAATATTGCATTTGAGGAATATGAGGTAAGCAGCAAAATCCACCCGCATCAAGGCTCAGCTTCAGAAAACCGGTGAGCCGTGATTGGTCGTTACCTGAGCCCTGAGCAGTTGTGATGTCACTTTCAGTCGACAGAAGTGACAAAATGGCCGCCCCCAGAGATGGTTAAAAACGGGTGGATTAATAACTCTTATTCCACAAACGCAATATTTATCCGAATGCCTTGTTTCAACTAGTGGGCCTGCTGGGAGCATATTCTTGAAAAAAATATGTTTGGGTTGACTTCCCCTTTAACAATCCCCCCCAGTGCTATTTGGAGTTATTCAAAACACCAGATTAGTCACGGAATCAATCAAATTTGTCAGTGAACTGTCTTCTTGAAAAACTTTTACAATCATACTGTCTTCTTGCCTTTCAGAATGCGCGCCCAAGACGCCGGTCGACAAAGCCACCAAGACCCAAACTGTCAATCATCAGCAGATGAGCGCAGCCGAGCAGAAGAGCCGCATGGACCTGCAAATGTCCACAGCCCTACATGGTGGGAAACGACATACAACATTTTTCAAAATCCACAGAGAATTTGTGTCCTAAACAACTTAGCCAAATCCTAAATCACAAAAAAAATCACAACTTTCTTAAAATATTGTGCAAATTGAAAAAATATATATAATTTTTTTTAAAATGTGCTATATTTAACATGAATTGAGTGTCCTAAAATAATGCAAAAACTATGTCCTAAAATATGTCGCATGTAAAAATCTTACTACAGTAAAAAAAATAAAAAAATTAATAAAAAAAAAGCTAATGCATTTTGCTCAAAATATGGCATATTTCCCCATGAACTTCAACAACATAACATCCCAGATTAGTATTTAAAAAAATCTGGACCCTTTTTACTGGCCAAAATTTTTGAAGATTGATAAAATGTTTAAAATATTTACATTTAGATTTGTATTTGCATTGAATTGTGCTTTTGAAAAGACATATTCAAACCCTTTCTCTCATCTAATATACATATTTTTAAATTCTATACAATTATTTGATATTCCCTATTAGTACCAAAATAAAAAAAGTCATGAAAGTAAATATATTTTTATTTGGTAATGATTCATTTGATACATAACACACACACCCCCCCCAACAAACCGTACTACTGTGATATACTGATGTCTTTTTTTCAGGCCAGCTGTGCAGTGCCAACGCGCTCAAGTCCATCATGAAGAAAAAAGACGGCCAAGCCGACTCCAATGGCGCCAAGAAGAATCTTCAGTTTGTCGGAGTCAACGGCGGGTGCGTGACATCCATTGTGAATGTCAGGTGAAGCTGCCAGGTGAAGGCCCTTCCTCCTCAACCTTCTTTTCCCGTGTGCCTCTGCCGCCCCCTTGTGGAGCAGCTATGAGACGACTTCGAGCGATGACTCCAGCTCGGAGGACAGCAGCTCCTCTGGATCTGAGGATGAGGAAAATGAGGGAGAAGAGAAGGAAGGCGATGACGACATGGAGAAGAAGACGGAAGAAGGAAGTTTGGATGAGCAGGGGACTAGAGAAAGGTCGGGGAATTGTTTGCTTTCTTTCATTCACACACCATTTTGGTCACCTTGTTTCAGGTGATTTTTTTTTTTTTTTTTTTTTTTGTACTCACTTGATTGTTGTTGCACGTACAAATTATTTTTTCACATTACTGTTACAGTTTTTCAAACCACAAATGGTGAACCAAACGACACTTTTACAGTTAAATGTGTAGTGTACTCACTGGTTTCTATGTTTTGCTTTGAATGTTTTAAAGCACTTTGAGTTGCATTTTTATGTATGAAAAGTGCTATATAAATAAAATGTGATTGATTGATTGATGGTTTATTAAAAATACTTTTGAGGGACACATAAAGACATCTCAGACTCAAATTTGTATGTAATCAGTATGAGTGTCAGAAATTGATTTTTTTTTTTTTTTTTTTGTGCGTGTTAAGGTACGAGCTCAGCGAGAAGATGTTGGCGGCGTGCAACGTCCTGAAAGTTCACCTCAGCGAGCCCAACGACGTGAGCAGCAAAGAACTGGTGAGAGTCTGCTTTGGTGCTCTTGCGCTACATTGCGGCTGCCCTACTGCGGCGCTGACCACATTTATTTTTTTATTTTTTTGGGTTGAATATATGCTTGCGGCCACTTGTTCGAACACAAACAAGTGCAAGTATAAAACGTATAGAAAATGTTAGCCACATTAGTATGAGTGTGCTTATTGGGATTATTTATTTTTTCCTCCCGCAGAGGGCGAACGTCAACACAGTGCAGAACGAGTGGTTCCGGGCCTCCAGCCAGAAGGCGGCATCGGCGTCTGCGGTTTCAGACTACCTGGCGGCGTTCGGCGCCATCTCGCCGGACGTGCTGCGCCACGTAGTCAACATGGCCGACGGCAACGGCAACACCGCGCTGCACTACAGCGTGTCGCACTCCAACTTCCCCGTTGTTGAGAAGCTGCTGGACGCTGGTGAGTCGGCGTTCGCTGCGCGGAATGGATGCTTCTCGTCGCACGGACGCAAAGCAGCTTCTCGGCTAATTTCTTTGAGCCATTCCGTTCGCAATGTGAGCCCGAGGGCAGTTGGGCAGAACATAGTCTTGCAAAGAAAATGCATGTGTTTAGTTACCCTTAAAGAAAAGTAAGTTGGATGTGTGTCTTTAAGGGGTATGGCCTAGTGACAACACGCAACTCAAGACTCCAGCTCTTGTCAGTCACTAGGCCACGCCCTTTAAAGACACATCCAACATCCAAATACTACAGCACGTACAGTAAGCATACTTATGAAACCATCTTATTTCTTTGCATGTTGTCATTCAATACAAAGCGCTTGAATGTGTGTGCATGTTTCAGACGTGTGCAACGTGAACCAGCAGAACAAAGCGGGTTACACGCCCATCATGTTGGCGGCGTTGGCCGCCGTGGAGACGCCCGCCGACATGCGCATCGTGGAGGAGCTCTTTGGAAAGGGCGACGTCAACGCACGCGCAAGTCAGGTCAGTATGGAGGCAAATATGTGGAAAAATGCTCTAGTAAGTTGAATATTTCAAATGAAAATAAATGATAAATGTTGCATCATGAGCTTCTCCGATTTTTGACACAGATTCATGTGCAAACTTTGTACTCTCATTTTAATAGTAGAAATGTATTTCTTTTTCAATCGAAAAATAATATTTCCATTAAAAAAAAATAAGAATTTTATACTTAACTGGAGTTGAAATGTAATGAATGTGTGCAAGACACACACATACACAGGATTTTTGCCTACATGCATAAATGTATACATTTATTTAAAAATAATATAAAATTTTGAAAATATAGAATGTATGTTTTTCTTAAAAAATACTACAGTATGAAATGTATTTAACAATTTTGGAAACACAATGTCTCTTTTTTTTTTTTTCTAAATAAATATTAAAGTGGTACAAAAGAAATGTAATTTAAAAAATTCCAAACTTTTACCAAATGTGTCTGTATGTTGCAATATTGAAGATAGGCGATTTGCGCTAATGTTAATTGCGAGGGTGGGCGTGTTTCCCACAGGCGGGCCAAACGGGCCTGATGCTGGCGGTGAGCCATGGCCGCATGGACATGGTCCGAGCGCTGCTGGCCCACGGCGCCGACGTCAACGTGCAGGACGACGAGGGCTCCACGGCGCTCATGTGCGCCAGCGAGCACGGACACGCCGACATCGTCAAACTACTCCTGGCACAGCCTGGCACTGATGCCACGCTCAGCGACAGCGTGAGTCGCCGCGCAAAACACAAAGGAAAAAAAAAACAAAACACCATTCCACTTCTAGGTCAAATGCAGCAATTGGAGACGTACAGTTTTGGATTTTATTAATTTTTGCTGTAAGATCGAAATTACAATTAGTTTCCAAAAAAACATTCGTACTGAATTCGTAAATTTGAGCTTTTTTCCCCAGATGTTTTTAAAGCAAAATTCTGAGCAAACAAAATGCATTTTAAAATACATATGGTAAAATTGAGAAAAACAAATGATAAAATATATGTACAGTAAGCGTGAGGCTTTTAAACAAAATAATACTATAAGATACTAAATCTATTCTATACTTCAAAAAGTTAAATTGCTATAAATTTGATGCTAAACTAGATTTGCGATGAGCCTTTTCTTTAATGAGCACTGTTAACTGTGTACTAAATTTGAGGCTAACATTCTGATGTGCACAAAATATAAGCAAAAACTGCATACAAAACTTAAGAGTCCCCAATTTAGTATAAATGTCTTTGTATACATTTATTCTAAATTTTGTAGAGCTCTATTGTTCCAAAGTTGTTTTTGTTGAATTTGCACAATAAATGTATACTAAATTTAGCCAAACTTTTTTTTCCCCATTTTGAATAGATATATCCTAAATTTCAGCAATTTAAATTTACAATTTTAAATGTATACTGAATTTAAGCAAACATTTTAGTTTAAATTAGAGCTTGTCTCTCAGATTTTTTTGACAATATATTTTTACACAATTTCAGCAATAAAAAATCCAAATCAAATAACTACATGAATAAAATTGAATATTAGCAACTTATAAGAAAAAGTATTTCATTTTCACTGAATTCAAAACTATATAGCATCTGAAATATTATCTTACCCATACAAATCTATTTGACCAAAATTTCAATAAATATTCATGTTTGAACCATATTTTATTTTTCTTAGGACGAGAGTAATGCCCTCTCCATCGCTTTAGACGCCGGACACAAGGACATCGCCGTCCTGCTTTACGCGCACGTCAACTTCTCCAAAGCGCTGTCGCCCGTACGTACCACATCTCTTTTTAAATTAAATCATTTGCTGTTTTATGAGTTCTGACGTCGTCGTCCTTTTCAGGGAACCCCTCGACTGGGCCGCAAGATGTCGCCGAGCCCCACACGCCGGGGGGCCTTTGATTAGCCCTTCGGAGGCTAACTTTAGCCCATCAGATGCAAGCTATAGCTAATCGGGCTCAAAAGCTACTTTTGGTGTGGAGTGGCTACCTTTCAATCACTCTGATACTACTGTTAGCTGCTTTGAGGCTATGGGTAGAAACGCCAAGCTAGCTCTAGCAACTACGAGGCTTGCGTTAGCAACTTGCAGGCTAGCGTTAGTGACTCTTCACTGCCTTATTAGAGCCCAAGTGGACATTTTGGGCCTTACCTTTTTTCCCCCCCACGACTTCCTAATGGGAATGTAGCCAGCTGGTGCCTCATGACTTTTGGTGTTCCATACGGATACAAACAAGGCCATCTTTTTTTTTTTTTTTTTAAATGTAAATCAGCCCCCAAATTTGTCCTTTTTTCACGTGTCTGTTATTATGGTCCGGTGTAAATAATGCTGATCTCCGGTCCGATATCAGCGACTTTTCTACCAATCCTTTGTATCTATTTAAAAAGAAAGACCACAGTATTTTTCAATATGAGCGTGTCTAAAGATCATATGAAGTCATATTTATCAAAGTCTACTTTTTAAAGCACATCTGATGTGAGTTTCTTTGTACATACTGTACGTTAGTCTAGTATCGTCGTTTCCGCTTTGTGTCGTTGACGTTTGGGTCATTTTGAGTGATGACATCATGTAACAATAAACATCAATAAAAGTGCACACAGCTCTTTGAGTTCATCAATAAACCCAATGGAAAATATTTGATGGATTTCTCTCCATATTTCAGCAAAGTGGTAAGCAGCTAATGCTTGGCTTCAATACATCCATAACCTCATAATGCATAACATTAGAAATTTTTTACTACTAAATTTGAAACATCCAGAAATGCAAACTTTTTTTTCTAAAGTTTGAGTATTTTAAAATGTATGCTAATTTAGAATGCTTTAATTCACTAACCTGTGCGGGGGCACACGTTTGTCTTTCGAAGATTGTGGGCGCAGCGGGTCCAGATGGGCGCGGCCGCTTCCTGTCCTGTTCAAATGTGACAAATGAACAAACAGGAAGTGGAAAGGACAATTTGACTTGCCAACCTGTGGTTGGCTGGGTCTTCTTTGGACAGTGCGAGGTCACCGATGAGGGGGACGCGGGGGCCTTCCAGGAGCTTCAGCAGCTTCTGCGTTTGTGGCTGTGTTCAGAATCAGCCAAACTCATGTTAAATGGGAGTAAGTTTGAGATGTTCTAGTACATATACTGCATACTGACGATCACCAAACTTATAGAAAAAAGAATGTAAAATTCCCATCTGAAAATGAACAAAAAAAACAACTCCCCCCCCCAAAAATGGAAAATTTGAACAATATTTAAGTGTTTACATTTTAGCATTATGAATAAAATCTGAATTTGATCTTTTATTTTTAATCCCAAATTTAGCCACTTTGTACATACTCCAAGCAAAAAAATTTACATTTGTACTAAATTGCAATCCCCTAAACATTTTATTTTAAATTTCACAAACTTTTTGTTGTAATTTGCTCTATATTTGGGCACAAAAACATATACTTTATCAGAAAATATAAACCACATCCACACACATCTTGTAAACTGGAGTGGTATTCATTTAGAAACTGTTTAAATAAAATGCTAGTGATGCTAAATTGGAGCTTTTTATTGAGTGTTTATATATAAATATTATACACGTACATACACACACGAATAGAAAAAATCCTTTTTGCAATCGGGCATTTTGTTTTTTATAATTTCTCTTATATAAAATTATGTAAAAAAAGAAGCTGTAATACAAAATGCAAGTTTTATGCAATTTTTTTTAAATGCATAATTGATAATAACCTGCATTATGGAAATTTTAAGTCCTCAAAAATGGTTAAACTTGAATATATTTTTTATCTCAATATTACATTTTAGTTGGATATATTTTTAATGTATTGTTTAATACATACATTAAACAATACATAAAATGTGTAGAAAATTCAACTGAATTTTACCCATTTTTTCATTTAGCATACATAGAATTTAGATTTGTACAAAGCATTTAACTATTTGCATGTATGAACATAAAACAGTAAATTATTTTTTAGACCATTTTTTATACTAATACTTTAAATTTCAAGCAAACATTTTTTTTTACATATGTATCAGATTCTAACCAATAAAAATGAAAGATTAATATAGTTGATAAATAATATGAAATCTTTTTCCATTGGCTTTTTATATTTCAATGTTGTCATTTTGTGACATTAATAACTCATGAAAAAGTTATATATAATATTACAGTGAACGTCGGTCCAAGGGCTGCGAGGGCGGTCTTCATCCGGTTAATCCTTTTCCTCCCCTCCTTTAGCTCCGCCTCCAGATGACCACATTTGGTGGCATGGCTTTTTCTGCAAGGTGGAAAAAAATCTTGGTTGTATACCGGCAATCCCTGTTACCTCCCCCTAAAGGGTTTATGACCATCACAATATTGGACTTTCTGCATGGTGATGATGTCATAGACAGAAAATGTCACTGCACGGCCAATTAAATTTGGACCTGAGTGCCTGCAGCTCGGCGTGGGTTTGGTCGTGTTGGATCTGAAGTTGTTCCAGGTTGCGATTGCACTCAGCCAGGTCAGCATGCAGCTGCTCTGTCACCTAGTGGAGGGAAGTAATCAGTACAGTAAGCAAGCAGCACTAACGTTGCATTCAACCCTAGAACCCTAACGTTAAAATTAGTCACGCCATCACTAACGTCGGGTACATTTTACCCGATATAATATCCCGGATATTTTCTTCAATTTATGAAAAAGGACAACACTGTATGCCAAATGGGAAGTTGTCTTCTTTAATTTCCCAATGTAGAATATCACATAACATTTTTAAAAAGGTAGCACGGGGGACACTTTATAAATACTGAAAATTAGTGAAAAATCCGCTAATCCTTAAAGGGGAAACTTCCAAACCAAAAAAATAAAAAAATGGAGCTGAGAACTTGTTCTTTGGTCAACCCATTCCTGGGACATTTGAGCTTTTCTGGAGAAGGCCAGTCTTCCAGCATCACTGACAACTGTGGGAGAGAGACAAATTGCAACAAAATGGCATTTTTTGAGAGGGGAAAAAAATGACAACATTTTCTTGACTATATGAATTTCCTTGGAAATGACCATTTAGTGATGTTTACTCATTGCTATTATATAAATTAAGGATTTCAAGCACATTCTGGAACAAGTTTAACTTACCTTGTGGGCAGGATGGGCAGTAGATGTAAAAGTAATAGGTCCTGTGGTAGCCATTTTTCTGGAGGTAGGGCAACCACAATCACGCTGTTGATTTTTTTTTTTCTTCTCTCTTGTATTTCCTTCCCAGTTGGGTATTTTACAGATGTATGGGTATTTTCCCCCTCTAAGAAGAACAACTAATTGTCTCTCCCTCCCCCCAAAAAAAAAAATTTAATTTTTTTTTTTTTTTTTAATCTGAATTTTTTTTCAGATAAATACATTAGAAACCCCCAAATATTTTTTTATAGTGTGAAAAATAAAACAAATGGGAAAACAATAAATATAATGTATGTCCAAATAAATGGAACCCCCCCAACAAACAAAACAAACTAAAATATATGCAGATATATATATATACATATACATACATATATATATATATATATATACACATATATATACATATATACACATATATATACACATATACACATATATACACATATACACATATATAAGTATATACACATGGGAAAACAATAAATATAATGTATGTCCAAATAAATGGAACCCCCCAACAAACAAAACAAACTAAAATATATACAGATATACATATATACATATATATATACATATATACATATATATACATATATATACACATATATACATATATATATACACATATATACATATATATACACACATACTGTATATGTATATCACATAAAAGAGCTGTTGAAAAAAATAAATACATATTCCTGTATTTTTAAAGTTTCTTGTTAAAAATCAAAAATTATAAGTTGTTTTTTTAAAACGGACCTTCTTGCGTAGGCAGCTCTGTCGCGCCATTTTGTGGACGGTTTCCTCCAGGACGGCCACGTCGGCCGCCGTGCGGCCCCTCTGCTGCCGCAGAGCGAGGTTCTCCCGGGCCAGCTGGTGGGCCTTGTCAGACAGGCGGGCGTAGCGCGCCCAAGCCTCCTGCTTCTCCAGCGCCGCCCGCCTGCTGGCCTCGGGCAGCTTTTGCTCCACCAGACGCTCCACCTCTGCTGCCGCCGCTTCTGCCGCCACCTCCAGCTCCTTCGCCAGCCTGTCGGCCGGCCATTCATGAGGTCAGTTTTACAACTTGCTTTTTTTTCAATAACAAAAATGTCTTTTTTGTTTTGTCAAACAAACATCCATCCATCCATGATCCAAACCGCTTCTCCTCACAAGGGTCGCGGGGCGTGCTGGAGCCTATCCCAGCTGTCTTCGGGCAGTAGGCGGGGCACACCATGAATCGGTTGCCTGCCAATCGCAGGGCACACAGAGACAAACAAACATCCGCACTCACAATCACACCCAGGGGCAATTTAGAGTGTCCAATCAATGAATGTTTTTGGAATGTAGGAGGAAACCGGAGTACCCGGAGAAAACCCACACAGGAATGGGCAGAACATGCAAACTTGACACAGGAAGGATAGAGCCGGATTCGAACCCACGACATCGGCACGGTGAGGCGGGCCTGCTAACCAGTTGCTCCACCGTGCCGCCCTCAAAAAAACATGTCTGTTAAAAAACAAGTAACTCCAATTTTTGTAGTTTTCTCTGATATTTTATTTACACAAGAAAAAAGTCTCTCTTCAGATTTTTTACTTTTGACGGAAAACATTTTTTGTCTCGTATAAAATGATATTTTTTTTAACTGCCGAAAGTAAGTAATGTATGTCCAGCTTTTTTGTCGGAAAGTCTTTGAAAAACACGTTTGTCCATATTTGTTGTTGTTTTTTTTGTTGTTGTTGTTCTGATTTTCTTTGGTGTATTTTTTAAATTGCAAAATGTACTTTTTTCCCCCCAGATTCAACTTTTTTTTTCAATTGACAAAAAAACAATGCAACTCCATTTTTTCCCTCTGATAAAATGTTTTTTCTTATCCGCCGTTAGATCAAAAGCATGTACATCCAAGTTTTTGTCTGAATTTTTTGTCAAATGTCAAATGAAAAACACCTACACGATGTCGATTTGTTTTGTTGTCCTATCTAGAAAATGTAAAAAAATATTCAACTAATCCAATGAAAACATGTACCGGATCCCTAAATTAAATCTTCGGTCTTTGATTCTTGGATAATGAAAATATTTTTTTTTTCATTTTCTTCTGTTTTTGTAAAATGGAAGGAAAAAAAAAACTTCTCGCCATTTTTTCTCGCCGATATACGTCCAATTTTGTTTGTTTTCTTAACAAAAACCATGGTAGGGTGTGATTGTGCAACCTTGACAGCTCTTTTACAACAACACTGCTGCGTTAGCGTTGTTCACTTCTCACCTGTTTTTTTCCATCAGTACTTTCATGTCTGCGGCATGCATGGCGGCGGCGTGCTCCTCCTCCTGGTCGGCCAGCTTCTTATCTGCGGCCGCCATGTCCGACATTAGCTGCTCCTTCTGCTTCTCGAAGGTCTCCACCGCCGCCAGCCGGGCCACTAGGAGGTGCCGGAGTAGCGTCAGTTCAACAGTGGCGTCGGGCATTTGGTAAACTGGGCCAACAGTGGAAGATTTATCCAATTTACTCCAGCACTGTAACTTCGAAACCACCAATACTCTGCATGCCACATGTGGACTATTTAGCTAATGCTATGACAAATACATAAAACATTGAAATAAAATGCATCATACTCACAAGAGATGCTGAAATCTGATTGGTTAAAGAAACAGTCCCATTGCTAATGTACTTTATTTATATATGCTAGTATATTTGAAGTTACATCGGGCAGCATGGTGAAGGCCCTGGGCAGATTAGACTGACGTGGTAACACACTGAGGCTGAAATCTGATTGGACAAATGAAATTTAACAAAGAATTGCAGTCGAGACAAACACTAAAAATTCCAGTGCTCCCCACACTTGTGGATTCACCTGCATTCAGATTTTTAAAAATTCTAAACGCCTCTTCTCCCTTGTTTGCTGAAAAACTACTTCTTGGTGCCACTCAACTATGATGATGTGATTTGAGGAGCTTCAATCAGACAAAAGTAGTGCTTTGCCACCCTCCAGTGGCAGCTTGCTGCCAAGGATCTACTGTATGTTTGCGTGAGATGAGGAGCATAATTTGGACAAAAGTAGCGCTTCGCTGCCATCATCTTGTGGAATCTCGCTCTCATGGGATTATCTTGAAGTGAGTTGAGGAGCTTCATTTGGATAAAGGTAGTGCTTTGGCACCATTTTATGGCACCTTGATGCCAAGGCACTACAATATGTTGATGGGAGTCGAAGAGCTTCATTTAGACAGAAGTAGTGATTTGCTGCCAATGCCTTGCGGCATCCTGGTGCCAAGCATGTTGAAGTGAGTTGAGGAGATTCACGTAAACGAATGTAGTGTTTTGCCACCATCCTGTGGGCATCTGTAGGCAAACCTTTTCGGGAGAGGTGCCAAATACTTGAATAGCCCATATTGGGCAAACACCTTACTACAACTTAATGGGACGAACGTTTGAATGTAGTTTGTAAATGTCTGAGAGTACTTCTGATCGTGTTGAGAGCAGCAGACAAGACCTTGCTCGCACTCTTCCTGATCCCACCTAGGCCGGCGTTGTCCTCCTCCAGCCGGCGGACGTGATCTCGGAGTTCCCGGAGCTCCTCGGCCTGACGTCCCCTCAGGAGGTCCCGCTCGGCCTGGGCTTCCCGCAGACTTTGGTCCAGCCGTCCCGCCAGCCGCTCCGCCTCATCCTCTTTGTCCAGCAGCTCCATCTTCAGGTACTCCACCGCGTCCTTCTTCTCCGTCTCCGCATAGATGCAACGACGCGCCAGCAACGTCTTCTCCTTCTCCAGGCGTTCGCATTTCAGATGCCGCCTGCGTGAGACAAATGGTCAATTCAATAATCATCACGCACAGTACCTAACCTATCTATCTGTCTGTCTGTCTATCCATATCGATCTATCTATCAACACAGTGAAACTGGTAGAGTAATGTTTACAGAGTCACCCCCCCCCCCCCACCCCCTCCAACTGAGTTGCATTTAAACGTTTTGGAGTGCAATTGTCTCCCCCGGCCACTCGAGTAGGAGTAAATCTTCAGAATGGATCAAAATCTCTTCACTCACACTACATGAGGCCCCGCCCCCTCCTCTCATCAATGTAATATGTGGGTGAGTAACTTATGTTCTCATCAAATAAAAGTTGATTTTAATCGGTTGGGGAGAAGAATTAATTCAGTACTTTGAGTAAAATTGACCTCGAACACTCTCTTCCAAGTGTATTTTTAATTCTGTGAGGATTTGGATCATAGATGGATGGATGTTTAGACTGGGAGCATAAATAGTCTTTTTCAGAGTATAATTTTCCTCGATTAGAGTAAAATGTAATGTACGAATTTGACAATCTATCCATCTATCTATCCATCTATCTATCTATCTATCTATCTATCTATCTATCTATCTATCATGTGACTCACTTCTCCAGCTCGTCGTTCAAGAAGCGAAGTTGAAGGACATGCAAATCCTTCTCTTTGTCTTCAGGCTCTCGTTCATCGGCGGGAGCGACCCGACTTAGCTTTTTCTGTGTGTTTTTGTCTTCCTCTCTTTTCTTCTCCTTCTTTTTGGGCATGGTGACAATGCAAACAACAACAACAACAACAAAAGTTAGCTTGAAAAAAGTTGACGGCGGATAAGTGTCCTACTTGGTTGCTAGGCGATGGTGCATTCAGGGACACTCGGAGAACTTAAAGTTTCACTGCGCATACTTTAGGAACAGCAGTTTGAAATCGCTACTATGCACAACATCTTGTGATTTTTAAATAATAATCATAATCATAATAATAAAGAATGATTTTAGTTTGTATTTAATGCTAATATATTTTTTTTATATTATACCTTGGGCGAAAGTGAGTGCATTCACATCACGTTGCGTTTTGGCGCTGTAAAATTAAGCAATAAACAAAGTGAATGAAGAGTCACACTTGAAATGTCAAAATATATTTTTTTACACATCCCAATGACCACACTTAAAGGTAAAACATAAAAAGAATTCTAGAAATCAAAATAATTTGTGACATCTGAGTAAACAGGTGTACTTAAATCAATTTTGGCAGACAAACAAACAGCTAGAAAGATAATATATACAAATATATTTAAATATAAGTATAATACTTGTATACTTGTATATTGATGGCCAAAATGCAAATCCTACTATCTGACAGAGGTGTCAAATCC
This sequence comes from Filicampus tigris, assembly GCF_054856515.1. Lineage (NCBI taxonomy): Eukaryota > Metazoa > Chordata > Actinopteri > Syngnathiformes > Syngnathidae > Filicampus > Filicampus tigris. Next base: position 15,870,421 of record NC_141221.1, on the reverse strand, counting down.
AGGTCCAGAAAGTAAACCCTGCCACAGTTTGTCATTAGTCACAGGTGCTTCTACTCAAGAGCTCTTTTACCTGCAGGTTGAGTCGGAGTACCTGTGGCTAAAGCCAAACTGTGGCAAACTTTTTTACTTTCTGGACCTGGATTTGACACCTCTGTCAGATAGGAGGATTTGCATTTTGGCCGCTGATATGCCACAAAGATAAATATATACAGACAAATATATATTAAAAAATATTATTGTATATAGTCGTATTTCCATTTTTTTACAATTATATTTAAAACTACATTTTTATTCATTTTGTGCATTTTTTTGAGTTATCATTTTAACTGACAGTAATGTTACCTTTGTAGTGGAATATATTTTATAGTCTGTACTTTTTAAGTAAAAGAGTTGAATCAGTACTTTTACCACAGTACTTTTCCCCCAAGTGCTGGTATTCCTCTTCAGCATGAGAAGCTAATTTTGTCACCTCTTTTGAAATGAAATCACTGGAAACAGTCTTACAAATCTAATTTTCCATACAAATCTTTCCATTTTCATACTGTCCAAACCTGTAAAAGTATTACCTCAAAACCTCTCCGTGCTTTCATTTGAACCCTGGCAGGCTAGTGGGCTTAGTGCACTGTATCTAACTCCCACTTGTGGGGAGAAAAAAAAAAGTTCCTGAAGGATGGGGGAGGACCGGTGTTGTCTCACTCTCCTCCATAATAATCCTCAACTAACCACAACTTTTCATTTGTGAGCACGCCCGGCCATGAGCAAGCTGGCACCTCCGCCCGGCGAGCAGCCTCCATCCTCGTCATCAGCGCAGCAGCGCGGGCCCCGAATGCCCAAATGTTCCCGTTGCCGCAACCACGGCTTTGTGTCGCACCTGAAGGGCCACAAGCGCTTCTGCAAGTGGAAGGACTGCCAGTGCGACAAGTGTAAGCTTATAGCCGAGAGGCAGCGTGTCATGGCGGCCCAGGTAAACACACACACACATCCACCCGTTAGCCTCACCTGTAGCTTCACCTGTTAGCCGTCGCCCAGGTTATTTGTTGTCTTCCAGGTCGCCTTAAGGAGGCAGCAAGCCCAGGACGAAGAGCTGGGCTTTTGCAGCCCAGTAAACCTGCCCAGCCCGGCGAGCTTGGTGAAAAGCGAAGACGACCCCCACTACCTGTTCGGCGCCGAAGGACGAGCCCTGACCCCGGTCGGTGGTTCGTCTTCTCTGCCGTCAGCCACAGGTGAGGTGACCGTCATGACAAAACTTTTCTAAAATGCACAGGCAATGTTTTAAGATCATGTTTTCACATTCTGAAGTGTACAAAGAATTTAATTGTGGCTAATTTGCATGTGGACATGTTATTGAAAATGGACAAGTAATTGTGTCTCTGGAGTGCCTGTCCACCCTTTGAGTGTGAAATGAAGCAATCATTTAACTCTTTGGTAATCTGCCTCTTTCTGAAAATGTGTCTTTTTGAACCGCTTATGGCACACGTGTCTCAACTCAAGGCTTGGGGGCCAGATCCGGCCCACCACAACATTTAATGTGGCCCGCGAATGCCAACTTCCATGTTGCTTCCTAAAATCGGTTCCAACATTTTAAAAAGTCATATTTAGTAAATAATATCATTGATAAATTGCAAGCATTTTCTTCTCGAACCCCTTATTACATTAACTTGAACAATAGTTGAGCAAACTATTATTCTTGACTGCTGATTTCAAAACTTAACCATCAAGTTGCTGTGTGCCGAGGAGGTGATTAAACATTTATATGGTTTCACCGTCGTAGTGGTCTTGCGAGGGAAATCGTGACTACAATGTGGCCCGTGGCAAAAATGACTTTGACATTGTTGGCTTATGTGTCTTGTCAACTTCACAAACTCCACCTCTGTTCCGACCGAACCTAAATGAGGGTCTGCCATTTCGGTTGGTCGTACGCAGCATGTTCCTTCCTCTCGTTTGATCTGCTTTGTGTAGTTCAATAGAACTAGCATTAGCGATGGCCACAGTTTTGCTCACTGTGGCCAGATGACCGTCACCAGAAAAAGTAGTCACATCAGGTGGCTTGCTGAAGAAATTGATAATCAATCTATACTCAAAAAAAGCATATTGGCTTCCTGTTTTATTGACTTAATTGGTCAACTTAATTGGTAATGTAACTGATAAGCACTAATTCCACATTCACAAGAATGATTAAATCACGTTGCCTTTACACAAAATCTGTTCAACTTCACATTTAAGATTTACTTTGTGTTGAAATGTCATGAACATTACATTTTGATGCTGGGACGTCATCACAGCTGTGGATGAGTGACAGTGTGAAACAGTTTAGAGGTCGAGGGTTCAACTCCAGGTTCCAGCCTTCCTCTGTGGAGTTTTCTTGTTCTCTATGTATGCCTGTTTTTTCCCCTCTAAATTGACTGATTAACCTGAGGTAGTTTTAACAGACCAAAAATAAACCTGAATACGTTAAGTTTATTCAGCCCAAATGCATTCAGTTGAACTCAATCCTAGTAATGTAGTTAAACTAACCATAATAAATTACGTTGACCCAACCAATAGACATTAACAGAGACCAATAGACTTGCTTAACACTTAAAGCTGAAGTCAACCCAAACACATATTTTTTTCAAGAATATGTTCTATGCGGTCCCACTAGTTGAAACAATGCAATCTGATTAATATTGCGTTTGTGGAATAAGAGTTAATCCACCCGTTTTTAGCCATCTCAGAGGGCGGCCATTTTGTCACTTCTGTCGATTGAGAATGACATCACAGTTGCTCAGGGCTCAGGTAATGACCAATCACGGCTGACCTGTTTTCAGAAGCTGAGTTGTGATTGGTCGTTATCTGAGCCCTGAGTAGTTGCGATGTCATTTTTAGTTGAAATAAGTGACAAAATGGCTGCTTAAAGGCTAGTCCAAACACGGTATTCTGATTAATATTGCATTTGCGGAACACGAATTAATCATAAAAATCCACCTGTTTTTAATCATCTCAGGGTACAGCCATTTTGCGTTGTACTGACATGCTGGCAACTGAAAATGATATCACGGTGACTAAGGGCTCAGCTTGCAAACGTCACAAGTACAAACCAGAAAAGGTGAGCCGTGACTTTTTTAGTTGACAGCATGTGTCAGTACAGGATAAAATGATCGTTCGCCCGGATGAATAAAAACGGGAGGGTTTTTCTGCTTAATTGATATCGTACATACGCAATATAAGTCAGAATATTGTGTTTAGTCTAGTCGCGGAGCATAGAACAAAATGTAAAGGAATATTTGACTTGACTTCCCCTTCAAAGAAAAGCATTTAATTATGTGGAAATTCTTTCCATGTTTTTTTTTTTGAATTTCAAAAACAATTTTTTCAGTCTAGCCTTACGTTTCGATTTTGATGCGTCTATTGTTAGTGTCTGATAGAGAACGGATCAATAATTTCCCACAGCACCCCCGATGATCTCTCACGGGACACAGTGTGGGACTAACTGTTCTAGCTAACAAATAGTTCTGAAAAGTACATCGCCCTTATACAATTTCTGGTTATTTTATCAAACAGCTTGTCCTTGGCGGAGGTACGTTATTTATCGCTACACACCGCGTGATAAATACAGTGCCAAATAAGTGGCATAATGCCGCAAAATCTTCTGGGAAAAGGTGTGAAACGCACACGCTGAGTGATACAGTGTTTACTCTGGTATCTGAGAGCACATTTTTAGGAGGAGCACGACATGACAGGCCAAGGCCGCTACCGCCACCGTCACGGAAGCGGGAACAAAAAGGAGGCGAGCACGCGGCGACTCTGCCATGATGAGCGATGTGCCGACGTTGGCGCATGATGTCATATGTCGGAAGAGAGAACAATGTGGCCTTGGCGATAAGGCAAAATTGTGATGAGGATTGGAGAAAAGTCACTTGCGGCAACAGTTGATGCGGCCTTTGGGTGGCGCTGTTGACTTGAAGTGCTTTGGGTAGGGAGGCATAGCTGCGGTCTTGTTGGCAGCACCGAAACCTGAGTTATTATTAAATACTGTGCGAGTACATATAATGAAGATATAATAATGATAATAAACATTGTACCTACAATCATGTAAAAATAAGAGCGTATATTTGTGTCAAAGTTTGTTCGTTCATCAAGTCCCCATTAAAGGGTTAAAAATGTCATTCAAATATTTGACTGACAATGCTATTAATTAGATACGTTTCGTATGCATTTGCATAAACTTTTTGTTACTGTGCTTAAACACGGCGAGAGCATTCAGCTTCTTTTATTTTGTGGTTTGGTTGTTGCTGTGTTATTTTTTGCATTTATTTAGTGTATTATAATTATTAATCATAATATATGAAGTCGTTACTTATTAAGCATATTTCAATGTACCCAAGTGAAAACTTGTAGTAGTTGCTTGTCTTTATTAATCTCTCTTTAGTTGCATTACTGCTGTATATTGTACATATACAATTGGATGGATGGATTAATAGTAATTAGTATCATGTTGTATTTTCAATATTTAATCTTATGTTATTATTTGTTATTTTTTTTTTATCTTTTGTATTTCTATTAGTTTAGTATTTAAATCATTTTTTAAACTTGATTTATTGTTTATACTTACTTTATTGAAATCTGATTTACTGTTTGATTATTTCCTATTACTCTAGCTGTATCATTGTCATTGAATTATTATTTTGTATTGCTTGTTTTGTATCTTTACATTCTTTAATCACTATTTTGTGTTCAGTTACCATTTTGTATTTTAATAGTTTTTATTTATTACCTTTTTTTAAATTACCGAATTATTATTTTCCTTATTATCTATTTGTCTTATATGTATTGTCTACAACTACTACTTCTAACCCAAAACCCTAAAACAATGAAGAGACATAATTTCACGTTTCCGAATGTACCGATTTCTGCTTGCTGTCTATTCCAGCTCCCAGCTGTAGGGGGAGCCTGGTTGCAAACACTGATGAATGTGCATTGTTGTGTTTGTCAGGCGCGGGGAGTCGCTCCAGCCCGGTGGCAGGGAGTAGCAGGCCTCTCAGTGACGTTCAGACTGAGCTGCAGTTGGAGACCTCCTACCACAACCTGTACCAGCCTCCCTGCTACTCGGCTTACTACAACAACCTGTACAACTACCAGCCTTACCAGGTGACTACCAATGGCAATAATCCCTCCCGTAATTTGGATTATAAGATTTTTAAACAGCAAACAGTGAACCTCAGTTATATGCGGTACATCTTTCTCACACCGACTATATAGTTTTTTATTTATTTATTTATTTTTTTTCCAGAAAAATATCGATAAATAAAATCATCAAAAAAATACCGATAAATAAAATCATCATTCCCCATCGCAATGTATAGAAAAAGACATTAATTTCTTCCAGTCTCACCCCCAAAAGCAAAGTTTTTGTAACATGTTCTTTTAATAAGAAAAATAGCAAGCATCATAATATAGTGAATTCCAAACACGCACAGGAGGGTAAAGAATAAAACACTTTAACAACATTTTTTGTTTCACCTCGTTGGACATTGTGCTGCTCCTTTAGGTGTCTGCGCTTTGGCCTCTGGAACACACGAAAAAGTGTTTCACAACTGACTCAGAAAGCTGTTGTGACATTAGTTAATTTTCACAAAGGATATGTGTCCGTGAGGACTGTTTTAGTGTCAGACACCGATGCTATTCATTAGCCTGTCTTGGGTGTTTTGTGTCGTTTGTTAGCATCAAGCTAAACAGACTTTATTAAGGCAAAGCTGTGTGGTTGTTTTAAAAACTTGATGGGTAAATATTACAGGCCTCTTGCTTTATGTGAATGATCAGTGGGCGCAATTAAAGGGCATTAGCTTCAACGTATCTCACTGTCGACCGTAATGAGCTTTGCGAGTTGAACACAATGCTGGATAACTCCCGAGCGATCTGGAATGGGAAATTTTAGTTTTCATGATAAATGTTTGTCAGGCCCGCCCACCCCTCTCCTGAGTAGCAACACGACGCGTCGGGGTCACCACGCGCTAGGCGGCTTAGCGGCGCTGCCCGAATTGCAAAGGTTAATGGTATTGTCTGTCGGCGCGGGAACAAACCGCTCCGCCTCAGCGCGCAGAGGGGGAAAGCCAGCGCATTAATGCTAATCAGTTAGCACTCCTTAGCATAATTTAGCCATCCCGCTCGGTGATTGATGGTATTTTCAGTCAAGCTGTCGTTTTAAGCTTATTCAAATTCAGACGGTCGCTTCATTGTGTTTGCGTCAAAGTGAAGGTGCTTCAGACACACAACACTTGTATACAGTATATTTTTATATTTATTTTGTGAGTCGGTCATATTCGCAATTTAACAACTTCTTCATCAAAACACCAAGGTGTCCAAAATTAAGAACTCAACTATCTTGTTCCGAAAGAACATCAATGTTTGTAATTTTTCTATAGTATTCGATTTTTAGGTAGTTTGTGTGAAAACAAAGGATGCTTCCTGCACGAAGCAGTCAAATAGTTTCATGATGATTTTGCGTAGTGTATAAAACACAGTTACTATTGTATCTATTTCTTGTCACTTTTAATGAAGGAGAGGTCTAAAATAATAATAAAAAGTCTCAGGAGTCTTAAATTGGGCCTCCTTATAAACATGCAGCCCTGTAAAAAGTTTTCATATAGCATGTGAAAAAAAAAAAAAGCTCTTTTTTGGTCACATTTAAATTTTAGCAAAGTGGGCGTTAGATTCTGCTTTCTTAAATCGGCAAACTTGTAAAAGTTACTCTTATAGTATATGTAAATAAAATTGCAAAACGTCCTTTCAATCTGTGTTAGAATTGAGGCCATATCACACACTGCTAGTGGTCATATTTATTAAAAGAGAGGTGGTGAATTTTTAATTGGCTTGAAAAAAAACTAACATCTTTGAATTCTTTAAAGTCTTCCATTTGGGTTCCCTTCAACTTGTAAAAAGGTTTCATGCACTATTAAAAACATTTTCCCAAAATGTTTTACACTAATGAGCATGTCATATTAATGAAGGAGAGGTACTAAAATTGAGTTAAGTGTCCTTAAAAAGGTCTCAAAACTATTTATTTGGATCCCTTAAACTTGCAATCAGTAAAAAACAAACAAACATGCAGTCAATCAAAAATGGTATTGATACATGTTTATTGAAGGAGAGGTGTTGAATTTGTAAGTGACTTTAAAAAAAAGTCTTATCATTTTTTATTTCTTTGATTGATTTGAAGTCACACATTTGGCTTCAATACAACTGCAATCTTTGAAAATATTTTGCTAAATATTTAATGAAGGGAGTTGTTAAAAAAGCCTTTTTTCAAGTACCATAAACTCGAGAACTGGAAAAATTTGTTTCAATATCATAATTTAAAATGGAGCTCATTTTGCCCACTCCTTGTGGTCACATTGAATGAAGGCGAGGCCTCAAAAGTCAATCTACCTCCATTGTACAGCTACCGTATATAGACGCTAGTTTCAGTTTTGCTGTAAAAAGTGGAATGAAAGAGGAAACACTTGGTCGCTTATCGTGTGAGGCATCTAACCCTCCCAACTTCTGCTGTGCTGCACACTCACTGGTGCTTGGCTGCCATGCAGGTGGGTGATGGGAAATCAAATAAGGGTGCAGACGCGAGATGGTGCCTGATAAAGTCAAGACCTCTGAGGGAGGTACAAACCCTCAAAACTAACAAACACACACACACACACACACCATTTTGGAAAAAAGGTCTTAAATTGGCTTTCCTGAACCTCATAGACCTGAATTGTGTCATCCGTGTCATCTTCCAAACCGCTTATCCTGTAGTGTAGAGGGTCGCGAAGGAGGTGCTGGAGCCTATCCCAGCTGACAATCAGCGAAAGGCAGACTTCACCCTGAACTGGTCGCCAGCCAGTCGCAGGGCACACACACACACACACACACACAGACACCGTCACTGAGCGGGAACCGAATCCCACGCTGCCCGCACACAACTCAGGCGTGTGTACCACTACACTATCAGTGACTCTTAGATCTGAATTAAAAAAAAACAAAAATGATCATTAATATGACATTATCACAAAATGACATACCCAGAGGCAAACCATTTTGACACTTTGAGCACGCATCTCATTCTACTCACTGAAGTGGAGGTCTTAAATCTGAAAGATGGAGTTTAAAGTATTTAGATTAGACTTGACCTGTACAAATGTTTCATGCAGACAGACAGCGTTATGGACTTCTGATTGACTGTAAATGCAAATACTGTAATAATATGTGGTTGTACGTGGACCATCTTGGTTTGCTGTCCCTCAAAGACAAGCGACACAACCCCCCCCAACCGCCTGCCCCCCGCCCGTCCAATCTGTGTTGTATTTTTCAGAGCCTAATACAAGAGCTGAGTGTCGCTTAAATAACAGTTTATAAAGCTGTCAGCGAGCTGATGGTGTGGACAAGGCGGCTGACGTATTGCTATTGGCGCTGACAGAAATCACATTCCATAAAAAGTGAAATTGAAAAAGTGGCCTTCTCTGGCGAGTAGACGTCTCGTTGCAAAAGTTTGCCGCACGCTGTGGAAGATAAGTGTGTGTGTTTTTTGTTGTTGTTTTTTTTGTCACTGTACAGGTGCCCTATGGCGACGGTGGCCACATTTCGGGCCACAACATGTCCCCGCAGTACCACATGCATCCCTACTACTCTGCGGCCACTTACCTCCCCCAGGGCCTGGGCTCCTCGTTCTTCAACCTGGAGGACAACAGCTGCTCCGAGGTGATGGCCGCCGGTGAGTGACCCGTGACATGCGCAAAACACCTTGCACCTTATTTAATGAAGGAAGGGGCTTAAATTTGATGAAAAGTGGCCTTAAAAAGGATTGTAAAAAACGTTTCATACAGTATATAAAAAAATGATGTGGATTTTACCTGCGTTCAAATTACCCCAAATTTGACATTTAAACTGTGTATTGTATCACATTTACCAAAGGTGAGTTCTAAAATTGAGGAAAGTGGCCTTAAAGATTTCCTATACTATACGTATAATATCTTACTCTGAGGTATATTTTACTTGAAGACTGTTGAAATTCTGCAAAACGTTAACATTTTAACAGCGTATGGAATCACATTTATAAAAGGAGAGGTCTATAATTTCAGAAAGTAGCATACACGGTCTTTAAAAATGTTTCATATAGTACATTAAATACAATGCAAAATATTTTTCTCAAAATTTCTCATAATCTCCAAAATGTTTAGATATTTTGATCCCGTGCATCCATTGTATTTAATGAAGGAGAGGTCTTAAATTTTATGGATGTGGCCTTAAAATTTTTATTTTTAAAGCCCCCCCACCCCAAAAGACATATGCTTAAATGGCTTACTCTGAGGTATACTGCTACTCAATGTTCAAATTCCCCTAAAACATCAAAAACATCCAAAATATTTTACATGAGGCGTATGTTTTTATTATTCTCAAAATGTGTCATCAATTTTTCCTGAAATTTGAGCCCCTGTGAAATTACATTTAAAAAAGGAGAGGTCTTAAATGTGCAAAAACTAAAATTTGGCTTGAGCTGTGAAAGTTGACTATCAGTGCAAATTGTTTCAGGCCTGATACTGCCCCTAAAAGTGACAAATTGCAAGTTGTCTTTTACCCATTTCACCTTGAGAAGCACCAGCAGCATCAGCGCCTTTAAGACCCCCACACCTCCTTCGTATTTGTTTTGGACTTTCACCTGTCTGTTTCCTGTGAGGGTCCCCCGTCTCATCCCTTCACTGCCTAAGGCTTTACGCTCCATTACAAGACCACAACTGCCTTCCCCGCGGGTGGTCCCACATTTGGTAGCACCCCCCCCCCACACACACTTTTTTCTTCCCCTAACCTAACAGGAAATGCCTGCCACAACATCAAATACACCTGCGATAACTAATAATATCCATCTTCTCCACATGTAGTATAAAACATGAAATTTGGTAGACCTGTCTATGATGAGTAGACACACAAAAAGGTCTCAAAAAGCCATGTCCGAAAAGACACAGGTCATCTGGCATTTTGGTTCCAAGCCAGGTTTGGTTTGGTTTTGGTTCGGTTTTGGCAATTCCCACGCTTCCTTCAGAGGAACCCTTAGATAGTTTGTCTCATTACTACAACATTTTAACCACAGAACTCTTGAATGGGATGCTCCGATTAGTTGTTAGCCTAGCTGGACTCGCACTCTTGCATCATTTCCGTAGCTGGCATTCCTCTGTATTCATTTATTTTCATATATCGAGTGAGAAAGTCGGATGTGCGTGGATTCCGCATCTCATCAGACCATTGGTCCCCATCCAGCACGTGGGCGTTTTTTAACGACGGGAACAGGTCCTACCCGAGCCGACGAGTCTGCGCGACATTCCTTACGCTCGCCGGAGCTTCCTGCGAGCAAGTCCTGGACTGTGCGGCCTTGAACCAGGGCCAAGAGGACCCGCTAATCTTATCCAGCCAATGTGTCATTCAGCAGTGTAATAAGCATGCTGTTCTTGCGAGTCTCATCAACATGAACTGATTTTGATATAGTTAGCTTTTTTTTCCCAAACCCCTTCTCAGGAATACCATAATGCCACAGAGGTTGAGATTCATCTGTTATCTTTTTATGAATCTTCTGCTTTGTGCAGGTTTTCTGTGTAAGAGATTAAATCCATCCAGCCGTTTTCTTCTACTTCTCTGAGGCCGGGCCTCGGGGTGTAGCAGGGAAGCCCAGAATTGCGTCTCCCTAGCCACTTCGTCCAGGGATCCCAAAACATTCCTAGACCAGTGTGGAGATGGTTTGTCCTCAGGGCCTCCAACCGGTGGGTCGTGCCCAGAGAATCTAACCGGAGAGTCCAGACACCCCGCTAGCAAACTTATTTTGGGTTCTTGTTTCGTGTCCTTTCGATCACGATCCACAGCTTGTGACTGAAAGAGCAGGATACAAGTAGGCAAAGGCGGTAAACCGGTTAATCGAGAGCTTCGTCTTTTGGCTCAGCTCATTCCTCACGACAGACCAATCCGCCTGTCAATCTCTTGCTGCATTCTTCCTTCATTGGTCAACAAAGAACCACAGATACTTGAATGTCTCTACTTGGCGCAGGAACTCATCCCTGACCCGGCCGGAGATGACACTCCACCCCAACCTTTCGCTGTTGAGGACAATGACCTCAGATATGGGGATGCTGATTCTCATTGCATTTGCTTCACACTCATCCGCGAACCGCTCCAGTGAAAGTTCAAGGCTTGATGGAGTCAACAGAAGCACATCCTCTGCAAAAGGCAGAAACACAAAACTGAAGTCACCAAACTGGACTCTCTCAATACCTGGGTTGCACCCAGAAATTATTTTTTTCTTCTACGGGTTAGACAGAATTGGTGACAACGGGCAGCCTTGGCAGATTCAAAATTCAACTCTGACACAATCATACAGGGACCGAACCATCCATATTAAGGAATCCGGTACACCAAACTCCCGCGCCAATCCCCACAAGATTTTTTTGAAGACTTTTGAAGACGTGACACAACCTTATTTTTATGTCCAAAAGCAATTGCTGCTGTCTGATGAGTTTTATACGACACAAAATACTGGCGATGACGTCCGTCCTCTAGTTATCTTAATGCAGAGCGCTGTGTGAAAGTGTACACAGTGGCGGCAATATCCCGCTTCACTGGATTCTGTGTAAAAGGCACAGGAGGACAAATGCCAGAGCTTTTGTCACAGCTGTCATTCTTGAAGGATCTCCGTGTAAAAGAGTGTCACTGCCGGCATCATTCCGCGCCGTGATGGTCCCTGATTGAACAGTAAACTGCTTGAATGGGAGACTACGGAAGAAGTGTGCTTCTATGGGGGCGGCTTGGTCCTGAACAAAGCTGACCAAACGTGGACCATCCAGAAACTGGAACTAGCAGGGAGGCACCTTGCACCTGCCAAACAGCGCCGCGACAGATTTATCGGGGCTTCGAAGGCGAGGGCTAATCACTTGGCCAAATACAGAGATCCAAATAACCTTCAGGAGCACCGACGCTGTCCTTTCCCCCGCCTCCCTCGGAATATCCGCCCACCAACACCTCCCCGCCCCCCCCTCTCCTCTCCGCAGTCCCCGCTGTCTCCGCAAAATTGCCTTCTGGAGTTAGTGAGCGGGAACAGTTAAGATTTACAAACAATGATGAAGCTTGTCATGCGTCTTTCTCCATCCGTCACGGCGGGCCGGGCGGCGCTGCTGGGCAGAGCCGTGGCGGTGTTCTTCATAAAAGCCAGCTCCGTGTGAAATACGCGCCCCCCCGGCCCGCCCGTTTACTGCGCCGCGCTCGTCAGCAGCCCCGCCGTCGTAAATCGCAGAGCGGGGAGGTGACAGCGCAGTCCATCAAGCCTCTGCCCCCTTCCGCCCCACACCCCCCCCAGCCCCCCACCTCCATGTACACACACACACACACTCAGTCAGAATGTTTGTCCACACATACACCCACCCACCAGGATCCACCGCAGAGGGTGGGGGGCGGAATCTTGCTTCATGTTCCTTCTTGCCCCCGTCCTTGTGGAGACTTTGTGAAGTTAGCCAGCTCAACTTTTTGGGATCAATCGCAGTTTGAAAGCAAAGATTCAAATGAAAGTCCATACGCGCACGTCAATATAAGCATTGGTTATACGGGTGTCAGGAGCGAGAGCATTTAAATGCAAATTACAGGCTTGCTAATCGATAGAACCGCGCCAACCCACCAAGCCTTACAAATCCATAACTATCTTTCCGAGATGATTTTCAATAGAGTCAGCCCGGGTCAGTGTTCACCACGCCTGTTACGGCACTTTCCCCGCTAGCTTCAAAACAACACCATCTGTAATTAAGGTACCGTTATGCCCTCGCATGTGGACAAGGAGAGCCTCAGTCACCGATGCGTTTTCGGATGTTTTCAGATGTTGAAACTCGTTACGTCACACCCTCTCAAACTGAGCAATGCCATATAGAATGGAATCGTAATCCTACCGCGGATTTATATCGGAATGGAATAACAATAACGGCTTAGGAGAAGCCACCGGCAGCCATCTTTGGTCGCCATTCACTAAGTGCACCTGACTTGAATGCACTGATTTCTCCACGGCGTTTGAACGTTGTTTTCTGTCTCTACGGCGAAAATGCCACAGTGTGTGGCGTACGTTGGTACCAATAAGTCTGTGTCTGTTCGTCAGGGTATCCATCAAGCCAGGACATGGATGATTGTTTTGCACAAACACTCATTTGTCCCACCCTGCGGTCACTGACTTCCTCCGATTCGCGGATGCCATGTCACTGACTTTTGGCATTAGCCCCTCTGCCCACTTTTCACTGGGTTCTGTGTAAAAAGCTTGTTAATGCGATGGGCCACTGTGTGAAATAGGCTACGGACTTGGTTTGTGAGCTGTGAATACGAGTCAGAGAGAATATTCAGGTTCCCGTGGGGCCGGTCACACCCTCGGGGGCTTCAGCTCGTCTTTGCCACCCTGCTGTGCTGCTAAATGCTAAACACAAGTGTAATTGTGTGTTGTAATGGCTTGTACGACAGCGCCATTAACAGCAGCCCGCGGGCACGCTAAGGCATTAAATGGCCGCCTTGTGCTTTATGTACTTGTCCGCAGTCTGACCAAAACACAGAACCACTAAGCACTACACTGAACACAGGATTATTGCTGAGGTAACATTGCGAACCCACCCGCTATAGGTGAAAAGTCACACTTCGAACACATTTGAAACTATTAAAACAGCCTCTAACACATTTTTAGTATTTCTTAGCACTTGTTTTCACCCTCTCGCACAGTTCTTCAAATAGAAAAGCAAAGTGTGCATGCCCCAAGCTGTTTGTCACCCCCCATCTGAAGTGGTAAAACCGACATATGAAGGATTAAACACCAAAATGTTCAACCAAACAACGTAACTTCATCTAACGAAAGTCCTCTAGCTTCATGCTAGCATATAGCGAAACACTAGACAGGCTATTGACAGGTAATTATCATTCTTCAAACAACTGCAATGTAACTCCAAGTAATGACCAATCATGGCTCACCTGTCTTCCAAAGATGAGCCGTGATTGGTTGTTACCTGAGCCCTGAGCAACTGTGATGTCATTTTCAGTCGAAAAAAGTTCAAGTGACAAAATGGCTGCCCCCTGCGATGGCTATAAATAAACTCGTATTCCACAAACGCAATATTAATCAGAATGCCGTGTTTAGACTGCTGGGAACATATTCTTGTCAAGAACATTTTTGGGTTGACTTCCACTTTAAGAATGACAGCGCTAATGAATTTGTGATTGTTGAATTTTTTATTTTTTTATTTTAGCGTTTTTACAAATGAGCTATCGAACATGATTTTGAGGTGGTGTTGTGTTGATGCTGCTGCGCAAGTATTGATAGCAATATGGTATCTATATATATAGTATATATTTTTATATTCCGCTCCACTTGTGTGTGTCCTTTACTTTGGCATTTTTCTTGCGCTGTCTGTCCGCCCTCAATGAATGTTTTGTTTAAAACGCAACCCGCACAGCAGAGCAGCCAAATATTGATCAGCCACCTCAGCTCATTAAGGCGTATCCTTAAGGTTTACAAGACGGACAGGCCATTTTGTGAGTTGATGGGGCACGCACAGGCCCGAATGGAGATTGAACATAGCGGGAAGTTGACGACGCCCCCCGCCCCAGCCCCCCGCGCCCCCCCAGTCGTCTTCGAGTGGGGACAGATTGGTTAACAATACAGGGGCAAAGGGTCCCCGCTGCTTAATTAGCCTCTGACCCTGACACTGATGCCTTCTGTCACTTGGAGTGTAATGGCCGCATATGCGCACGCAGCGTGGACCCCGGCTCAGCAGCCTTGCTCAGTCAGCAGCGTCAACGGTAGCCCCGATCCCCGTCCAGTCGGAAATCATCGCCGTTTGGAACCATTGCAAATGCGCTGTAGTATATAAAAAGATGATCACATTGAATAAAAGAGAAAGTTAAGACTGCAGGTACAGTAGCATTGGTGTGTTGGATGTCAGCCTTTAAGGGGCGCGGCCTAGTGAGTGATGTCAGGAGCTGGAGTCGGTCGGTTAGTCTGCGTGTGAGCGTCGTCGCGTTTCAGTTTCATGTTGTTTTCTTCTCGTGTTGTTTTCATTTTCGTGTCCCCGTGTTTTCTGATCGTGTTACTGTTGCAGTCACGCGTTGTCATTTTTTATTCTCAAGAATATCGCAGTCGTCCCATTTTGATGGCTCTTCCTCAATCTGCTTTCTTCTCGTCGTGTTTTCTTATCTTACTTCATTGTCATGTTGTTGTTTTCTTCTCATTTTAAGTTTCGCCATCATGTTGTCTTCTCATGTCGCTTTCTTCCCAATCTTGTGTTTCATTGTCACTTGTTTTCTTCTCATGTTCGTGTGTTTCATTTTCATGCTCCGGTGTTTGAGTCTCATGTTTCATTTTCGCATCATGGAGTTTTCTTTTTATCTTGTTGTTCCATTGTCTCTTCAAAGTCATGAGGAAAAAGTCACGACGGGATGGCTGGTCAAAAAGTCGGGCTCAAGGTTCCCCGTGTGAACATCAGTCGAGTGGCATGAGCCGCCATGTTTAAAGGCCGTCTGCCTGGCTGCCCTTTGACTGACTGAGTTTTCCGGATCATTAAGTTGCACCGGGGTAGCTGATGATGACGAACCGCACACACGCACACACACACAAAAAGTGTCCAGGGACGTTTTGTGCTCGTATCGTTTTAATGAGAGCCATTTCATCCCGAGCTAACCTTGTCATGTGACAGGCTACTTTTCATTCTGAAGATTGAATTGCTGTTGCCGCGATAATGGCGTGTGCTAAGTGTGAGAGTGGCCCCGAACCACAGCGACACTTCATTTCCTTTTCTAGTTTTCGTTGGTCTTTTTCCATTGTCTTTAATCTTGGACAATGGTGCTCATATTCCGAAAGGGTCTGGCGACTTTGCTGTGTCTCGTTTGTTATGTTATTGTCTTGGTTTTAGCATTAGCATTCTCTGTTCACAAATGGTGCTAACTTTGGCTTGATTTGTTTTGACAGTCAAAAGTTTGAAACACGCAATAGGGACACCTACAGGATTGGAGTGGCAGCACAACAACCTAAACCGACCGTGTTTGCGCTCGTGAGCTCAGCCCGTCAAAGTCGACTTTTTCCCGACACACTGGTCGTCTTTTCCTGACCTCCTTGGCTTAAAACTGCTTTTCTGCCTTCCTTACCTCCTTCTTTCCAGCACAGAACTGTTTTTCTTCCTCCATTTCTTTCTTCCTTTTTTTGGTAACTGTCCAATGCTGCTTAAAGGGGAAGTCAACACAAACATATTTTTTTCCAGAATATGTTCTATGCAGGGCGGCACGGTGGTCGACTGGTTAACACGTCCGCCTCACAGTTCAGAGGTCGTGGGTTCGATCCCGGCTCCGGCCTCCCTGTGTGGAGTTTGCATGTTCTCCCCGTGCCTGCGTGGGTTTCCTCCGGGTACTCCGGTTTCCTCCCACATTCCAAAAACATGCATGGTAAGTTGATTGGACTGTCTAAATTGCCCCTAGGTGTGATTGTGAGTGCGGATGTTTGTCTCTGTGTGCCCTGCGATTGGCCGGCAACCAATTCAGGGTGTCCCCCGCCTACTGCCCAAAGACAGCTGGGATAGGCTCCAGCACGCCCGCGACCCTTGTGAGGACAAGCGGTATGGATAATGAATGAATGAATGAATGTTCTATGCAGGCCTAATAGTCTAAACGCGGCATTCTGATTAATATTGCGTTTGTGGAATATGAGAAATCCACCTGTTTTTAGCTAGCTCAGGGGGCGGCCATTTTGTTGCTTCTTTCGACTGAATATGATATCGAAGTTGCTCAGGGCTCAGATAAGGACCAATCGTGGCTCAGCTCCAGAAAACAGGTGAGCCGAAAACAGCCCTGAGCACCTTCTATGTCATCTTCAGAAGTGACAAAATGGCCACCCCCTGAGATGGCTAAAAGTGGGTGCATTTTGCTTCTTAACTTATATCCCACAAACGTAATATTAATCAGAATGCCGTGTTTGGACTAATGAAGGTGCATAGAACTGTGTATTGTTGCAAATATTTTTGAGGGGTTGACTTCCGCTTTAAGAATTAGAAACATTTTTGAAAAATAATCAAATGTGCCCTATTTAGAATCCATTTGATTTCTTCGTTTCTCCAATTTAAATTTATTCAGTTCCTCACATGAGAGAAGAGTTTGCTGTTAATGGTTGTGATAATGCGGCGGTATGTTTGCTTAAGCGTTATCTCGCCCCTATGACGCCATACAAGGTGCATGCAGGCAGAGCGACTACGACTATTATGACACCCGACGAGCCAGATGACGGTGTCACATGCGGGCTTTTGTTGGTCAGCGTGGCAGGCAGCGATTGCACTTTGATGCACTCCCAAACTCTCTTTAGCCGGCACAAGTGGGAGGTTGCTAACGCCTCCTTTTGTGCCGCCTCACAAAAAAAGGAAGCGAGAGCCTTCCATTGTTTGAGCGCTGAGTGACGGCCACTGGGGCAAAAGTTCACTTTTCCTTATTCCCAGCATGCTCCTTGTGATACAATTTTCAACACCCGTTGATTCTTTGGAGGGCGGCCAAAGAAAAATCCAAATAGGCAGGTTGATGTTCTCACAACAGAAGTCGTGCGGTACGCTGATGTGTGATAGTTGTTTGTTGACGGCACCCTTGCTCTGTTTCAGTCTCGTGATGTTTCAGTGTGTAACAGCTAAAGGCATTCATTCCCACTTTATTGCTATTCTCTATTATAGTTCATTTAATTTCAACATATTCTAAAAAATCACGCCAAATTTACTATTTGAAAATTTCGTTTTCTCACAATTCCATGTTTCACCCCCAAAATTCCCCATTCTTTCCCAATGGCATTTTTAAGCATAATCCTTCCGATTTGAATTCCTAAACATTCAGCTCGTTCAATTGTCCTTGGGAATGATTTTCAACATTCCAAAAATTCCCACATACCCCCCCCAAAAAATCCACATTTGTCATGAACATGTTTTTTCATCGCATATCATTTCCTCATCAGTCGAAATCACGCCATATCTTTCAATATCGTTCCATATGATATGCAACTTTCACCGACATATTGCACATTTGACAGCAACATCATCCATTCAAGATCATTTCACATTTCCATATTTTTCATTCAGAATTTCAGCATTCACATTTTCTAGTTATCTTCCGATGTCACATTATTTTCTTCTCATGGTGTTATCACTCTTTCTCCCCCCCATTGTTTTCTTCTCGTTTTTTCATTTTTATTGTTGTTTTTCAATATACACATGCTTGTGTTTACTTTTTTGTTATAATATTGTGTTTTTTGTCTCATGTTTCATTTTCTTATGTTTCATTCTCGTGTCGATGTGTTTCATTTACATGTTCTTGTCTTCGTGTGTTATTCTGCTTTCATCTTGCGTTACTTTACATTTTCATCCTGTTTCATTTTCATGTTGTGTTTATGTCACATTGTTGTTTTTTTCACATTCCTTGTCATTCTCAAGTTTTTTTCCACCTCGTTTTCTTCTCATTATGGTTCATCCTCATGTTGCATTTTATTTTCACATTCCTTTATCCCTTCTCATACGTATTATTCTTTTCTAATGTTGTGTGTCATTTTTATGCCCTTGTGTGTGTTTAATACAACACTGGTGTAAATGTAGGATTAGCTGTTATTAAAGTAAAGTAATTGATAATTTACTCCCATTGTATAATAACGTCAACATCGTCAAATAGCCGTCACTAATTAACAATAATTAAGTAGCGGCTCCATGGGGCTAATTGACAATGAAAATCATGTTGCACTCGTCTTTCTGAAACGGATGTGACACGAAAGTGAATTAGACAGCAGACATGTGGACCGCATCCTCATTTAACACCCCCAGCACCTTTAATTACGCACACACACTCACGCACACCCACACAAGCATACAAGCGCAGCACACTGGCTGCACCTTGCAACGCAAACATCCCTTTTAATGATGCAGGCACCCGTTTGAAAGTGGTGACAAAGTGCAGATGGGCAAAAAAAGTGAGCGTCCCGAACCAATCAGGAAGTTAACGAGGAGAGAAATGACCTCACAACACCGCTGGAAGGAGGACGGCAGGGAGGGAGCACCGGCCAATCGCAGTGGAGGAATCCAGGGAACTCTGAACCTTGATGTAAATGTAAAGACACCTTCAGTTACACTGAAATTGAAATGTACTTAATCTTTAGGCCATATAATTTTATCTAAAAACAAACCTTTATTGTAATTGATAAATACTCTATTAATGTGTTTATGATGGCTTGTTAGAGTTTGACCAGCGATCATTGCAAAATAACAATTGTATCTGTAAAAATGATTATTATTGTTTCGACAAATGAAATGCATTATTGAGGGCTTAAACATGTACAAAAAAAATCTTGAAACCTTGCACGCACATCAAGCCTGGCGAAATATTTGATATTTTAAAGTTGTATTGTATTCAAAATATCACTTTGAAATCCAAACCCTACCTTGAAACCCTAACCCTACTTTGAAACCCTACTTTGAAAACCAGACCTTACGTTAAAAGCCTACTTTGAAACCCAAACACTACGTTAAAAGCGTACTTTGAAAGTCAAACACTACCCTGAAATCCTAACCCTACTTTGAAACCCTAACCCTACTTTGAAACCCTAACCCTACTTTGAAACCCTAACCCTACTTTGAAACCCTAACCCTACTTTGAAACCCAAACCCTACTTATGAAACACTAACCCAACTTTAAAAGCCTACTTTGAAACCCAAACCCAACCACGAAACCCTAACCCTAGTTTAAAATCCTACTTTGAAAACCAGACCCTTCTTTGAAACCCAAACCCTACCCTGAAATCCTAACCCTACTTTGAAACCCTACTTTGAAAACCAGACCCTACTTTGAAACCTTAACCCTACTTTGGGACCCAAAATCTACTTTTAAACATTTTTTTATTTGCTTTGATTTTATGTAGATTTTACTTAAAATCTATTCTCACTTGCCTTACCTGCATGGATGAATGAATAAATTACAACATAAATACATAAATAAATAATGCACTGTTCATTGTAATGTGTTTTTTGTGTGCGCAGCCATGTTAGCCGGCAGCGTGGACCCCATGGCCGTCCGCTCGGCTGAGAACATCAAGCCGGAGCTGGACGACGGAAGCGGCGGCTCCGACCGCCTCGTCATCGACGAAGACGCGGCCAAATGAACACCGAGGTTGGGTTTTTGCACTACAAGCGATGCTTTTAACAACAAGAAGAACACATTTTAGTCCAGATAGTTTGTGTCTCCATTCATCATTCAAGTTGACAAGTTTTTTCAGATCACACAGTAAAAGTTGGGCAATAATGTATATGGAGAGCCATGTGTTCACTTGTTTAATTCTTTCACTAATCATGGATGACATATTGCACATTTTAACAAATTGACAATCTATGGGGAATTAGGCCTATGTTGTTTTTTTTTAATTAATTTAACTCTAACAAATGTTTTCTTTTTAATTTAAAATTGTTTTGTTCATATTCATGTTCTTCATGGGTTGTTTATTCCCCCGTATTTTGGTTAGGTTTTCGACACACACAAAAAATGCTGTGGATTTTGAGCAGATTGGGTAACTTTTACCCAAGATTGGGCAAATTATTTTGAGCCAAAAGATTGGATTTGTGCGGGCTGAAGAGGTGAAGCTGGTCACCAATTTGGACAGGTGTGCACTGAAGTTGGATCAAAATTTTGACCCAACGTGCTGGGTCAAATCGTCAACCAAATGCGCTGGCAATAAATAACCCGGCACTGGGACCAAACCAAAGTAATAGCTAACCCATCACTGGGTCGGTCCCTTTTGGACCCAGTGCTGGGTTAGCTATTTCACCCAATTTGGGTTACTTTTAACCCAGCAGTTTTACGAGTGTATGTTTTCTATTTTAATGTATTTATTTTCATGTTTGTGCTTTTTATTTCCATATTGTGTATTCTTAAATTGTTTTTTTTTTTAATTAATTATGTTTTTGTTTGCGAGCGTTTTTGTTTTCTTCGAATTGTAATTTGGTCCCGTTGTTCATTTTTAATTATTTTTGATTACAATTTTTGTCTTTTCATTTCTCTTTTTTCTGTTTTCCTTGTTTGTTTTCTTTTCATGTTGTTGTGTTTTCTTTGATTGGTGTTTGTTTTCTTTTGGAGTCATTTTCTTTTTCTGTTTTCTTCGTTCTTTTGTTTTTCTTGTTTTCTTCTCATTTTGCGTTTGATGTCATTTTCTTATTTGTTATTTTCTTTTCACTAATTGTTTTTCTCAAGTTATCTTCTTCATGTTTTTGTGTTTTCATTTTGTGTTGCTTTCTTGTCATTTGTCATTTTGTTATTAGCTCTTGTTTTTTTCTTGTTTGTGTTTTCTTCTCGCTTTTCGTCAGATGTTTTCTTACGTTAAGTTTATTCTGGCTTTTCCGTATGCTTTTCCCTCCTCATTTGTTTGTTTTTTTGGTGTTGTTTTTCTCTGATTGATGTGTTTTCGTTTAAAGTTGTCTTAAATTATTGTTTTTTTTCACATTTTGTTTGAGTTTGTTGTTTTCATTTCAAGTTCTTTTTTTTCCCTCATGTTGTTTCATTACTACGTTGATTTCTTTTCTCCTCATGTTTTTCTTATGATTCATGCCCTAATAAAGACTCATTGATCAAACCTTTGAGTTGAGAAAAGAGTCCATCATCCATCCCAGACGTTTGAATACTTTTTGAAAACAACCCGAGCTAATAAAAAAAATTCTAATGACTTACTCCTAAAATAAATGATCAGCCTAACCAATGATGTGTTTTTGTAAATGATGATGATGATGATGATGGTAAATGTATGTCCTTTAGGGTCCATTTTGCTGCTAGTCTTGTGTGGCTAAACTGAAAGAGTCCGTAACTCTTTTTCTGTGCAATTGTATTTGCCCCACAAACATTCTTCCTAATATTACAAGCATAAAAATGTTCAGGGGTCTCATGGAGATTCTTCATGTGAAGTGTTTTCTTGAGTTTATGTGGCTACAAGTTTGTTTGCGGGGCCGATATGATGGAAGGTGGCGGAAAACAAACTCCCAAGTGTTTTCTTTGCGCTAACACTCAGCGGGTCGTGCCCCATCTGCTGGAATCAATAACGCCGGCGTCTTGTTCTTCTTTTTTTTTTCTTTATGAAACGCACTTACTCTTAATTTCATCCCCGAGTGGTTTTAGAGAGAAGAATGTGGAGTTACCTATAAGCGCCACGCCGCAATAAATCAGCGGCGGCGCTAGTATCGATTGATGCTGATATATCACACAAATTTACTGTCACTTCTGTTTTCAATTAAAGATACAATCAGTCAGGTAATGACTTAATTGGATTTTACACAAGATTGACTTTTATGGCCGGCGCTTTTACGACTTTGGTTAAGGGAGGCCATTTTATTGCGGGGAGAACAAAGTGTCTCGCCATTGCTTTTTTTCACGCCTTGGCACGACGCCCCCTGGTGGCTCATCGTGTTAGTTTCACCTTCAAAAGTCAGGCTGAACTTGATCCTGCGAAATCTCAGTCAGCATTGAAAGGGTTTTGTGATGATAGCCACAGAACAGGACATAAATGTTGCTTTAGATTATTAGCCATGTCTCCAAAAAAACTTGGGCATTCCAAATGTCCGGACGGAAAGTCTGAGACTTCAGCTCAGTGAGTGGCCTGGATTTTGTGATGGTAACCACAGAACAGGAAATGGATCTTGCTGTGGGAGGAAATAGACTAACAGTCTAGTCCATCCATCCATTATCCAATCCGCTTATCCTCACAAGGGTCGCGGGCATGCTGGAGCCTATCCCAGATGTCATCGGGCAGTAGGCGGGGGACACCCTGAATTGGTTGCCAGCCAATCGCAGGGCACACAGAGACAAACAAACATTCGCACTCACAATCACACCTAGGGCCAATTAAGAGTGCCCAATCAACTTAGCATGCGTGTTTTTGGAATGTGGGAGGAAACTGGAGTACCCGGAGAAAACCCACGCAGGCACGGGGAGAACATGCAAACTCCACACAGGAAAGCCGGGGGCCTGATTCGAACCCATGACCTCTGTACTGTGAGGCGGGCGTGCTAACCAGTCGATGGTCTAAACTGCTCAGTTTAAAACAAAAAACTTGAAAGTTCAACTTCAAACTGACATCATATAAACACAAATATTAATACAGTATGTTAGTGAAATAAAAAAATAAACAGATACATCTCTCTCTCTCTCTCCATATATATATATATATATATATATATATGTATACATACATACATATACACATATATATACATACATATATATATACATACATACATATGTACATACAGTATATATATACATACATACATGTATGCTGATGCTATGTATGCAGTTGCTTTTGTATTTGTCTATTTTTTGGTATCCTATCCTGACAGTCACTTGCGTGCGTATCCGCAGACACGAATGCGATCAAACTGAGTGTGGACAATATTGCTCCCCTGGGGAGCCGCCCTGTGACAACAAGCCCCGCCCCACAATCAGCGCCTCCTAATCACGGCCATCTTCTCCTTGTGGCCCACCTCCATTTTGTTGGGATCCTCAAAGCCTCTTTCCTCCGTTGGGAATTATGCAAACAGAATGTATTTCAAGATCAAACCATCAGGCATGCAACGAAGTAACCATTTCATCATTTCTAATATGGTCATTTGGAAGTGTGAAAAAGAAGTTAACCACACTAAACTGTGGACATTTTAAAACAACAATGATAATGAGCAGGGCAGTACTGCAGTAATAGTCAGTCATTCTTCACAGAGGATAAAGAATACATGCCTGTGAGTATCTGATTACATGTTTTGATATATCTTTTCAACTTTTTATCAGACACACTTTGTGAGGATAAGTAGTTTGGATAATGGATGGATGGTTAATTGATGTAAAAAAGATTTGTAAAAATGTTGAGTAAAAAAAAAAATCTGAATATTTAATCATATTTTTCCACATATATTTGAGTCACTTTAAGGTTTAAAAATATGTGGTGAAATATATTCAAAATATTTAATCATGGTTTTTTTCAACAGGTCACCCACATTTCAACCATTTTAATATTTTTCCACATCATGTAATTTGAATCCTTCACTACTTGAAGGCATATTAAAACCATTGACAATATCCAAATTCACATTTCATCTAATTGTTTGATAAATCATCCACATTTAACACTAATTTTTAAATATAATGGTGAATATTTATACATATTATTGCTGCTACATTCCACATTTTCATCAATAATTCAAGTGTAAAACAAATATGTATAAACAATGTTAAACAAAATGCCATTACTGTATTATATTTTTTGGGGAAAATATTGGACCTATTAAACTGTTTTTTTTCTTGAACAACGAATGAAACAATCCCTTCCTCGCATGCATATATATTTTTCGCTCATATGCATATTTTTATTAATTAACGGTACTAATTAATACCGTGAATGACAGGGAAGAAAGAAAGTCCGGAGGTGAGTCGTGTGCAGCACCTGGAGTCCGTCCAGACCAGTCTAGTCACCTTGAAAAGGTGCTGGGCCATTTTCCAATTAAAAGCTTAATGGGCCCACTTGATTCGCTGGCCTGCCATCCATCCCATAATGTGCTTCAATAAACTAACTGCTCGCTTTCACGGGCCTCCATTAGTGGAGATCGTACTCAATTCTGTATTCACAGCAGCACATGAAAAACGTACAAGTTGTAAAAGTTGCAGATGATTTCCGATTGAATTGCTATTTTATGTGTTCCAGTTTAATAGCCGATTGTTTGTTGGGGAGCAGGAGGGTGTGAACGACAACTTCAAGTGTTTCCACCATGCTTAATGGAGGGATAGCGTGGAGGGGAAGAGAGAATTTAACATTTTTAAGGCAGATCTGGGTCAAGGATGTTGTTTTATTCCCTCACTTATTTTTGGGGCATATTTGTGATTTTTGTTCTTAATTTCTCAGTGAATAAATAATACATGACATCATCCACATTAAATACTATTAAACGATGTAAAATATGGCAATCCTATTTCATATATAAACTTCACATAAGAAATAAGATATTACATATATGATAACAATTTTTTCAATCCTTTAGTGTTATCTTAATTGGATATTTGATGCTGTTCTAAAACAAACAAATAAATCATCAGCAGGACTGTTATGTAAATTGTTTTTTTAAAACACACTCTAAAAACATGCTCATAATGCTGTACATCATAATATTCATATTTGATCCGACCACTTAATCAACCGATACTGGTCAACAACAGACTTTTTTTTGCCACTTTTTGCAAATTTATTCCACACATTAACATATTACAACATAAGACAAAGACAATGACATTCAAACACCACCCGTCCCTCCACATAAATTGACAGATTTTTGTTGATCTTATTTCTTTGTTGGGAAGTTAAACAAAAAATAAATTATAAATGTTCTGCCTATAATTCACATATTTTTTCTTGTAAGTGCAAAATGAGACAAAAAAATACTTTAGTCATTATATACTTTTTAAATAATCTGCCACTTAATCGGTTATCGGAATTTTATTCTGTCAAATATTGGAATCTGCATTGACTTTAAAAAAATCCATAGGTCAGGGCCTAATTAATGTACTAATATTTATTTCATCCGGTCCTCCCCAAATGTAGTTTGATTTTTTTTTTATTTAAATATATATTTTTTTAGGGATGAGTTGAACATTTTGCTAAATTTATCACCGATTAACACACAAAATAACCAAACATAATCAAATGGAATGATTGCAACATTGGAAAAATACCCCCGCCCCCCCCAAAAAAGCTCACTTATGACTTTCCCATGTAAAACGCAGTGCGTATTTCCGCATATTTGGAACTCTTCTATAGGTCACGTGCACATTTTGATTGAACCGATTATTCATTCTCGGCACCAAACAAATATTTACTTAGGTGTTTCCTACAAATAAAATGTCGAAAGCTTTCGCCTAACACTTAAGGTCACGTGCACGTTTTGAGGCTGGTGGGTGGGCGTGGGTTGTAAGTCGCCCCCCAACGCCACCCGGTTCCCGTGCCTCTTCACTCTCATCACCCTCATCTTGAGCGTGTGACAAGTAAAGCGCACTGAGCACGTCGTCGTGGGCGATGAACGGCTACGGCTCTCCGTACTTGTACGTGGGCGCGCCGGTGTCGCAGCCGCCGCGGGCGCCCCTCCAGCGGACGCCCAAGTGCGCGCGGTGCCGCAACCACGGCGTGCTGTCGTGGCTCAAGGGCCACAAGCGCTACTGCCGCTTCAAGGACTGCGCCTGCGACAAGTGCATCCTCATCATCGAGAGACAACGAGTCATGGCCGCGCAGGTGGCGCTGCGCCGGCAGCAGGCCAACGAGAGCCTGGACAGCCTCATCCCGGAGGCCCTCAGGGTCGTGCCGGCGGAGGGGGCCGCGGCGGCGGCGGCGGCGGCGGCGGCGGCGACGACGACCACGGCGGCAACGGCGACCACCGGCGGGTCTGAGCACAGCTGGAGGAGTGCGGAGGAAAGACGAGGTAATTACGCCCACGTGGACGCTTTGAAACCAAGTCGACACTTTGGGACGTCCATTGATTCATTTTTAGTGGAGGCACTGTTAAAACCGAAAATACGTTTCAGAAGAAAACCATGAAAAATAAAACATTTGTATGTGCATGTTGTTTGATTTTAAACAAGTTTTAGTTGCTGTCTCTCTTATAATTTCCACCTTAAATACGAAAAAAAATAATCGTATAATAACCAAGCACGGATACATTTTGTGATTACTGTAACATTGTAATAAAATTAATAAAAACTTTGAATGCATGGTTTATGGAGGAAATGTGGACTAAATTGGGCATTTCGTGTTTTAAATTACATATACATTAAATTCATTATACGTAATGATTTATATTGTTATACAGTATGTGTAAACATACACTAACAAACTGCATATAATACACACAATACACACACACAATGTAACTTTACATTGTCATGCGAAGGGTGGGATGTGGACTAAACTGTGTTTCATGTCTAAACACGTTTGTAAAAATGACGTTTTATGTTAATTGCCACTGTTATATGTATAGTGTAGTATACTGTATACAAAAATATACTTTTTACACATAACAAATAAAAGAAAAACATTTTACATTGTTTAGTGTAAAATATTTTAGTTCGGCAAGTGTGTGTATTTCATCATCTTAAAACTATTGATCCAAAAATGAAATTTTTTGTCTGAATAGCTATTGTGGCAAAACTGTGAAAACAAAATACATTTTTAACATAACTATCTTTTACGTTAAACAACGAATAAAAAAATAGATATTTTCTTAATAACACGATTTAAGGGGACCCGGATTAAATGAATGTATTTCATGTTGTTTTTGTCAAACTCAGCCTTAAAAAGACAAGCGAGCCATACTTGAGATTTTCATCTTCAAATATAAATGAAATCCCCGTTGTTTTTACAAGTTTGACAGCATTTGACTTGCACATTTTATTGGTCACCTTTTATTCACCTGTAGAAAAAAAAACCTTTACAACCATGACCAAATGAAACAAACAAATATGATGCTTGATGACCATCTGATGCTTGACATATTTTTGAACGCATCTAAAAAGATTCAAAACGACAGCAATCAGATACTTGTTTTCATATTTCTCACAACTTGAGAGAAAATGTTGCTAGGCAACAGTTGATGTTTTGACACAATCGGCACGTTGACTGAACATCTTGGCAGAGGACAAAATTGAGGCGCAATATAAACATAAATGATAATTATTTATTACTGACTGACACGTGATTTAAGACGTTTTTTTATGCATCTGTCAAGCACGAGTTGCTGAAATTCACGTCAAAACACATTTTGCATAAAAATGGATGAAGTACAGAAAACACATTGTTGTGTGTAAAAACAATTCTGTGAAAAGTGAATTGTTATATGCTGTAAAATGTGATATTAAAATTGTGGATCTAAACATTGTTCTGTCAAAAATGTAAAATTTTTTTTAAAAATTGTCAATGAAAATCAATTCATAGGCTACAAGCTATATATATGTATATATATTTTATTTTTTATTTTCAAAAGACATTATTTTACACATGTAAAAATAAAATACATTGTTGGATGTCATAAAAACAATACATATAGTGAAATACAACTGCATAGTCATATGCAAAATAAAAGTGGAATACACTACAATACTATGACAGCCCAACGTGTAGAGTTTTATTTAAATTTGTTTTCAAATCTTGAATCTGAAAACAATAATTTGCGATTTATTGACTTATTATTATATTAGCAGCTCAACAACATCTATCAGCAGGATACCTCAAATTCCTTTTTATGCTTGGGCAGTGTGTGTGGTCACTTGCTACTCGGCAGAATTCACAGGGTTCATCAAATGTGCATGTCACTCGAACAAAACACGATAAAGGATTTCTTAGGCAAGTTCATTATCCATAATAATTCCATGTTGAGTCATTTGCTCTGTATTAAATATCAAATACAAAACCTGTTTTACAGAAGATCCAGAAGACGAGAGTGAGGACGTGTCCGGGGCCGAGACTGGGGGCAGCCCCGGCGAGCGGGACCGAGATCAGGTGAGCTCCCCGGAAGGTTCCAAGCCAAACTCCTGCTACACCCCTGAGCCCCCCGACAGCCACCCGGGGGAAAAGGAGGCCAAAGCCGCAGAGAGTCCCCAGAAGAGCCCCGCCAGTCCAGGGGGCCGGGGGGTGCTGATCGAGGGTCTGGCCGGCTCCGTCAACCTGCCATTCAGCCTCAGAGCCAACCGACCCCCACTGGAGGTCCTCAAGAAAATCTTCCCGGGCCACAAGGCGCCTGTTTTGGAGCTGATCCTCCGGGGCTGCGGGGGCGACCTGGTGGGCGCCATCGAGGTGCTGTTGTCCAGCCGGGGCCAGGAGGGAGGCACGCAGCCGCACCCGGACTTGCACCCTGAGCCCCTGGTGCTCCCGCCGGGCGGGCACCCTTTTGAGCACGGCCTGGCCTCCTACCACCCGGTGACGTCCTCCGCCAAGTGGTCAATGGGCTCCGCCTTCAGGGTGCCGGACTCGCTGCGCTTCACGTCCGAGTCGCCCTCAGTGGGTGCCCTGGGGGTGCCCCTGCAGCATCCGCGCTACCCGCTAGTGCTGCGCAACTCCCTGACGCGCGGACCAGGCAGCGCCCTGGTGCCAAACGACGTGACCCTGTGGAACACCGTGGCCCTGCAACAGCAGTACCAGCTACGCTCCGCCGCCGCCCAATACGTGTCGCCCTTTGGCCCGGCCACCGCTCCCGGGGGGTCTGTCTTCCGGGGGGCCTCGCTCTTACACCAGCACCACCCCAGAGTCACAGAGGAGCCCCGCGGTGGCATCCAAGATGGGGAGGGCTGCGGGCCAGGGGCCAAGATGGGCCTGTACTCGCCCGACGAGGACTACGAAGAACGCTCGGATTCGGCCGACTCGAGGATCTTGAACTCGTCCGGCTAGAACGCTTTTTGCTTCGTTTGGACCGGACCCGTACAAACAATGACGTGAGCGCCAATCGTGAATGTACACACGTTTGCGTCTACTTCCTGTCAGCATGTTGTCATGATTGTGAGCATGTGTTGAGTGTGACTAATAAAGGCGATACACTCGAAATGTAAACTGTGTCAAATGTCGCAATAGTACAGCCCAGCCACGAACTCCATGTTGTACACAAAAGGAAATGACGCAAATGGAAATCATCTTGGTCAGTGTCACAAGTGACCTTTCAATATTCTTAACTGGGACACAAATGAAAAAAAAACAAAACAATTCAAACATCAATATGAAACATGCTTAAAAAATTGCCCACACTCAGAATGCCCCTCGGTTTTTTTTGGGAAAATAAAAATGTTTACTGTCGCAAAGCAATTTTAAGTTGAAATAACAGAGTTCACCACTAGATGGCAGACAAGAACACCTCCAAGCTCAAGGCTGTACTTCTCAACCAGAGAAGAGAGAATCAGCCATGAACGATTTCAATTTAAGTCACCACTACACCAATCTCAAAAGTACACAAAAAGCAAGTTTTCAAAAAGAACCGATCGTTTAAAGTGCATTAGGAGTTGCTCAATTTCTGTCCTCGAACCACATAAGCAGGATAGTGTGACAAACATGTATAGTGGTTTAATTGGACAAGCAGCTGTTGTGACGGTGGCTGGTGCACCGGTGATGTGGAGAGCAAGCACTTTACTGCCCTCTTCTGCGGTGAGCGAGCCAGCATATTCATTTGGAGAGTTTGAATGACATACAGGACAAACACACGAGAGAATAATATTTGAGTGAGTTGATTTTTTTTTAATGCGCATTTAATGAGTTCTTGCACTTAATGTTGGTTTGCTGTTAAGCAGTTTTGTGCCATCTTTGAATAGGATTTTTTATGCGAGAGCCCTTTGCAAAAATCACAGTATGTGGTTATTTTTGGCTAACTTAAAAGCCTTTGTAGTTGAGTAGATTTTTTTTCATATATTCACTTGAACATTAGAATGTATTATGATACTCTTCTGTACATCATTCAATATCAAAACAGTTATAGGCACACATTTTGTCCTTAATTAAAATGGCATTTTTGTCCATACATCTAGTTAGAAAGTGGAGCCCCCCCCAGTAGGGCTGATGAAAAAATTGTGGACCCCGCCTATTGCAATCAGTGACAGTGTAATTACTCCGTGATTGTTTAGCAAAGTTAATTAGTGACTAACTTAGCAGCAACAATATATGATGGCAGAAACTGCGGGAGGGCAGCCTCGAGCTGCCACAACAATCGTTCATACTATGCAATACAGTAACACATTGTCAACGCGCTGCGAGGGGCCAAATCCAAAATAAAAACATAACAATATAAGTATATGCAAGTAAAAAGCATAAGATAAAAGATATATGCATATTTAAGATAATACAATATTTCGACATCTTGGGCTTAGTTCCTCTTTAAGTATCACGGGAGTGTAAAAAGAAATGAAAGACAAACGTGATGTGACATCAGGTGAGTGACATACCTCTGGCCAAAGTGGTCTTCTTGTCCATCAGGTGGCGCCATTACAGAGTACGAAGCATCTCCATCTAAAAAAACAACAACAACTTATAAAGAAGTCTCATATACACACACACATGTATATATATATATATATATATATATATATATATATATATATATATATATATATACGTATATACACATATATATATATACATATATATGTATATATATATATATATATATATATATATATATATATATATATATATATATATATATATATATATACACATATATATGTATATATATATATATATATATATGTATATATATATATATACATATACACACATATATATGAATGATTTTCATATCTGAATGTAAAATGGTTCTGCAGTTAAGGAGACCAGCGTCCTCCCATTTAAATAAACTGACAAATGCCGCCATCTGGTGGTGAAATGTTGACTGAGCATGTGTCCATGTGTGAATCCAGCTCCTCCAGGCCAGTTGTGTTTACTTGCTTTAGTGTGACATCTAGTGCTTATACGTCAACACGGCAGCTGACAATTTTAATTATTTGGAAAAGGGGATCAATTACAAAACAAAATGAACACGAACCAATTCAAACCATGTTTCGAGAGTTTATAACTAACTAACTAACTAACTAACTAACTAACTAACTAACTAACTTTGTCTGCTACAATAAACATTTAAATGATAAATCACAAGCAACTGGGCTAGAGTTGAAGTGCCCAGTAGTAGTAATACTGTTTTCTTACCACACAAAATATTATAAATTAAAAAAACCAAAACAAATAAAACGACAAATACAGACAATAAAACCACATGTATGAAACGAAATGCATAAAACAAAACAACAACAACAAAAAATAAAACATTGAATTTGAGTGGTCAGAGCTGATTTGGTGTGTTGACTGTAGTGTTGTGTTTTGACTGGTGTCAGGTCATGGGTGGAGGTGTCAAAGCACTTGAGACGAAGACAAATGCCGCCCGCGACGTCTGCTTATGTCCTTAAGTGCATGTGTTGTGCGTCCATCACGGCCTAATTAACATAACAGGGCCTGGAAACGCTTCATGAGCTAAAAAACCCTCCAGAGACTCGTTTGTACCACCACTAGAACTCTCAATTTTTTTTTAGCAGGAGCTGCAACTACAGTACTTCCTCAAGAATCATTGAACACTTTTAAAGATTCTGTTGACCACCTGGAAGAAGCCCAAATCTTCTTGAACAGGACCGGGAACCTCTTGAATCATTCTTCCCTCCAAAAGACTCATTTGAAGACCAACATTTCTTTAACGGGACCCGTAACTCCTTCAAGTGTCAATGAACAATTCCTAAGACTGCTTTAAAGCCCTGCAAGAATACTAAATTTTCTCGAACAGGACCTAGAACTTATTCAAGAATCATTCACCCTTCCAAAGGCTCATTAGAACCCCAAAACTTTGAAAGGGCCCTGAACTACCAAGAGTCTGTGAACCCTTCCAAGGACTCCTTATAATCAGGGCAAGACTGTCAAATCTGCTTGAACAGAACCTAGAACTATACTTGAGGAGTCATTCAACTTTTCCAAAGACTCCTTGGAAGAATATTCAACAGAGGCAGGCACCCCTTCACGATCAGTGAAGCCTAAGACTCCTTTGAAGCACCACAAAACCCCTTAATCTTGTTCAACAGGACCTGGAAGTACATCACGAATCATTGAAACAAGACCAAACCTTTGAGAATTAGTTGATCCTTCCAAAGACTGATTTGAACCCCTGCAATACACCAACTCTTCACAAACAGGGTCTGGAACAACTTCATGAATGCGTCCCGAAAACCCCAAAATGATAGAAAAAGATTTAGGACAGTCTACAAGGCCTTATGTTGGGGAACCTGAAAATCAAAAAGTCAGCATTGGCCGTGGTCGCTGAGGTCTTGTGTTAATCCAAAGGTGAGCGTAGGCCTAACAAGGGTCTGGGGTCAGTTTTTATTGAGTCCCAGATTCTTGGAAAAGTGATTAGTGATCCCAGTAGAGGATCTCCATTTGTAATCTGGCTTTGGAGCTGGAAAAAGTCTGTAAAAAACCCTGGCAGAGTCCTTCACATAGGTAGCATATTCTCTATTAAAAACGGTCAAAACTTGCCTTTGCCCTCATGGGGGACTCACAGGTTTTATTGATAATCCAGGACTCCCCCTCTCAAAGAAATTGAGTCACTCCTGGTGGACCTCTGGAAGACCTTCAAGATCTACAGGCTGTCCCACATTTCCCGGTGTAATTTAAAAAAAAAAAAAAGATGCCAGGAATTCCTTCCAAGTATCATCCCAGAGGACCTTAATGAGCCACAGAGAACACGTTACACCTGGAGGTGTCCGTACCCTGGTGACGAGCGCATCCCTCCGACCTGAGCTGTGGCCTGGGCCCGTTGGATCAAAGCATTCCTAGCCAGGAAACTGCAGCGTGGGGTGGCCGCTCATAACCCCCGTCGTAAATTAAGAGACCAAGTGGAGAGTCAAGCTGCACCTGCAGGTCTTCACCCCCAATCCCCCGCCCCTCATCCCCCAAAAACCTACTCAACTCTCCCTTTCTCCACACATGGAGGAAGAGTTAGGACCCCAAAGAACCCCAGGCTTCACACTTCAGCTTCTTAGATTGAGGTTTATTAGCGGTTCTTACATAGTTATTAGACATATTTTAAATTGAGGGTTACTACACAATTGTTACATTATTACTCATATTTGCTAATAGCAGACAACATATGCATACATAGGCTACATTCATACATTCACACATACATACATACACAATAAAACTAAACGTATATGACTCCAAAATAAAGTGGAAATCAATGGAATAAAAACGAAAATTGATAATGATTATAAAAGACAACAAAATAAAATATAAAAAAATTAATTGATGCAACAACAAAATAAATTAATAAAATAAACATGAATAAAAATCACGTTTTAGCCAGATTTCACTTTTTGAGTTTTTGTTTCGCAATTGCAGGTGTATCTACATGGGTGTTTAATTCTAAATCGCCACATTTATCAATGGGGTTTTGCTACTTTAGCGCTAATTGACGGTGCGCCATCGCTAACTGAAGTTTGGGCAGCAAAGAGCCTGCTCATTTATAAACATGTTGTTGCTTTCATTACTGGTTTGTTTAGAAACGTTAATAATTTGAAGAAATCTGAAAATGAAAACACAACAAGAAACTTCTTGAAGAAATGAGCTAACTAGCCCAGCTTGTACAACAGTTTCTGTCTATAGACAGTGAGCTAAATCTGCACCGGACATAAATACAGTAATGTGTTTACATGAAACACAATGACATAAAATTTGCTCATTTTAAACACCCTTCTTTGATTTATTCACTTTAAAACAACAATTTAGTTAAATTGTCAAGTTACCTTAAGTCAGCGTCACCGAGCAGATTTGACTATTCCGGAAGCTAAGCCACTAGCCATTGGTCATTTGTTTTTGGTGTGTATTTGCTTGAAGAGGCAGCCAATCAGTGGGGAGAGGGGCGTGGCTTATGTGAGGAGTTGCGGTGAGCTGGCGCGGCACAGGCAAACTTGGCTCAGTCAGCACACAAACACACACTGACAGAGGCACACTCAGACACACACAGTCAATTAGCCGCTAATTAAGTGTTCGCTGCTTTCTAGCAGGCTGGAAAACACTTGGAGTGGAGGGACCGTCCACTCGTGGAGGTAAACGTTTATTTTTCATTCTTTATGTCAGAACTGCCACTAAACAGCATGTAAGATGTAATCAGTGCATGCGTTAATTTTCAATGAATTGAAGAAATGGTTTAGTCTATCTTGGATACGTTTTTTTTTTTAATCATTTATAGTTTCTAAACTTTACAAGTCCTGTTTTTTTACTCTTTGAAAAACAAGTATTTATTATTTACTTTTTAACTGTACTTTTTAACATTTATAAACGTTTTCCCCCCCCCCCGTTTTAATTATTCATTCCTGTAGTTTAGTTAGGATTAAAAAATTCTGCATTTCAATCATATTTTAAGTGTTTTCAATTTTCATATATAGTCTGGATTAGAATTCTTCAATTTTTGACATTTGTTATACCATATTTGTGTTGTATGAATCATCATTCATCACTAAAACATACTTTTAGGGTAACATATTTTTGGAAATGTAGAAAATTACGATAAAGTAATGAATATCTATTACTACTGCACTTGCATATTTTGTTATCTTGGCAAACTGAAAAAAATGCTAAAATAAAATGTTATCTATCTTTCTATCTATCTATCTATCTATCTATCTATCTATCTATCTATCTATCTATCTATCTATCTATCTATCTATCTATCTATCTATCTACAAATACAGACATATAGATCTATAGCAGTTAAAACAGGCATATTCAGAATTGTATTGCAATTTATTGTATTTTCTCATTCTGCAAAAAACGTTAACCAAAATGTAAAGGGGATAAATTAGGCTATATTTTAGAGTGATGAATTATAATCCAGACTATCGATGCGGTACATAATTTTCTAAACTAAAAACGCGCAGAATACTACTTCAGGTGAAATAAATGCATAATAAACATAGTGTCCTTTCTATAGCCTTATATGAACTTAAAATGGAAAAATATGCACATAGTTCCAACTTCCAAGTCATCAATGCATATGTGGTTTATGCATGGGAAACGAAAGTCACTATTCACGGCGTTAATGATCAAGTAAATCCTACTTTAAAAAAGTTCCTTTCATGCTCAGGGCGCTCGCAAACATGACCGAGGGTTGCGAGTTCGAGATCGACGTGGAGAGCGTGGAGGCGGAGGCCGACGAGGCGAGCGAGCGAGCGGAGGAGGACAACCACCACGACGGCGGCGGGGCCGCTCACGCCGCCAAGCCGGGAACCGGAGGCCTGAGCCCGGGCGAGCAGCGCAAGTTGAGCCGCACGCCCAAGTGCGCGCGGTGCCGCAACCACGGCGTGGTGTCGTGCCTCAAGGGCCACAAACGCTTCTGCCGCTGGAGGGACTGCCAGTGCGCCAACTGCCTGCTGGTGGTGGAGAGGCAGCGGGTCATGGCCGCGCAGGTGGCGCTCCGGAGGCAGCAAGCCACAGAGGTGAGGCGGTGGGGGGGTCACGGAAGCTTGTCAAAATCCAAGGTGCGGGCAAAGTACTTACACACGTATGTGGAAGTACAGATACTTGCGTAACAAAAATACTTTGGTAAATGTATAACTGATTTTCTTCTGTTACATATATGTTTTAAGCGTCTGTTCTTACTTGTTGATGCAGTCAAAGGTTCACAGACATTTCACCGTTCAATAGCACGAGAAAATGTTTGAAAACCTTTGACTCTATCCATCTATTCATCTAGCGGGATATCTATTGTTCCGTCTATCAGTTTGGAAAAATTATACATTCACTCCATGATTTGGTGACAATATGCAAGTGAAAATGTGCAATGATTTTGGTGGATTTCAACGTTTACTTTCAACATTTATTTAGACTTTATTTATTTTCCGAATGGTAAAAAACAACAACAAATCAAATGTCTGCATTTGCCCCATGATTTAGTGTAATTTATTTTGTATTTAGGCTAATATTAAAAAAATATAATTTTGATGTATTTTCAAGAGTTTGGTTTACTTATTCAAACTCATAGACTGCAACAATGTCAATAATGTCTATTGTGTTCTTCTACTTTGATGACATTCTCTACATAAAATTTTGACTCGTGTTTTTCATCAATAAAAGACTATATAATATATAATCTAATCTATAATATAATGTATTATATTCCATTTGAGGCTTTTTTCATCTTTTCACTGTGTTGGGTAAATTTGGGGGGGCTAAACAGTTTAAATGTAACATAGTGTTAGATTCATTTCGTGATGAAAAATGTTGTGTGTTAATAAGACCTGGTTTAATAAGACAAAATGTCCCGAGAAATCTCTTTTTCAACATGGCCATATTTCCGATATGATTTTGACACGTGTGACATGAGTGTGATATTTCAGATATGAAAGATTTAAACTGGTATGTCTTTTGTCATATTTCTTTTGTATCTATACTGTGTTTGGAATTAATGATGAACCGTGCTTGCTTAATTGTTGTGAGACAAAGAGATTGATGGCAGCTGTGACTTGATCTGAGACAAGAGTATTTTATTTACGGATGACCTCATGTTTTTTTTTTTTTTCTTTTAAATCTATCAGGACAAAAAAGGCCTTTCTGGGAAACAAATTCCAGCCGAGAGGAGGCCCATATATCAGAGACACGTTCGTCCATCAACTCTGCTGGCCAAAAGCATCCTCGAAGGTAAAAAAACCCACTGGCAATTATATTTCTCCTTTTTTTGGCTTTCAAAAGAGTTCATGTTAAAGCAGCCGTTGCAAATATCATTAACAATTGTTTTACAGAAAGGTGAGTCGCTACATTTCTAATTTAATAAGTAGTCATTTCATACTACGGATATATACATTGATGGCTACTGTAGTTATGGACATCATTCATCTGCAATGTATTGTTGATAAAAAAAAAAAGTGTCTTAAAGGTTGTTTACATAAGACATGTCTTACATTTACATGGTAATAGTAAAAAACATTTTATGATTCGAAAAAGGTCTACAAGTGGATGTTTTTGAAAAGCTCAAATTCGACAAAATATGTCGGGTATAGATTCATTTTTAAATAACGCTGGAGATCTCCAATGTTATGTCAAAATGGCCTCTACAAGTCAAAATGACTGGCTTCCTGTATGTTTTTGGGCATCACTTCTTGAGACTTTTTTGTGGGCATATAGATAAACACACCAAGTTTCAAGAAGCTAAGTGAAACTGGCTTTTGGGGCTGTATTTTCAAAAAAGTATATGTTTGATGGACACAACTGTGAGCGGATTGTGGCAAATATCGATATTCAATTAACGTATTTTTAATGGTTTTTCCAAACTCAAAAACACACCAGGAGGTGTGGTCAGATTTGTGAAAACTTAAATTTGGTAGGCTTCACAAGTGCAGCCCCCTTAAACTGTCTCAGCCCCCTTGAATTAAAAATAAATTCTGCCCCAACGTGAGCTTCAATTAGCAACATGATATTAGGTAGGCATGTCTTTCATTTGTAAATTCACAAAAAAGTTTCAGGGAGCAATGTCTAAAAAGGCATTTTGGTTTGAAGCTGGCATTTTGGACCCAAAAATTACTCGGTAGCACCATCTGGAATTAAAAAACAAAAAACAAATATTAGTCCCTGAAGCCAAATTCTTTTAGCAAAATGAAATTTGGTGAATGTCTATTAGTAGACCCACAAAAATGTTTCAAGAAACAATAACCAAAAATAAATTTTGGTTTGAGGCTGGCATTTTGGCCAAAAATTGACTCGGTAAAAAAATCCAGCCCCTGAAGCCAAATTCTTTTAGCAGCATGGAATTTGGTGGATATATTAGTAGACCCACAAAAAAATCTCAAGAAACCATGCCTTAAAAGATACAGGAAGTTTGCAATTTTGGTTTGAAGAGGCCATTTGGCTCATTACTGGTAGTCCTTTAAAAGAGAATTGGTAATAGGGATTTTGCCCAGTTGCGACCAAAGTTGAACCACTTGCACTAGACAAACTTGCAACATTAAATTGCGAGGATTTAAGTTTCATCATTGTGTCTCGGCGCCAAGCATGACACCATAGTCTGACCACGCCATGAAACACCAACTTTTATAATTCAGAGGGTCAGTTCTTGACCAAATGTTTCACTGAGCAACATGAACTTTGGTAAACATGTCTATCATGACTAGAACATCAAAACTTCTCAGTAGCCATGTTTTAAAAGGAATAGTAGGTCCTATTTTCGTGCCCAGCACAAGTCTAGCACAAAGTGCACTTTAACTATGCGCATGAGTGGAGTTTTCTTTAATTTGGTACTTTCGTAGACAGGCGCAGTTAGAAATGGGTATTTGCACCGTTGTGGGAGTGACCACAGCTGACTTGCTACACGGCCAATCGAAGCGGCCCCCCTCCACTCTACAACCATTAAGTATTTTTCTGGCATTTTTTTTTAGATTTGTCAGATTGCTATCAACTTTGAACATCATGTACTAGACAGATGAGTGATGCAAAATTGTGAGGAATCTGATATTTTGTCATTGTGGGTGACCTGCCCTAAAACATGATTTGCGTATCGTTTTGATAGACACCGTATCATTAGCTGTGATGACACAATACATGGAGATATCAATACTTGGTGCATTCCCGGTAACGTTTTCATTTTTTTTTTTTTTCCAGGTTTCCGCCCGGTGCCGTCTGATCCCTTCCTGGCCGCCAACTCGTCCCTGCCTCCGCCACTGAGCGACCGCATGCGCAAGAGGCGGGCGTTCGCCGACAAGGAGCTGGAGAGCATCATGCTGGAGCGCGAGTACAAAGAGCGTGAGCTTCTGGAGAACGGCCAGGTATCACCACTGCTCTTCCCCAACAACATGGCGCACCACGCCGTCGACTACAACACCTACAAGTCGGCGTACTCGCCCGAGGCGCCCCCTAAGGACATGTGCCTGGGCCCCGCCTGTTTGGACGTGCCCATGCCGTACCCTGCGGCCGCCAACAACATGGAGCTGGTCTCATCCAACGTGAGCGTGGCCACCACGTACCGGCACTACCCGCGAG
This sequence comes from Filicampus tigris, assembly GCF_054856515.1. Lineage (NCBI taxonomy): Eukaryota > Metazoa > Chordata > Actinopteri > Syngnathiformes > Syngnathidae > Filicampus > Filicampus tigris. The sequence continues at coordinate 15,830,811 of NC_141221.1, read as the reverse complement.
GGGGCTTCGTGGTGTGGCCCCGCGTTGCCGCTAATCTGGGCGACGCCCTGCTCTACCGCCAGTGCCTCTTCAACGCCACGGCCGTGCAAAACATGAAGCCCGGCGGCGCGCTGTGGGAGCCCAAGACCATGCCCACCGAAAGCCAGCCGCCGGAGCAGGACGCGGCCGACGCCGAGGGCTCGCGAGCCACCACGTTGCAGGACCCCCAGGACCCGCTAAGGGCGGTACCAAAATCCACAACAAGAGAAAACTCTGCTTTCTACTCACCAAAAAGGAGCTTTGGACAAGACTTCCCGGCCAAGGACGCCGCCAAGTTCTCGCTAAAAGTCAACTCCACCTTCCACTCACTCATCCAACATTCGCTGGGCGACAAGGGTGGCGGTGGTGTGGCTCCCGAACTCAGGGGGGCACCATACTGTAAGGGGATCCTGCAGGAGGCGGCGCGCAAGCTCCGGGAAAGCTCCGGCAAGGACGGGCAGACCGGCAAAATAGCCGACAGGTGCTCTAAAGACTTTCTGTCCAGACCGGGAGGGACCAAGATGGCTGCCGGCGAGTCTCTGTCCTTCTCTGTGGAGGCCATTTTGAAAAGACCCGTCATGAGTCGAGCGTTTAATTGAAATAGAAATACAGCAAAAACAGCAGGGGGATAGGAGCTGAGCCTGGCTGCAAATTGCGAAAATGCGCCCACATCCAAATTTTTATTTTTATTTTTTTAGCATTGACTACATCACTATTTCCCAACTTTTAGTGAGCCAAGCCACACATTTTCCATAAGAAAAAAAATTACGGTATACCTGTTATTGAGATGTAATTACTGGTGATTGGTAAATTTTGCTTTTAATTTGAAATGTCATAATTCTGTAGGTAGTATTAATACAATGGTTTTAATATATCAGTGGGGGTTTTGAGGCTAGCACTATTGACTTGTTTTACCATATTTGCCATATCAAAGTTTCCTGTCATTTCAGCACATCATTTTTGCCTAAATTGGAATATTCCTTACTTCATATTTTGCATGTGCTAAGACCAGTTTTTACAATGTGGCAACAACTGGATATTTAATTGGATCATCTGCCATCTAGTGGAAGAGCATTGAATTGTTCTGACTATCACGACTATCTGCGTCACTGGCATAGATAGATGAACAAAGGTTAATTCTTTGTTGTAAATTATTTTTTGGACAAATTAAGTGAAATTGGATGATTTCCAATAGTAAACTAGTTGGGAATCACTGGCCTATATTGATAGTTTAAACCGTAAATGTACAAACTCTGATGTCACTTCAACTCACAACACGACACTTAAAAATGGCTTATACATGATTTGAGTTCAATAATAATGCAACGGAATGCGAGTGTACATCTGATGCACTCTCTGTAACTTTCTCTAACAACCCAGGCTAAACTCAACTCCTCCCTGAAATCCAAATATGTTGATCACTCAGTCAAGACATATCAGTTCAATATATTTCCTTGACACAAATTACTACTTTCCTATCGCCAGGGCTTTGGTGCTATCTTGTGGCAATTTAGAGAGTTAAAGAAAGAGCAGAAAAAAAAAAATGCAAATAGTTGAAATTGAGAATAGCAAACTGCGACTAAGCTTGGGTTCGTTGTATGTAAATATGGTGTTTGGGTCCAAAAATAACACTTTCCTGTTGTAATATCTTTGTACAGTGTATTATATATTGTTTCTGCTTGTACACGGGGAATAACTAAATTGTCAAAAGTATTTAAACAAGTTCCTCATGCCATTAAACTTTATAAGACTTTGTCTAAAATGTCTCACAGTTCATGCCCAAGAAAGTCTGCCATTTTCATTTGAAGCGGACATTTTGGTCAGTGTGTCCATTTCCGCATTTAACTCATTCACTGCCATTGACGTCTTTATTTGCCATTCAATCCAGCCATTCAATCCCAGGAGTTTATTTATATGTTTTTTTTTCAAACTTTCAGGTAAAAGGGGGCCTGAAAAGGTCTGGCAGTGAATGAATTAAATACATAAATCCATTACTTGAAAATTCATCCCTTGAAGCCAGTTTCACTTAGGAACATGGAATTAGGTAACCTCCATGAGTAGATCCAGAAAAAAAAATTGGTTTGGAGCTGCCATTTTTGAGACTTTTTGGCCATTTCCAGGGTTCCCTCAAAAATGAATTTACGCTGGAGATTTTGTCAAATTGCTACCACATTTGAACCACATATGCTAGACGGATGGGTAATGCTAGATTACGAGGAATTTAATTATTTTTTTCATTGCCTTGTCAATGTGGGCGAGCATGGTGGAAAAGTTGGATGAATTAGTGTAAAACAACAAAACTCGAATGAATATAAAAAAGTAGTGTGTGTCAGAGACATTTTAGAGTAAAAAGTTGTGCCTGACCAATTAATATTGATATGATTGATGGTAGCTCTTTTATTATTGGCAAAAATTCGCCTATTTTTTACACAAGACAAAGCTAATGACATTCAAACATTCTCCCCGCCAAAAAAAGTCTGCAAAAAAAATTTCTGATTTTTACTGATTTTTTTCTCTTTGTTGTAGTTGTTAAACAAAATTGTCAGCCTGTAATTCAATATTTATTTTCGGTGTAAAAGGACCCCAAAATAAGTTCTTTTATTCATTATATATTCTTTTAATTAATCGGCCTAATACGGTAATCCGTTATCAGAATTTACTTCTGCCAAATATCGGAATCGGGCTCAGATAATCTATATCGGTTGGACCCAAGTATAAACATGAAAACTATGTTGCAGGGATGTCTACAGGATAAAACCAACCCCATTTTCGTCATTACATGAAAAGCAATTCAATCCATCCTAAAGAAAACCAGCCCTTCCTTTCAGATAGGTGACAAGCAAAAGTTCCACAATTTTTGGCCTTGAATGAGGATCCCTGTTGCGTATAAGAAAGGCCGACAATCACTAAATGTAGTCAAGTTTAGCGCTAGTGAGCCTTTGTTCAAATATATCAGCTTTCATTACATTTCATATGTTGCCAGCCAACTTTACATGTAAAGTGACATTGCTAATCAGTGGCCCGACATGCACATTACATTGTTACTTTTGCAGCCCTGTTTGAATGGAAGATCTTTTAACCACATTTGTATGTGGAGCTTTCAAAGACAAGATCATTCCCATTTTAGCACGTGTGCTGTTGTGCAAACAGACTCAGTGGGGGTGGGGGTGTGCGTGTGTTTGTCACACAAGGCCACAACGTTGGCGCGCACTAAACGGCCACTGATAACTATCTGCTGAGGTACTTAGGACCACGTCGTCACAAGGTGTGAGATTGAACGTGTCAGCAAGGGGGCGAGCCGGATTGCTGACTGAACATTACACACATATACACGCACGCACACACAAAACACACTTTCACCTTATCTACAGTTGCTGTTCACACAGTAGCATTTTGTTTGTATGCACACAGGTGCCGTTTGCCATTTAGAGACTTCACTGACTTTCCTTCATGCTGGGATGATGGCAGGGCAGACAAACACACACACACACACACACACCAGGAAAAGTGGCCTGGGAATTTAGTCTTTGGCGTCTCTTGTTTCGCAGAGAAAACAAGGCAAAAGGTCACAAGTGTGCTTGTCGTTGATACATGCCACCGCTGCGGCTGATGTTGTCGTGTTGAATGTCACCCAACTGCAAGGATTGCTAAGACATGAATGCATCCTATTGGCAATAGGCTGTAGAAAATTGCTTGCGCCATTATTCTCACATGGCACAGTATCAATATGACAGTCAATCCAATTATACTTTTTTTCCAGAATATGTTCTATGCAGGCCCACTAGTTGAAATACGGCATTCTGATTAATATTGCGTTCGGGGAATATGAGAAATCCACCAATTTTTAACTAGCTCAGGGGAACGGCCATTTTGTGACTTCTGTCGACTGAAGATGACATCGAAGTCGCTCAGGTCTCGGATAATGACCTATCACGGCTCTCCTGTTTTCTGAAGCTGAGCCATATCAGTCGACAGAAGTGACAAGATGGCCACCCCCTGAGCTAGCTAAAAATTGGTGGATTTCTCATATTCCACAAACGCAATATTAATCAGAATACCGTGTTTAGATTAGTGGAGCTACATAGAACATAATATTGTAAAGACAATTTTTGGATTGTTCTCCTCTTTAAGGGTGGGAGAAAGTATCGATATTGGGACTAGATGCTATTCATTGACTGTGTTAGAAGCCTTTTAAGCTAGCTGATTAAGAATGCGATATGTGTTTTTTCTTCAAACACACAATATGTAATTCGCTTTGTTTGATGTTTACTTTGACAGGAAACCTAAACTGAGAGTGGCGACAAAAAGCTTGAACCTCTTTTTTATTTGTAATTTATATTTATCTGACACTGCCATTTGTCTCAAGTTTGTATCTCAAGTTTGCGCTTGCAAGTCAAGGCAAAATAAAATCCACCAATCAACAGCTCATATCTTGAAAAACTTGTAAGTCAGGTCACTCTTATCTCAAGTCACCGCTGTATTTGTACGTCCAGATAAGGGGGTGGCAGTAGAAGTGCGGTTTTCCACCGTGGTGATACTGGTGGCCATTAAGAGGCACGGCGAGAACTTCACGCCATGCAAAATACATCACGCTCCATTAGTGTCTCTAGTCATAATAACGTAGTGTGTGTGGGGTGTCTCCTCTGTCTGCGGAGGATTGTAGCGTACCGCCATGAGCTGTTAGCGTGACCACCGCGGCGAGAACATATTTTGGGAAATTGTGATTTGATTAGACAGTAAACATCTGCTATTCACGCGGTTAGGTTTTGTTGTTGTTGTACTTTTATATTTTGACTTTGAGTTTGTGACTGTACCCAATGTGAACTGAACCCATTAGTTAAAACTGGGGCGCATTTTCGACGCGCTGATTCCAAGCTGTAATGCGGAAGATGACAACATGGAATGGGAGGTCAATTGTTAATGTTGCTTTACTCAACAGTTTTTTTTGTTTTTTTTAGTATCTGCAGGCACGTGCACAGATAGTGCCCTGGTGGTGCTCCAGCACCAGCCCTTTTTGCCCTAAATGAGGATAGTGCTCTTTGGCTGGAACAATTTCACCGGCAGCAGCAAATTCTAATCAGAGATGGTGTTCCTCAATATATTTTTGAAGCTGATTTCCAAAATGGCTTCACTTTTTTTCTAGCACATCAGGTTTTAGAGATACTTTCACTTTTTCTTTTCAGGTTTGAACTATAAAAGCTTGGATTTTATTTTATCATGCATTGTAATATATAACTATGATGTTTGAGAAAAGAATTCCACCTGTCACTGAACCTAACTCTTAATTTCAAAATATTACTCAATATAATGCATATTATATTGTTTTATTATATATATATATATATATATATATATATATATATATATATATATATATATATATATATATATATATATATATATATATTATTATTATTATTATTATTATTACTATGAAAACCTGATGTGCTAGAGAAAAAACAAAAGGCAGATTCAAAATCAGGCGTTCATCCACATCTCAAAAAAAAAAAAAAAAAAGTAAAAAAAATGTCGACCAGTGCTGTTTTTATTATACTAGTATCCGTTTCACTTGGTATCGTATCGGTAGGGAAATGTGTTCTATCATGACAATGGGCAAAAACTGTTGATAACTCAACCAACTCTTCATTTTGTGTTTTTTAAAGTGTTTTTATTGAGTGGCCAAGGTCCCGCCCACCTGCCATTTTGTAGCAAATTTGCCAGTCTAAACCTTCATGTAAATGCTATGGAAAAAAGGCTTTGTGTCACAGTGTGCCCCCCAAAGAAAATAGCCACAGCAATGTATTGTCACACTGTGTGTTATTCCTGCCCTGTTTGTTGTCTTTTGCTCTTGATTCGCAACTCTTTTTTTAGAGGCCGCCACGATGTGACAGGTCGCAGCTGCCGCAGCCCGACCGCCGCTACGTGAGCTGTGATTTTACTAACGCGCTGATAAATGGCCGCTGCACCTGGCTGACGCTAACTAGAGTAAACAGTGAATCTGTTTAAGTTAAAACTTGAGAGGCCCACGTTTGCATAGGCCTTGAAGAGTCTATGTAAATGACTACAAATACACCAGCTAAATTTAGGTTATTATGTTTTTCATCTGCTATCTCCCGACACGTCTAGAAAATGAACCTACTGTATGCTTAAGTTACCTTGACTTAATATTGGAGCCATCTCACCTTTCATTGTTTTGTGGCGAGTCATTGAAATTTGGTACTATGCCCCACCCACCCAGAATGATGAAAACTCAAACTCCTTCCAATTTAGAGATATCCATTCTGCCTAGTATACTGTATGTGGTTTAAATGTGGTAGCAATCAACAGAATCTCTTGGAGGGAGTCATTTTTGATGGAATTTGAAAAGGCAAACACGATGAAAATGGCCGTTTCAACTCAAAACAACGGACTTTCTGTGACTTTTCAAGCATGGCTTGCTGAGGCTTTTTTGTCGGTCTTTCTGCTTATGATACAGATGCCTACCAAATTTCATGTTGGAAATTGAAGTGAGCTTCGGGGCCTGAAGTTCCGAGACATTATAGGTTTAGCGCTGACCTTTAAACTTGGTTGTCATGCTCCATCCACATTCAGTAACAAAAACTCCAAGTCCTTGCAATTTTAGTGTCATTCATCTGTCTAGTATATATACTTTCAATTTTGGTAGCAATTATTAAATAAAAGTTCTAGGATGGGTTCATTTTTAAAGTACCCCTGGAAATTGCCTAATCTGGCCGCTTCAACACCAAATGGCTGACTGCCCTTATAGGCATGTTTTTTTTAGACTTTTTTGTGGGTTTATTCATGATAGACATTGTCTAGCAAATTTCATGTTGCTAAGTGAAAGTTGACTTTAGAGGCTGAATTTTCGACGACTACCGTTTCATGTTTAAATGTGGACATGGACACGATGACTCTAAAATGGCGACTTTAAACCAACTTCGTAGACTTCCTATAAATTTGCGGTCATGGATTCTTAATAACTTTTTGTGGGTCTACTCATGATAGACATGTCTATCCAATTTCATAGTTCTAAGTGAAAGTGACTCAATGGCTGAATTTTCAAAGACTACATTTTTGTTTTTGAGGACATGGGAACAACGACTCTAAAATGGCGAATTCAAACCAAATTTGCAGACTTCCTGTACCTTTTCAGGTATGGCTTCTTGAGATGTTTTTGGGGGTCCTATGATAGACAGGTATACCAATTACCATGTTGCAAAATTAAACTGGCTTCAGGGACTGATTCAAGTTTTGTATTTAAATGTGGGCATCTACAAAAGGACTCTAAAATGGTGGCTTCAGACCAAAACAGCAGATTTCCTGTGTCTTTTCAGGCATGGCCTGTTGAGCCGTCTACCAAATTTTATGTTTCCATATAAAACTGGCTTAGAGAAAAAACATTTTCAGAAGATTTGGTTCAACTCTGATACAGTGGAGTCAAGTAATTAAGAGTTTCTTGTTTCATAGAGAGGAATCAAACTTTGCCTACATAATGACAAAAAAATCAAATTCCTCACAATGTAGTACAGGACTTCCGGAATTGCAAAGATGAGCCTAAAATGGCTGCTTCACACCAAAAAGGCAGATTTCCTATGTCTTTTTGGGCATGGCGATCTGAATGCACAATTCTTTTAAACATCTTTTTGCTGAAGAGCCCTGCGGGTTTTAACCTTGGTGCTGCCTGAAAAACAACCTGTTGCCACTGTGCAACTTTGCGCCTGTTTTGGCAACAACGCCTGTGCTAATGTGTGTGTTGTTACATCAACACACTGTGTTTTAACTCAGTTGGCCCTTGGCCTGTTTGAAGTGTGCACACACACACACACAAACTTATTCATTTTAATTCCAAAAGATGATGAAAATGCGACTCAGTGGAAATCCAAGAATAGTTTTACTTTGAACCACAAGGACTAATAAAACTGTTCTTCTGTCAATAGAAAGAGACTGGAAGACATGCACGTCAAGTCAGCACCCCCCCATTCCCTGTCTGAGGACGGGGGGCTGCATTTGGGGGTCAAACGTATTTGACTCCACCTGTAGTATAACCCCACCACGAAAACATGAAAGTGTTTTATGGGGGGAAGATGCACGACACAGGAGGATACCACCTCTGAAGTTGTGGGCTCGTTCAATACATCATCATCATCATCATCATCATTGGGAAGGCTCAAGTGCACACAGTGAAACTGTGCAAATCACATGCACAAGGCACCTTGGAGGAGGTTGCAGATTCCAGAGGTTGCATTTATTTTAAAATGCATTATTTGACAAAAAAGTCATTAAAATATTTAATTAGAAAATTACACTAACTTTGGACAAAATTCTATGTTAAAGTGGTATGACGTTTGACTATAATGTATCACTTTTTTAGTGATTATTTATGACAAATTATTTGTTTATTTTATAGTTTATTTATATTTAATCAAAATGTCTTCAAATATTAAGTGAAAAAATGGGGCCCTATTTTCCAGTTTTTTTTTAATGGGGTGGCAAAGTATGGAATTTGTCTCACATACTGTATATGACAAATGTATAAAAAAATGCAGCCATTTTTATTAGTTATTTAACATTTCAACAAAATATTCATTTCAAATCTGAGGCTGAATTATTAATGTGACATTTGAATGTTCATATACCAGAAACAAAAAAATAAAACAAATAATTCAACTATATTTTATAACTTATTCCAAATGCAAAAAATACATATATTTTTTTAATGTATTTGTTGACTTCTTTTCCAATCAGGGTAATAAACATTTTACTGTTATTGGTGGACACACAAATACAATTTGATTATTTTTAAATGTATTTAATTATTAAATTGATTAAAAATGACAGGTCAACTGAAAAATTTCCTTTAATTATTTGGCATGGAAATAGGTACTCAAAACATTCACAGAGAGATCCTCACATTCCATTAAATCATTAAAAAACGAACAAACAAGGAAATGTAGTCAAACGCTAATCCCTAACGCAGCATCACTTTTATGATTTGCACCGAGCGCTAACATTCATGTGTTGCCGTGGTGACGGGGTGCATGATGGGAAAGCCAGAAAAACATGTGTGCTCTTTAAACCTGTCAGGGAAAAAAAACAACCAAAAAAACTTGACGAGCCGGGGAAGCTTCTCCCGGGCCACGGCGTTGACACGTGTAAGCGGACCCCGGAACATTTGAACTTTTTTAAAAGCTTAAAAAAGATTAGGTGAGGCGGGAATCGAGCAAGGAACTGCGGTACGTCACAAACCGGGATAAAATAAAAAAATTCAAAGGAAATCATAAAAGTCTCCGTTTGAAAAAAAGTACACATTCTTTTAGCGTTAGTGCTTTTAATGGCCTTAACTCGAGCTGTTTTTACATCACGTCAGGATATGTTGTGGTATTACTTGGAGCGGGCTAAGAATAATGTCATAAATGGCGATGATGAGGCCAGACGCTTCCGACCAAGTGATGAGGAAAGCAAAGCGTGTGCCGCGCTAAATGAGCGCATGTGTTTCCATAGGTGAAGGTTTGAGTCTTTTTTTTTTTTTTTTCAATCTGTGGCTTATTTCTAGTGACTATGCTTATTCCTATTGTGTTAACCAGCGGCGGTTATCAGAAAAAAATGCCAAGAGATCACATTAATCATACATTGCACATTGCCCCATGTGTCCTTCCGTGGATTTTTAGACTGAGGGTTATTTCTAATGATTCTGCTTATTTCACATTTGTAAGGTGGTGTCATAGTGAATGAATGGAGTTGTTGTATTTATCATATGATATACTGTATGTGATTGCATGTTCCCAAGCATGACATTGGTTTTAAATGAGACACTTTGAGGAGCGTACCCCCAATAAAAAAAGAAGTGAACAAGGTCCTTAGACTTGATAGCCTAGCGTCCCGGTGGCCTTGGGTGGCCGAGGACCTTGTAAAGGACCTTGTGAGGTTCTGACAGGGGCCCGGTCAAACCCAGCCAGGCTCAACCCAACCTTTGCTGCTTGATGACGCATCCAGCTGGAGCTCCACGGTCACCATCTTGTGCTCACGGAAAGTTCAGCTCATAAATATTTGGCTTTGATAGCGGCACCCCGCAGTTGCCAAAGGTTGTCACAAAATAAGCTTTTGTTTGCTACAGAGTTAGCGCAGGTTTGCTTTGCCCAACGTGATCATCCGAATATATATATTTTTAAAATGCTAATTGTGGGTTAATGACACTTGGTGGACAGCAAGCAAGCTAGCATGAGTTACAGCTACATTTAGCTACAAAGCTAGGCCAAAAACTAGCCAGCTAGATTGGCTGCTAGACACATAGCTAGCTAGCATATTTTAAAGGCAGCTAGACTAGATTTAATAGAAATACAACAAAAAAGCTGAAAGATAAAGACAAAGCTAGAGCCCCGGTTATGTTCTGTCCACATTACTTTAGCATTTTGGTCACATATACTGAAAAAAGAAGTGGAGAGAGCCCAAAGGTAATGCATTGACATTGAAATAAGTTTCATGAGGTTTACTTTTTTGTCAATGCCAAAGCGCATACTATCAATTTTATACCATTTGAAAAAAAACAAAAACAAAATATTTTTACCTGTAAAGGGTTGCTCCCAGTTCCTTCGTTGTAATTGTGTGATGTTGTACACAATAGAAAGTAACTAAATGCTTTTCGCATCAAGGTCATAATAGTTTGTGATTTTTCCTTTTAGTTCGTTTTTATTACACTTTCACTTAAAAAAAAACATTTAAATCAATTTAAGTTTTTAGAGTTTTTATTTGTTTTTCTCTTTTTGAAAATGCTTCATTTTAGTTGAGATTTTATTCAGTATTAGTATTAGTTTTAGTTTTTTCTCAATAGACGGTGTATTTGAGGACTGACGGATAAAACAAAAGGTCACATATTATATAATAAAGTAAACTACTATTCCAAAACAGTAATAACGAAAAAAAACCCATTTAAAATACACCCCAAAAGCTCATGTATGAAATTTATTGACAAAAACAAAGAAAATGTTCACTAGTTGGTTTTAGTAGTAGTTTCAGTTCGCACTCATGTTTGAATTTTATTTCATTAACAATTATTTTTTTCAATTTTATTAGTTTTCATTAAATATAATAACCTTGGTCAACACACATGAAACACGCTGATGACTTTGACCCTCCTATCTTAGCGTCACCGTAGGGGCTCAAAAGGGGCGTGTCGTATGTACCTATAGTCAGAGCTGGGCATTCCACCTTCAGTCCGCCTAGCCGCCTATGAGACGCCCATTTTGTAGGCGATAAACGATAAACGGGAAACTTTAAAAAATAGTCGGACGTTATAAGCATAGTCGGAAGCCCATTTTTCACGTCTATGTAATTGTCTATTTTCACACCCCCACACGTGGTATCGATGCAAAGCTCCGCTTCTCCACTTTCAGAATCCGTTGGAAATACATTGTTAGCACAAACGGTTTCTGAGTTAAGGTGATATGACAAATATGTCATCTGTGTCACTTTCCACTATGACGCATGGCTTCCATCATAATTCATGTTGTATCGACAGAAAGCTCCACTTCTCTGCTTTCTGGATCTGTTGGAATTACGTTGCTAGCTTAAATGGTTCATGAGTTACAGTGATTTGAAAAACGTGTGTCATCTCTGGATAATGTTAAAAGGAGAGGCACTTATCTTGGTGCTGCTGTTTCATCTTCGTTGTTGGCGGCGGCGGTGGCTTCTTTACGCATTTATATCGGGTCAGTCTTAAGTTTCAAATATCGCCCAGTGATTAAAGTTTTAATTTTCTTCGGGAGGAGCGCTGGATTTAATGTTTTTCGAAGTTGGTAGTCGGAAATGCTAACTTAAGCCCATTTAAAACGATAGTCGGACTATTACTATTATTACTATTTGGTCCGGCCGGAGAAAATGGCGGATAAATGGATGGCGGAAGGGTACCCCGGCTGTCGGCGGAAAGTGGTAAACAGACCGCAAATTTTTAGTAAAATGTCCAGCTCTGCCTATAGTCTTAACTGTGCCTGTAGCAGCCCTGTTAAACTATGTGCCTAAAAACAACCGACCGAAAACTATAAGCGCAACGGCACTTTATTTTATACGGAGGCAAGACCATGGTGATATTGAGGCGCTTTCAATACCACATCTTGTAATATTGTGAAAAACATGAAATTCCTGTAGTTACAACTTGCAAGATAAGAACACAGAATTGGCCACGGGCCGGAGAACTAGTGCAGCTTAGCAAGCGATAGGGGCCCTAGTGAGTGTTATCTAGTCGGTGATGTGTTTTTATTGCTGTTTTTACTTGCACTTAAAAAAAATGGAACATTGAAGTGAAGGCAGAGGAGAAAGTGGAGTTAAAAGACTCTTGGAAAAAGCGCATTCACACGCGCCCACATAAATGTCACACAAGATTTAAGCAACACACCGTCCCAGGGCTGCAACCTTTTGGCCCGACAGTTTGCTTTTTCCCACCGTCCTCGGCCCGATAGTGTGTGTGCGTGTGTGTCTTTTCCATGTGTGGCAGCTTTTTGAATGACTGCATTGATGATCCTAATAAGTCATCTTGTCTCGCAGGTTACATCTCCTGTCTGCAAGTAATAAAGCTCATAATTAACAATGTCCTGATCTAGACATTATTTGTGAGTGAGCATGTTGCACATATGATGCTCATCATCATCATCATCCTCATCATCATCATCATCGAGTGAAGTCACTTTCAGTAGAAAAGAAGAAGAGGACCTTGGCAGTGGAGCAGACCTTGGAGCAGGGCCTGTACGGCAAAAACAGTTTTCCACGTATGGATTTTATTTTTATGTATTTTCTTCATCTTGGTTTGCTTGCATGCCATCTTTCTATCTGTTTTACTTTGGATAAAATGAAACATAAAACATTCAAACCTTTTAATCCAAGTTTTGTGAGCATCTTTGATTGAACTGATGTGAGGGTTAAATAAAGACATGATTCATTTTATTTCTTCTACACATTAATAAAACAAAATATTTGCTAGGGCTAAAATGAATTTTTCTTCTGGGAATGAAATTACCACATTAAAAAGTACATACTTTATAAGCAAACTTTATAAATACTTCTTAGTGAAGGTCTATGTTTGAGAGTCACGGCCCGCCACTGATACATATATATATGTATACATATATATACATATATATATATATATATATATATATATATACATATATATATATATATATACATATATATATATACATATATATATATATATATACATATATATATATATATATACATATATATATATACATATATACATATATATATATACATATATATATATACATATATACATATATATACATATATATATACATATATATATATATATATATATACATATATATATATATATACATATATATATATATATATATATATATATACATATATATATATATATATACATATATATATACATATATACATATATATATATATATATACATATATATATATATATACATATATATATACATATATATATACATATATATATACATATATATATACATATATACATATATATATATATATACATATATATATACATATATACATATATATATACATATATATATACATATACATATATACATATATACATATATATATACATATATATATATATATATATATATATATATATATATATATATATATATATATATATATATATATATATATATATATATATATATATATATATATATATATATATATACATATATATGTATCCCACATTCCAAAAACATGCATGGTAAGTTGATTGGACACTCTAAATTGCCCCTAGGTGTGATTGTGAGTGCGGATGTTTGTCTCTGTGTGCCCTGCGATTGGCTGGCAACCAATTCAGGGTGTCCCCCGCCTACTGCCCGAAGACAGCTGGGATAGGCTCCAGCACGCCCCGCGACCCTTGTGATGATAAGCGCTATCGATAATGGATGGATATATATATATATATATATATATATATATATTAATGCTGTCAAATGTACCACGTTAACGAGCAGTAATTAAATATTGTAATTGATCGTGTCAAAAAAAAAAAAAAAAAAAAAATATATATATATATATATATATATATATATAAAAATTACACACAATTTTAAAACAATATGAATAAATATACAATAACATACAAAGTAAGACTAACACAAGCATTCATGTTAATTCTGACTGGTAGTTGAACTGAAATTCGAAAGAGGGACAAGTGTTTCATGTGATCTGATTTGTTTTGCCAGTGCACACATTGTATCAAAACCCAGTGGAGGAGACCCAGTGGGACCCACTGTGGGCGTTTTGTGCATTTCTAGCCTGGTCCAAGAAAACAACAAAAATGCAAAGACTCTATTTAGACAAAACGTATTTTGTGTAGTGCGGATATTTATGAGCTGGCTTTGGACTGTTTTGGTCTTTTACTACGCTGACACATGGCAATAAGATGTTGGCCCGTTTGAAGTCGCACATCTGCACGCCAGCGGAAACGCACAAAATCTCGCGTGCCTCTTTGATTGTTACATTGGAGATATCATATGTGTGTGTGTGTGTGTGTGTGTGTATGTGTATGCGTGTGTGCGCGCGCTACCAGGCTGCTGCACGCTTGTAAAAGAGTGGAAGATGGGGATTCCACATGCTTATCCAAGGAGATAATAAACAAAAGGGGAGGGGACGGGTGATATATTGGGCACATGTGGGCTCTTGGAAGGATGAAGGGTTGGTGGGGTGTGGGGGTGGGGGCGGAGGTGGCTGGACACTTGAGGGGTATCCGAGAACAAGATGAGTTCAGTAGATCACATCATCCTTCTTGAAGAGATTCCCACCCTGGCCACACCCCCTCCCCCAACAGAGCCAATGGGGAGCAGCTTGTTAAATGAATGGACAGAGGCTCACACTGAAAATTGACTTGCAAAGTAAATATTGGCATTTGCACTCATTTTCGTGATATTACTAATAAAAGGGCTAAAAGTGGAGCAGAAATTTGTCAGCAATAAAAAATATTCAAGGAGTTCCATTTCTGTTCTAAGGTTATCATTGTTCACTTTGTGTACGTTTGTGTACGGATTTTGCTGTAACCTCCAAACATGAAGCCTTTACTGGATTTCTTCCTGGAAATGGCATACGGCCTTCGAGGGGGGGTAGAAAAAAATTTGTTTTTTGTTACAACTGTGATTTGTTGTGATAACACCCCATTAAGCGCCGGGACCAACCCGATGACGGGACTTGATGGCGGCGGCGCCACCACCGCCTTCCCTTCGGGGACACGGGCAAGCCTTGCCATTGGCTGCCTACACCACGATCAGCTTCACAAGCACAACATGTAGCATACGTTGCATACATAGCAAATATTACAATCAATAGTTTTGTAGATGTCAAAAGATGTGATATAAGATGATAAAATAGATTCATGGTCAAGCATAAAATAAACAAAATACGGGAAAAAAGAGTAAAAATAAGAATACAGAAATAAACCACAAACACAAATGATTAGAAATGAAACAGTAAAAGTTTAAACAAATATATAAATAAACACTACCAATACAAGAGTTCAAAAATATAAAATAGAACATTAACTTAAAAATAATGAATTGCTAAAATAAAAAACACAAATGAAATAAAAAATACCATAAGGAAAATTAAACAAATCAGATACTATAATAAACACTAAAACAAAATCATAAAATGCTCAAAAAGAATTTTAAAAAATTGAATCATGAATGAAATAAACAATGATAAAATACAAAAATCAAATACTAAAATAAAAACATAAAAATAAATTAAATAATAATAAAATAGAAATACACTATAAATAATAGAAAAAAATAAA
The DNA here is from genome assembly GCF_054856515.1 of Filicampus tigris. Lineage (NCBI taxonomy): Eukaryota > Metazoa > Chordata > Actinopteri > Syngnathiformes > Syngnathidae > Filicampus > Filicampus tigris. Next base: position 15,814,973 of record NC_141221.1, on the reverse strand, counting down.
ACATGAAAAAGTAAAAGATAAATGAACTTTACAATAAAATTAACAAAGACGACCCTGTACAGGATAAGCGATGTGGAAGATGACACATGACAAAAGATAATATGAAAAAATATGAAGAGAATATGATCAAATCTGAACAGGTTGAGGCCAACAAACCCCCCAAATGTATACAAGCGGCAGCTTTCTGAGCAGAGAGGGCAAAAACTCCAAACTAAAAATCCCTTGCCAACGCTGGCTGATGAAACGAGCTTTGCAAAGAAGAATGATCTCTGTCAATAAATCATGAGCCACTGTTCCTCTTTGACAAGCCTGGCACCACACTTAAACATTTCCACACATATTTGGACTGTGAGACGAGAATTGTAGACTTCACCTTTAATTTAAGAGGTGTCACAAAAATATGCCGTTTATCGGAGTCGGCCACCCATAAGTATTTTTAATGTTTTCCCCCACCCAGGTAGCTGAAGAAGACAACTAAAGAGTTCATAACAATACTCGTAGGTATATCTTTTTTAATATCCGTGAAGATCGACTAATAATGAGGTTTAGTGTGGACTGATCATTATATCCGTATTTCTGTATTATACTGCCCCAGTGGTGGCAAAGACACACACGCACACACACGCACACCCAAAGGAGCAGCGCAATGTCCATTGAATTGAAGCAAGAGAGTGATTTCAAATCTAGCAGAGTATGGCTGCTACTGGCTTGAAGCAACTAGTCAATGTGTGGACTATAGCGGTCGACTACAGCTTGAAGTCAATCAACTGCCAATCACGTGTTTTGGCCTTAACTCTTTAGAAGTCATAGATCCTTTTGAACTGGGCTGGCAGTGAATGAGTCACAAAAGAAAACAACAGGTGGTCGGTCGCTGAGGAAAATTAGCTCAACTCAAGTGTGGAGCAATGTCTTACTAAAAATGAAACTGCTAGCATGGTGTCAAAATTTGTACAGAGTAGGAATCTGAAAATAGACAAAATTGCTATTTTTTTCTCAATATTGCATTGGCTTTTTAATATGCGATTATTTTTTTCAAGGTCCTCTTCCGATAGTTTTTATATAAACACAAGCAATACATTTCTCTGCATTATAAACAATGTCAGGTTTATTAACGCTTTAGAAAAAAATGATAACTGAAATGTAAGAAACTAAGCATAATTATAGTGAAAATGTCATTGGTTTTCATATGTATTTTGGTATTACTGTACAGTTGTAAGGAAGAAGGAAAGTTGAACAGTTGTTTTGAAACCGTAGTTTACTTTAATATACAATATTTATTGTGACCATTTTTTTCAGCTTGAACTCGACCAATATTCTATATATGAAGAAAAATAAAACCAATGCTTAAAGTAACAAAAACATAAGTAAAACAAAGCATTTTTTGAGAAAATAAAAAAACCCCTGATAAATCTGTGCTACAAATCTAATTAAAATGAACTGAAAAACAAAAGTCAAAACGAAAAAAAAAAAACTATAATGAAAAACTATTATAATCGTGTTCACGTTTTTTGTATATGGAAAAAAAACACAACTTTGGTTTAATGCCAACAGACACTGCAAAATGCCATTGACATGCTACCAGTTAGCATCAAAAGTCGTGTCTTAGAAGCAACAGATATTTGATCATAAACGGTGGCGCAAAACTTTTAAAGAGATACTACAACAATACTCACAAGCATATATTCTTTGTCCTCTATGAAAGATGACTATTACAGTATCCTATTCTTCTTTGTTTGTGTCTGCATGACTATATTGTACAGTACTGCCTCCCGGTGGCCAAGGCGAGCACACCAGACGGAGCAGCATAATAAATTGGCTTGCCACATTAACTCATAATGCATAAACGGTTTAATTCTATGAATTACATTTGTGTTTTTATAATATAGTACTATTTTCACCTATTAAAGAACACACACGCACACAAATATTTTTTGTAGGGTGGGGAAAGTATTTGAAGTCACGGAAAAGAAATCAGCTGGTATCCGAGGGCACCATTGTATTTGACCCTTTCATGCAAAGTGGTCACTACAGTGGACAGCTATTTAAAAGTTGCTTTCGCCTATATTAATCAAACTAAAAAATATATTTAAATTTTAAATAATAACATTATATCATAATTAATGCATGAAAGGGTTACAAATATTTTTTAAAATTTAGATTTATTAATATACGCGAAAGCAACTTTTAAATAGCGGTCCACTGTAGTGACCACTATGCATGAAAGGGTTAATAAAAGTTATTGTCCATCATCCAGCATTTCTTTACGGCTGAGAACGAGGCAGGTAGATTTTCGGCGACGGCGCAAGTCTGCAAGACGGCTGGCCAGGCAGCGACAGCTTGGCTGCTTGAATTGTTTCCACGACAGCATAGCGTTTGTCTCCTGACTGAACGTTGAAACCACGAGGAGTGAGTCATGTGTGGAGTATAAACACCGCTGGCATCATGTCAACATCATGTTTGTCCTCAATTTTACCTGCTGGCTGGCCGGAAACAGGCACATTCAAAAAGAAATCATGTCACATTTCCAACCCAACCAAGTGTGAACAGAAAAGCTGAAAAAAGTTGATTTGGGAACACATTTGGGCAGTAGAGGTCGACATCTGCTAAACAGATAGCGCTCGTGTTTGTTTTTCCGCCTTTGTTTTTGCGTACACAGCTTTGAGAGGTTAATGAGCACGCAACACCTGTCTCGCTAAACACCAACAAAGACAACGACAACAACACGTTGCTCCTGCGCATTCGTACCCAGCAACTTTGTTGACGCTCGCCACCCAACACTGCGCCAAAAGAAACAAATGTGTCCAGACCGTTTAGTAGACTTTTCTAAAGTTTCGTGTTTTCCCAGAATATTTGTCACAATATTCCAGTAAAATCCATTACTTAACTAAAACATCCTTTAGCAATCCTTGAAAATCATTAAAGAAAATAATGCGTCAAAGTCAAAAAGATGTTATTGACAATACAAATTACACATTTTTTCCAAACATTTTTTTACAACAATGTAATCAAAATACATGTTGAAAGCGCTTTTTTTTTTTTTTTCGGGATATATCTTGAAAGCCCTTCAAAAAATATTGCAGAAACGATGCTATCATCACCCAAGCATCACCCACTTCTGTAGTATTTTAGTATAATATTCATACTGAAAGTGCTGAATTAGGTTAAAATAGTTTGACTTCTTCAAAAAAGTTAAAAAAAATGCATGGATGATGTCATAACACAATTTATAAATCTTTTCTGAACAATCTACGGGAAAATTTAGAAGAATTCCTTGCCAGAACTGCTGTAATTAGAGAAACCCTGAAAAGGCCTTCACAAAAATCACAGTCCTGAAATGACTTGATTTCTTCATGTTACCAAAACATAATATTTGGTATAGCCATAACAATGACATAAATGACAATAAAAAAACCCTTAAGACACTAGAGCTATTAAAAAGTGACCCAATTCTGGCCTTGCCCCTACAATTTATGACCCTGTGACGTTACGTTGTCACGGCGACGATAAAGTAAACCGTTAACATCCCCGCACGCCGCGGCATGAAGTTATCGTTTGCGCGGAAAGGGGGCTAATTCCGCTAGCGGCGGGCAGCCAATTCCCATGAAATGGCCCCGATATTCCTTTCATTTGTTCTCCTCCCCGCAATTAGTCGCGGTGGGGGAGTGGCTGGGGGGATTGGGGGGGCGATCAAAGAGGGTGGGAGTGGTGGTGGGTTTGCCACTCGCATGTGCACTGACGTCTACAAAGCAGAATGAAATATGAAATATCCAGTTTCTCGCTTGTAAAAGCGAATCTCGGGGAACAGGAGGCGTTTCACACAGCTAATGCGAAACATTCGTCGCTTGCTCGCAGCCGTACCAAGTAATCGAGTAGAAACCCTTCGTTCCTGTGCTTAATTACTGTACTTTATTTTAGAATCCATATTTCTGACTACTTTTTCCTTTTACTCACTATGTTTGAAAACAGATACAGTGGTACCTTTTTGGATATGAAACAACTACATAACTTTGCCCAATAAAGTGTGTTTAGCTGAAAGCTAACACATACATATATGTATCTATATACGGTTCCATTTGAAAGTGGAACAATTCGGTTTGACTAAGTGGGATTACGATTCGATTTAGTATCGCTCAGTTCGATTGTGTATGATGCAATTAGTTTTTTGTTGTTATTTTACACACATTTGAATGAATTTGTCAATACTGTAAATTCCAATTCCTTCTAATATATATCTCTTCAATAAAAGACAATTCGATACGTATCACGATACATTTGTAAGTGGAATGATTCAATTCGGTTCGATTTGATGCACTCGCATCTTATAAATCAAAAAACGTTTTTCCGGTTCAAACCAGGTGCTCCTTCTTAGTGTACATTGTGGGAGCACTTTTGCCACCTCTGTAGCTTAGCATTAGCGTTTTGTTGTTTTGTTATTGTTGTTAGGTTTTGGGCTCACAGGGGGGAAACAAACATGTCAAAGCAAACGTTGCGGCGGCGTAAGACATCTGTACTCACATCATTTACGACTTCTGACGACTGACATTTATGGCTTTTGTCGATGAAGTCTAGTTCTCAGACCTCGGCAGATGTTCATCCTCAAGTGTTTCGAATCTTGAAACGTCGCCATTAACATAACCACAAAATGTAAAATAAGTAAAAAGTAATAATAATAAACAAATAATGATTAAATGCGCCTTCAGACTGTCTTCATTGGTTTATAAAATTGATAATGATGATGATAATTTAGTATGAAACTCTACCAAAAGTAAATGTTCATAACTAACTACTACAAATTACATTGCATGTGTTTGTCTAAAAATAAGTGTCAGGTTTAAATTTTACACTTGAATATAAAACAACAAAAAGAAATTATAAAAACAATTCTACTGAAATACTATGGTAAAATTTCAGAAAAAATGTACATTTGTTATAAGAACTTTTTTTTTTTTTTTTTACATTTTCAATGATTTTGTGAATTAATTTCATTTTTTGTGTATTTTAATGTCTACTCAGATGAAAATCATTTTTTCCCTATTTTTTGGGATGTTGAATTGTAATGATGTCTGAAATATTTTTTCAAATAGTTTTTTGCATTTTTTTTTTAAAATCTCAAAAATATCCAAAATAAATTTTCTTTCAGACAAAAAACAACCTTTTTTAGACACATACACATACTTTACTAAAAGATAATGGATTGTACCTCTAAACTTGGTGTATTTAAAAAAACAACTAAAACATGTCTTTTGGTCTGCCCAAATGTGTAGACAACTGGTTTTCCGTGGCTATCTGTTGGTGGGAAGCAACTTCAATGAAGCGGCAACAATGTTGTGCTAATGAGCGTCAAAACGGCTTAAATGTGATACAGGTGCCGGCGCATCATTGTAGCAGTCCGCCTCTTGCAAATCAATCGCCCGCTGTCAGACGGAAGATTCCAGAGTGTGAAACGACACCTTGACTTGAGAGAAAACACTTGTGATGTCTCCCAGTTGTTGCACCCCCCACCACATCCAAACCCACCCCTTGCCCCCTTGGCCCCCCCATGATGACCACATGGTGACCCTCTTCCAGTCACCTGCTGCTGGGACCATGGCTAACCTGCCATCCCAGGCGGAAAATCTGCCGCCTTTTTGTATGCATACCTTCACTTTTTCCACGTTTGGATGTCAAAGCTTGTAAAGTTTTGACTTTTTTTTTTTGTTGCGTGATGACGATTCCCTGACCACCTTTGAAAAATCCAACACGTCTTCATTCTTTTCATTCATTCTTTTCACCTCGGACTACGTTTGAATGTGTCAGCAATCAATGTGAGGTTTTGTGTTGTTTCAAGATGCAGCTCATTTAAAAAAAACATTAATTTGGGGAATGATTGGGCCAAATAGTTACCGTGATGCTAAAATCGTTAATTTCTCCAAACAAAGATTTTTGGGGGAGGGTTCATAATCTTTTTAACCAATAAAAATTTGGATTCAAATTTAAAAAAAAAGAAAAAAAGATGGCATTAGATAAAATTAGAAAGTGTAGAATTTGAAGTTGAAAATATTTTAATTTATTTTAAATGAATTAATATTTTACATTTCTTTTTAACATTTTGTGTTTGGATGAATGGATAAAGTAACATGTACAAAAAAAATCTTTTTTATCAAAAAGTATACTTTTTCATAAATGTACTTAAAAAGATTTAGTTTTAATTTAAATTAATTTTATGGCTTATATAATTTTTTGCATTAAAAAGATTTTCAAGCAACAAAATTTCAGAGACACATTCTTTTTGCTTTATGCATGTACTTAATTTTGTGTTCATTATTTTTACATATTTTTTGTGAACATTTCATAAAGAATGAAAAAAAAAACAAATTTACAATGTTATGGAAAATCTCATCATCTGCATCTTAATTTTTTGTTTTGTTTTTTCATTTTTATCACATTTTCTGTGCGTTTTGATTTGTTTAAAAATGTCATACATACAAATGTCATACATGTTTTTACTAGAAAACAAAACTAATTTCTATTTACCATCCCACTAAATTCTTTGCTTTTGATGTTAACCCGAAATGCGGCGACTCAAATGTTGAATATCACATAAGACACGAGTTTCCCCAAAAAGATTCCAACGGTAAGCTTGAAGGGAAAAAGATCTTCTCATGTTGCTTATAAAGATGAAGAACAAGCGAGCAGCCGGCTGCGATGTGGAGTCTCTCATGTCAGGTGTGCTCAAATCTATGCTGGGACACGCAAAATGTTTTAGTTCTACGCGCGTGCACGCCGGCCGCTCGGCCACCTGCTCGTCTGTTGGGGGTCACAATTTTGCGAGAAGTATTGGGCTAAATGTGCCTGATATTGGCAGGCAATAGTGACAGAGCCCTGCCACGGACAGCGAAATTCTACAAGAAATTGACATCCTGCCCACACAAAAAAAAGATAGAATTGCCAAGCAAATCCAAAGATGGCCTCAAAGCACTACTTTTATCCAAATGAATCTCTTCAACTCACTTCGTCCTAGTTCCTTTCCCATCGAGATGTCACAGAATGTATGTTTTTGTAAATGAAGCTATTCAGTTAACTTCGGCGTAGTTCCTTTGCACCACAAGATGCGGCAGAGCACTACTTTTGCCTAGATGAAGCTGTTCAACTAACCTCAACGTAGTTCACTAGATTCCAGAAGATGCATTTGTCCAGATGAAGCTCTTCATCTAAACCACAACATGGTCCATTAGATGCCACAAGAGGCTGGCAAAGTAATTTTTGGTCTAAATGAACTACCTCAACTCAGTTCAACATATAGCGAGGACACAAGCTGGCGGCAAATCACTGCTCTTGTCTAAATAAAGCTCGTCAACTCAATTCACCATAGTTTTTTTGCATCAAGATCTCACAAATTGATGGCAAAACACTGCCTGTTTCTAAATAAAGCTCTGCAACTAACCTCAACATCATTCACTAGCTGCCACAAGATGTAAACAAATCTATTTTTTGTATAAATAAAGTGCCTCGACTCACTTCTACATAGTTCCTTGGCATTAAGATGCTCCAAGATGGTGTCAAAGCACTGGTTTTGTCTTAATGAAGCTCCTTTACTCACTTCAATGTTGTTCCTTGCCACCAAGATGCCACAACATGGCAGCACAGTATTTCTGTCTAAATGAAATGCCTCAACCCACTTCAACATGGCTCGGTGGCACTACAATACCAAAAGCTGGTGGCAGAGCACTATATTTGTCTAAATGAAGTTCCTCGACACACTTTAACATAGCTCCTTGGTACCAAGATGTCAAAATGGCGGCAAAGGTCTACTTCGGTCTACATGAAGCTATTCAACTCTCTTCAACAAATTGCAGTTCCTTGAAACCAAGATGCCACAAGATAGTGCCAAAGGACTGCTTTTGTCTAAATGCAGCTCCTCGGACCATTTCCACATAGTTCCTTGGCACAAGATGGTGCCAAAGTACTACTTTTGTCTAAATGAAGCTTGTCAAATCACTTCAGCATATTTCCCTGGCATGAAAATGTCACAAGATGGCAGCAAAGCACTACTTTTAACTAAATGAAGCTCTTCAACTCACTTCAGCATAGCTCCTTGGCATCAAGAACAGATCACATTGTTAGTTCACCGTATGGCAAAAGAGGGTGGAGGTTGCCTCCTACTAATACAAACACACACATGCACACACGCACACGTACACACACCAATGAAGTATCCGTCTCTCATATGTCCACATACCAGACTGTCAATCACACAGTGGGGAGGCGGGGCCATGTTCATGCGCTTCGCAGGCACATGTGCGCTCAAAATGCCCGCCACCTTTCTCTCATTTACGCCCTCTATAGAACGAGGATGGTGCGAGCTATAAATCAAATCTCAAGTCTTCAAACTACTCCCTGCACTTTGTTAATTCACGCCTGTGCCGCAACTTTGGACTTTCTGACCTTAGAGTAACGTTGTCTGACTTTGATTTCGGGTGACTTTTCATTGCTCGAAAGGACACGGTGAACTCAAGGAGTTGCTGAATCAGGTTGAAGAGCTGTAGTATGACGTAGACGTGGGGTTGGTGTATCAAGTCAAAAAGTCAGATTGAATGAAGTCAAATAGTTGCTTTTTGATTTGAAACAACAACTTGTTGACTCTGTCCGTCAACTTTTTTACATGGCATGACATCTTCTGACTGGTTAAAAAATGATTTGAGACCACAACTCTGACAACTCATTGACTTGAAATGATATCCTTTTGAAATAACACAACAGCTAGTCTTAATACAGCAACTTCTTGTTTTGATACTATAACTCTATCACTTGTCACTACAACTCCTTGAATTGCTGGGACAACAATTTGACTTGATACCAACTCCTTGCGTTAATAGTACAAATCTCACTTGAAACTACAACTCTTCAACTTGATGGTACAAATATTTGACTTGACATGACAACTTGACTTGATTCAACAACTCTTCGACTTGACATCACAACCCTTTGACTTCAGACTCCAACTCTTTAACTTGATAACTCCTCGAGTTAAAAGTAAAACTCTCACTCTTCAACTTGATACAGAAAGTCCTCAAATCACGACGTATGCAACCTACGACGTTTCGACTTTACGACGCCCGTGCCTCCGCCTCCATTTTGTCCCCAGCAACATAGTGACTATGTTTACATGCAGTCAATATTGAGGTTAAAGTAAAAATTCCGATTTCTGAAACATTCTGAATATCGCGTTTACATAATTGAGCGTACAGAGTTGCTCCGGCATTTGAATAACCCACTGTGTACGGCGACACACGGCATCATGAGTGAAATGGACGTCATTTCCGCTTGTTACTTTCAACTGTCAATATAACACTTGATATTCATGTCACTCACCACATGAATGAAGCAGCCGGTTTCCTCCTCGCTCCAAAAGTGTGCTTTTGTGCTGCGTCTCTGGGCTTTTTTACCTCTGCTTTTGTATTTGCGATGGGTTTGGCGCCAAACAACGCACTTCCGCATACAAGCACTGTCTGTACTTCAAAGACCAGCATTCCTTGCGGTTGTGCACGCGCAGAGTGTCTCGATCGTGTCTGTGTGCGCCGGCAGTATCTTTGCCTTTTTCGCCTCTCCTCCTTCTCAATCCACTTCTCAGCAGTAATGCTAAGTACAGCATTTTATGCTTTTTATTTTAATGTATTTTCGTTTTTTTATACAAAGTATTTTGACGTAAATTTCGACTTTAACGGTGAAATCCAACTCACGCGGAAATTCATGTTACGTCACCAGTGTAGGAACGGAACTCGTTCGTAAATTGAGGACTTCCTGTAGTTCAAATCTTTGCCTTGAACTACAGCCCTTTGACTTGATAAAACAAGTATTTGATGATTCGACACAATAGCTCTTTATCTAATACTTGTTTTTGAAACAGAAATCTTAGTTTGGGGCTTCATGCTAGTAGCATTAGCAACCCGAAGAGTGTTGGACTCCCAGAAGTGAGTCATCTTTGTGGTGCTGTGAGAGGCATGAGGGTATTTTGGGATGAATTCCAGTGATGGGCGACTGTTATAAACCAGCAGAGCGCATTCGAACAATGGTGATAGAAATGTTGTTTTTTTTGGTGCTAGGAGGGGGGGTTATTTAAGGGAGTGTGTGTTAACGTTTTGATGGACGACCACGATCTTATCACGCCAGCCACGCTTTGATGGCGGTCCCGGGAAGATGGCGACCCAGGGATGCGAGGTGTCCAATGCCGACACCTGCGGCAGCCATTTTGTTTTGATTCGCCACCGAGGTCGTCCCGGGCCATGAATGACCAGCCAGACTCGTGGGAAAAAAAGTGAAGGTAGATGGGACAATCTGATTTGAAATCAAAATGATTAGCATGTCAACTGTCATGTACACCTTTGGAAAAGCTAAAACATGGACAAAAAAATAAATCTTTGAACTCCAAAAAAAATATATCATAAATATTTTCATGTGCTTTGAAAGATGATATGCGATGAAAATGAAAGCATTATTAAAGACTAATGACCGGTGTCACAGAAATGCTCCGCAGGAGGTTAAACCGGGATACATCCAGCTAAACGCACCAAGCAAAGCAAAGTATCACTTTGGCCCAGCGTGATTTGCATGACTTTTCAAAATAACGCCCCAATGGGATTTGAATGGCTAGCATGACTTACTGCCGCTGATGCGCGTCGCCTCAAGACTGTCGGTGCCAACAGTATCCTTTACGGATAGAACTCGAGCGAAATTAATGAGAAAAACAAAAACAAAAAATCATTACTTTACCCATCCGCTACAGAGCTCCAAGAAAATTATTTTGTATGCACAAATTCAAGAGTCAGAGCGATTCTTACTTTTGATATTTTTCTTTTTTCTTTTTTTTTAACTTTTTGTGCCCAGTATGCAAACAAGATTCCACTGCATTTCAGCAACAATGACCAATTTCTTTTTCACATTTGCTAAAGACAGCTTTCTTTGCCAAATAAATAAAAAGCATGTTGGAACTGGAGCTGCCTTCTCTCTCTTGCAGCCAGAAGTTCACCTGTTTTTAACCTCACACTGTCACAATCATGTGTCAAATTTCATATTGCCTCATTCTTTCAGTTTTAATCGGACTATGCAACACATATACACTTGTGATATATATATACAGTGGCACCTCTACTTACGAAATTAATTTGGTCCTGTAAGAAATTTCTTAAGTAGAAAATTTTGTAAGTAGGGACGTGTTTTCCATGTAAATGCCCTAATACGTTCCAAGCCCCCCAATATTGAGACATAAATGTTTTATAAAGCATAAAAATGCATCAAAACATGTAACAAAACATGTTACAATTAGATTGTTGCACAATAAATGAGAGTTGTGCATAATGTCAAAAAACAAAGAATAAGGTAAAGAATAAAATGGTAAGTTGATTGGACTCTCTAAATTGCCCCTAGGTGTGATTGTGAGTGCGGATGTTTGTCTCTGTGTGCCCTGCGATTGGCTGGCAACCAATTCAGGGTGTCCCCTGCCTACTGCCCAAAGACAGCTGGGATAGGCTCCAGCACGCCCCGCGACCCTTGTGAGGAGAAGCGGTACAGATAATGGATGGATGGATGATGGTCGTTTACCTTTTAATTGCTGTCCTCATCGCTTTTTGCCCTCTTTGGTTCATGTTGTCTCTCAGGAGTGGTTTTTGCCTGGTGTTTTGTAAAGAACTGATTTAATAACGTGGCGACTGTCGATACATTACGGTCATATTCTTTAGCGAGATCGACCAAACGCATCCCCTTATCACACATTTCTATTATCTCTTGCTTTGTTTGTATGGACAAAAAAACGTTTTTCTCCTTTTTTTCTTTTCCTCGTTTCTAATTCACGTAAAACTATCGGAACACCTCATGGCCCGAGGGGCGAATGACGAGGACGCTGCATACACATATCTACATATCTATCACATATCTATCTATCTACCTGTCTATCGACAGACATAGATACATACGGTAGAGGTCCCTCCTAGCCAATGGGATGCCAGGAAGATGCTAGGTAATAGCCAATGGCAGAGCAGCTATGAGTATGTTGCGTTCAGGAAACTCTGGAGCTGCGAGTAGCAGCCCATATTTTTACCTTTCGTATCCTGAAATTTCTTTCGTAAGAAGCGGCAATATTTTCCTGTTGATGCATTTCGTATGAAGAAACGTTCGTAAGTAGAGGCAGTACTGTATGTATATATGTGTATATGTATATATATATATATATATATATGTTTGTATGTTATACAGTATATAAAAGTACATAACAAATCTCAACATAATATAGCAACATAAAATATTTTTTTAGAACTACAACCAAGCAATTTTTCATTTACTTTTGTAAAAAAAAAAAAGAAAAAAAAAAAAAGCTTTTTGTATGAATATTTTTTTCATTTTGAGGCATATTTCACTTATCAAATGGACCCTGCGACTCATTTGTTTCAGAGAGTCTGAACACATGCTGCTGTTTTGGTGAGCAAAAGAGTTCCTGAAGTTGTCAAAGTGTATTTTAGTCATCAAATGAAATGAATTTGGATTGTGTTTATGCAACAAGCCCTTTTCTTTTCATCGCAAGTTTGCCCTCAAACAAGCGGCGGCGGTGGAATGTTTGATGTAAATAGGTGCTCACTTGCCACATTATTAGGCACGCCCAGGTGACCCGTTTCGTAACACAACGACCCTGCACCACCAAGTTCAAAACAGCTGAGTCGAAAGCTCAAAACCAACAACAAAAGAGTCCTCAAAGCATACAGACATGTTTTTTTTCTCCATAGGAAATAAAGGACAAGAAATCATTATAGCCACCAAACCTTTATTGGGGACTTTCTCATTGTGATCATTTAGTGCTTTACCTGAGTGTGAAACCAGGACCACTCCCTCTACTGAATGCAAAAGAATCACTAGGTACCACAAAGTACAGTTCAGTTGTATAGACCTGAAATATTCGGCTCTTTTTTGGTGTCTATTGTATACGTATAGTGTTTTATGTTAATTTATTAATTCCACTAGTTGTATTATGGCCTTTTTATTGTTTGTATGTATGTAAAGTGCTTTGTTACAGCTCTAGATGTTATGAAATGCGCTATATAAATAAAATTGTATTGTACTGTATTTGTATAACTATAATGCATCACATTAAATGTATTAGGCCTGTTATGATGTTGGTCAAAGTGACCATTTTAAAGTTGGAAAAGACAGAAAACAAATAAATTAAAATATAATGTATCCTCATCTTCTATTAAGAATAGTAGTTTCCTGATGTGAAATTACATCTAATAAAAAAATGAATACAAACTTTTTACATTATCTTTGTAAAATATAAATTCTATACAGAATAGACACTGTCATTTCTTTTTAAATTAAATGTACTATCCCTTTTCAAATGGTTAAAACATTTTGTTTTTAAGTGACATACTGTATATACGTATGCATAATTGTCACTGCCAGACATTTTCCGATCCTCTTTTACTCTAACATTTGAAAAAAATTGAAAAATATATAAATAAGTTCCTGGGATTGAATGGCTGGACTGTGAAAAGACAAATAAATTTGTCTTTGGCAGTGAATTAGTTAAATACTTAAAAATATATAGATATTTTTTCAATTTGTATTCTCTTGGATTTATTTGAAATGTGTCATTGCTATCTAATCTTATTACATCTTAACTTGACAGCTTGTTTTTCTTATCTCCAGTTGGCTCCTTGGAAAATACCTCCTCGCTACCTCCCTTCCTTGTCTCCTTGCTTCCTCGTGATGTCATCCTCATATTTTGGAGGCTTCAATGTGTTTTCTTCTTTCAAAGAAAATCCCGATACCTGGAGTGCCTTCAAAAGACAAAATACCTGTTCCATCTGGTGGAGGCCAAGTTATTTACGACAACCTGGATTTTGTGTTGTTTTTATTACATTGAAAGCCTCGAATTACTGCGCCATTCATCTTGACGCTCACACGCCGTCCTCGGGAGGCGTTGCTATTTTTACTCGAATAAGAAGAGAAACACCTCCCTGCTTTTGAAAAGGGGGCTGACATGCCTGGAATTGTCGCGCTGATGCCTTTTCCAGAGAACAGCTGGGATAAGTTTGTTCAGGCAAATTGCCGGGCGCCCAAAGAAGTCCCTCAGTGAAATGTAGACAGGCCTCTGGATGCCGGCCAGCACTGATGCGGCCATCAAGCGCAGGAGGGAGACGACACCTTGTGAACACTGAGGTTTAATTGTGTTGGTAAATGTCAGGGAAAGATGACAGGTTCTCTTTGGTGTCATCCATCGCAGGACCCCGGTGGGTGGACCTCGTGGTCCACACATGTGGAGCAACCCCCGCATTTCTGACTAAATAAGTCATTCGGCTTTTTTGGCAACTGGAGATACGATACAGCTGAAGCGCTACATTGCGCTGCCCCCGAAGTCGGACAATCTGGAGATCAAATTCAAATCTCAAAGGGAGGCGGGATGGATCAAAAGTTAATCAAGAGTCCAAAGCTCGCGAGATTTCGGCAAGTCCCATGTGACTTCATGTAGGTGAGCATCAAAAGTGGTGTCATGCCAGTGCAAGGAGCGGTACGGGGAGTCATTCTACTTCATGGAAAGTAAATGCTTGAGGGATCACAATTTTTTTTATCAGTGCTACTGGGGTGCTACAAAGGACCAGACACTTCCTAAATAGATGTAGATTGTAGGACAAAAATGCTATTTTAAATTTGGAAGAAAATACATGCTCGTAATATATTTCATTTTTTTGCAAGATCCACTATCCTAACCCAACAACAAAGGCTTTGAAGCAAACAACAACATTGCCACACACAGTACCGGTAATTAATGTTTTCCAGTTCAAAGGGCTGTCTGGCATGAAAATGACCATTCAAGGACGGCACAAAACCGCTGAACAAGAAACCAACATTAAGTGCAAGAACTCATTTTGTACATTTTTTTTCTTGCAAAAATAAACTCACTCAAAATGTTGTTATTGAGGTACTGCTTGTCCTGCGTGGCATTCCAAACCTCAAAAAAATTATTAGGCCTACTCACTTTGTAATATAAAGCGCTGTAAGACCCAGTGTATGCGCAACTAAGACATGTCTGTCATCTAGTGGTGATTGGTGATATTACAACATAAAACTAGAGTCGACCCCTGCATATTTGTAGTTTGGCACCCGTCGAGTTGCATATTCCTTGATTTTTTTTTCTCTCTTTTTCCCCTGGGGGTTTTCCCACCATTACCCTCAGTCCTTCGTGGAAAATGTCTATTGAATGTTTGTCAGCGGATTTTTTCTTTTTTTTGGGCTTGGTAAAAAAAAAAAAAAACGTGTGTGTGTGACTGCCCAAGTACAGTTCAGTTGCAGTCATGCCCGGCTATATTAAAACAATGTTGGGTATCATGGGGTCGACTCCAACATTTAAAGGCAACATAATTTAAGACATTTAAATAACAGAAGAATTTAAAACCAAAGTCATTTGACATAAAATGACTAAAAGAACGTACAGCGCAATTTGATTTTGGAAAAACTGACTACAGAAATGCACTAAAAGACCTTCATTATATGTGGGGGGGAAAACACTTGGGGCTAACTTGAGTTCTGTCACCAGCTTATTCCATTTGAGTGCAGCATAACAGCTCAATGCTGATACACCATGTTTTCTTTGAACTCTGGGCTTCACTAATTGACCCGTGTCTGCTGACATCAGAACCCTGTTTTGAATTTTAATTTTTGAATAGAAAACATTTAATTAAAATTGTAAAAATATACATCTATACTGTATCCTTTTTGATACATTTGATTTTGCATTGCATCGTTTTTTGTTTTTTTTTTATGATGAAGACTACGGTGAGTTACATTGCATAGCCCAGAAGCGAACACAGCATGAGGCTTTGTGAAGCCTTTGAACCCAAATGACTGTAAGCGACTTTGCGCTACTTTTTCACATTTTCCCACTTCACCGTGACGCTCCGCTGGGACTTAACGGGAAACAGGTGGACATCCTTAAGGCTGTAAGAAAACAGCCCAAAAAGCAAAACAGGGCCCCTGCGGCTTCCACATAAGTGTGCCCTCATTTACCATATGTAGCCGCATATATCAAGGATATAATCATTAACGAGCGGTTCACAGCGAGGTCGTGCACGAGCCCTTCGAGTCCGGCTCCGGGATCGTTTGCTTTCCCCTGAAAACCACAAGAGACCCGGCCTGAGCAAATGTTATGCTTTGCTTGTTTCACAGAGCTCAGTGGCCACTATTTCCTTTCACTAGCAATGACAAATCAAGACGGAGGATAGAGTTGCCACTAATGGCTTAGCCTCTGCGGCTTTCTTTCTTTCTTTTTTTTTTTTTTTATAGGAAATTTCCCTCACCATGCCAAGCGATTCAACATGCATGACCCGACATGCTGAGATTGAGCTAAAAAAGGAAGTGATGACATCCTCATTGTCTCGCTTCATTCTAAATAGAGAAGTGAGGCGTATATTGTCGGGACGTATATGCTGCCAGTAGCATATGGCCGACAGGCCGGGAGATGGTTGGTTAGCGTAATGGCATAACTGAATAAAATTAAACAGTTTTCATCACTCCTTTAATTGTGCTAATTCTGGTGCAAGCGCCTTGGCCACTTGGGGAAGTATAACACTTGTTTATGCTCGACGCAGCTGTGTGACAAAATTGCAAAATTTCCGTGACCAAGCGAGTGGTGTCCACTTGACCCTAATGTTTCGCATTGTGCACCTACAGAAAATTCAGACGTTCCCACATGGGAAAACATGGTGGACGACCAAAAGGTGCTTGGGATTTTCCACTTCCTGATTCTTTGGTTTCATTTATTTTGTTATATGTATGTACACTGCTCACCCACATATTTAGCATTATTCCTGTGAATTGTTGTTGTGAATAAAGTTTGTTGCAAAAAGTTACCAAAAAAAGTGTGTTCTGCTTCTATAATAGTGTAGTGTTGGTTGTATGCCCAAAACATTCTACACTGCCTAATGTAGTCTTTTTTTTTTTTTTTTTTTAATGTAAAAATGTTCCACAATCCATCTTTAAGACAGACATACAGATATACAGTACTGGAGGCTCAGCGCTTCTATAAGCTTCTCAAAACAGCAGTAATATTATATATTACTTTATTGTTGTTTTCTTTTGGGAAGAATCCATTTTGAACATGCAAAGACATAAAAATACAGTACAACACAAAAAAAATGAAATAAAAAATCTGTCAACAAATACAAAAGAGAACTGTCGTACTGGTATGTGTACCACTTCTAATAAGACCTCAGAGTTTCATTATTCTGCAACATTTTCATGATGTTTGCACTTCAGTTGAAACAGTAAGCGCACCATTCAATCATTGCTGTTCTTCACGTCTGAGAAAACAAAGCCGACTGAGGTAATTTAAGGCTGCTAATGACCGTAAAAGTACTCTGGTGACAAACCTGACGTACTAATCTGCAAGTAAATACACACATGCGTTGAGCCATTGGCAACACAATGCGGGATTCTTATTGGAATGTAAGAGGATGACAAAAAGTCTTAAATTATTGGAAAAGTTTATGTGGGAAGGACTTTGGTGTATTTAATTTTTGAGACTTATGTGTTTATTTATGAATAACAAATTGAGTTTATAACTGGTGCGGGAATATTGTTGACAATATACTGTAGTATGCAAATGAAAAGAGCAAATCCAGTTTATAAGGTTGCAATGGAACATATAAGCAAAATCACAATACCTGTATAATGACCACCAGGGACGGGCACTTTACCCTATTTTGCCGGTCCGTCACCCGTCCGCAACCTGGGCACACTTCCGTCCCCATCCCTCCGTCCTTATTCATAAAAAATAATATCCTTTGACCCGGTCCGTCCTCGTCCTTTGAAAGTCCTTCTTTCCGTCCTTACATTCCATAAGGGAGAGATGTTAAAGGCTGACGTTTCATAATTCATAAACATTATTTAAAGCTCATCAGCTGGCTAATGTCCTATTCACAACCACTTAACGACTGGGAGCATTGTGAGTGGATTGAATTGTTCACAACTGTTTTAAGTGTCACGCAAGATAGCCTTTAGCTGCCAACACAACCACTGTCGGTCGTCGGAAGACGGAGCCTGCCGGGGGACATCATGAGAATATTTAAGATTTCCCCCGATTGAACCACTAAAGGGCAGACAATACCTGTGAGTACAATATTACTGCGGGGAAGGCACATGAGGAAAAAAAGACTTTACAGTATTGTGCAGGCAGGCAGCTCCGTGGTACCCCAAAAGAGAACACTGGTCTTTCTTTTTAAAAGAACCCAACACAACACATCAATTGGCCAGTTAAGGACAATTATAGGGACGGATGAAAACCCACTTCTGTCCTATTTTAGTCTGTTCTTTTTAAAAACCTTTTCATCCGGGACGGATGGACGGACGGACCGTTACGTCCTTGGGACGGAATGCCCAGCTCTGGTGACTACAATGATCACGGTTATTAGTATTACCAGGACATTGATAAAAGAAATGAAAAAAAAAAAAATGTAGAAACACAAAAATACTGGCAAATACCTTATTAGATGACACATTCACAAATGTAAAGAAAAATATGAAAAAAGTTATAATCACATACAACAATGCAGAAACAAAATAAATTCGAAAGATATTACAGTTCAAAAATTAGAAATTAAAAAAATAAACTCTGCAAAATAGAAAAAAGGAGACGGTTTTCTTTATTGAGCAACGTGCACCAATTCCTGTATCCATCGCGCTGTTGATGCACACACTGAGCCTGATTGATTTCTTGTTTTTTTAGCAAAGTACACTCCAGGACCAGCAGGTTGAAGCAGGCCCCGACAGAGGCTACTTTCATACGGACGCGCGACCTCGCCCTGCAAGAAAAACAGCCAGCGTACACACTCGACATCTCTGACAGGATGGCTTATTCCATTTTCCTTTTTTGTTCTTGTTGTTGTTGCGAAAAAAAAGCGTGCTCGTTACATGCTTCTCTGACACGTTTCATTATCGCCCGCACAAAAGCGACAGTGAAAGACGACATGATCCCCGCCGCTCATTCATCACGGGGCCCGAGCTATCCGCGTCATTCAGGTCGATAAGCGCCCGGCTGAAACCGGAGCCGATTTCTTGCTAAATTCCGCCATTAGTCACAGGCCCGTGTTTCAGGGATTAGCCAATCCCTACGAGAGAGTGGGGGCAATTGTCGTCTGGCGCAGCGTGTTTAAGTAGTGTTTGTTTAGCGAGCATTTCTTTTAAGTGGTGTCATGCTTTTAGAGGGGATTGGCCGGCTGTAAAATTCCGGGGCCCTTTGAGGTTTGCAGTGATCCGAGCACAAAGGAGCGCGCGGGGGCGAGTGGGAAACAGTACAGTAGGTTTCAAGGCGTCTAATGGTTACTTTGTGCGTGGATTGACTTGTTGCAGGGACGCTTAGCAGTGACGCGATCGCCTTTCGGCAACAAAGTGAGGCGTTCAAGAGAATCCACCCCAGCAGATCGGCATTCATGAACTGGCACACAGTAAACTCCCCTCCTCTATTGCAGGTTCCAGGTTGGCAGTCCCGCTATTTTTGTTGATTTATTTTTGTACAGTTGACTATATTTAGGTCTAACAGTTGTTTATGTTGGGTGTAATTCCACTATTTGGTATGGTTTATATTTAAAAGTAGAATGAAAACAGGAAGTATCTTCAGACTAGTTTTTGTTTACAATTATTGAATGTCAATCCTCTTCAATACTGATTTTTAGGCCTACAGAAAGCAACGTATGTAGGTTGGTTTTATCACTTACATCTTTTTGTGAAATGATAAATTAAGCTTGTTAAATTCGAAAACAAGCAGGATTTGTTTACTGTAAACACAGAGGAATTGTTGACTTTGACTGTTATACACTACTTTACTACTTTACTGTCTTTGTATATTTTTGTATTCTCCATTGCTCTTCTTACTCTCTCAATATGTGTTCAAATGTATTTGTATTATTTAAAAAAATAATAAAGTTGTTACATGAACATGCCTAGGGGGTGTTTAAATAGGGCTTTTTTCAGGAAATTATGGGGGGGGACTTCATAAAATTGAAGTTTCTTTCTTAAAGTGGAAGTCAACCCAAACATATTTTTTTCAAGAAATGTTCTTTGCTAGCCCTCTAGTTGAAACAAGGCATTCTGATAAATATTGCATTTGTGGAATAAGAGTTAATCCACTCGTTTTTAGCCATCTCTGAGGGCGGCCATTTTGTCACTTCTGGCGACTGAAAATTACATCACAACTACTCAGGTGCTCAGGTAACGACCAATCACGGCTGACCTGTTTTCTGAAGCTGAACCGTGATTGGTCATTACCAACAACTGTGGCAACTCTGATGTCATTTTCAGTTGACAGAAATGACAAAATGGCCACCCCCTGAGATGGCTAAAACGGATTTTGCTGCTTAACTCACATTCCGCAAACGCAATATTAATCATATTGCCTTGTTCCAACTAGTGGGCCTGCTGGGATCATATTCTTGAAAAAAAATATGTTTAGGTTGATTTCTGCTTTAATAGGCAACTTCAATATAGTGGAAGAAAATATATATATACAATTATTACTATTATCATTTTGCACGGATATCTGCTTATGACAATCTGGAATATTTACAATCTACACTATTCCCATGAAAATGGACCTAAACTTTCCGTAATTTTTCCACCCCTTTGCAACTCGAAGAACTCGCAAGCTAACGTGGCATTAGTGAGCATCTGTATTCATGTGTGCTGATCCAGACGTGTACATGAGGTCACACACGTCACGGCTCATCTGCCGCGGTCACCTTAGATTTCTCCCTCCTCGACCGCCATTTGTTATTCCTCATGAAAGGGAAGCCCCGGCTAGATTTACGGGGCAGGTGCGCCTCGGCACGCCTCCCGTCGCCGAGTGTTCCCGCGGGAGCGCTGTCTGGTCGGCCTAGCGACTCTCTCCGACTCGTCTGCCTGAGATCTTTTTCCAAGATGGAGCAGGGGTCAGGCAGGAGGCCAGGGGAAGAGAGGAAGCACTGTCAGGAGGAAACCCGCCTTTGTAGTTGCCTGTGCTGCAGGTGTTCTGCCATTCATTGTTAAAGCGTGCTGTTTAATATTACCGTCCCGGGCCGCCGCGATCCTACGCCTGAGAGAAATATGGACTGTCGGGAGAACACAAGAGCGCGCATGTTGATTTAGCGTAGCATGTGTGTAGCATCCTGCGGCCTCTCGACAGGAAATCTGCAACAATTTCGGAGCTAATTGTCGGCATGTGAGGCGACATTGTTTTTAACATGCCGCACATGAGACAATACTGTATACCGTATTTTCCGGACTATAAATCGCAGTTTTTTTCATAGTTTGGACGGGGCTGCGACTTATACATTGGAGCGACTTATGTGTGAAATTATTAACACATATTGTAACTCTTTCCTTTTCAAAGTCAGCAAACAATACACCAAACAACCACAGGAGGGCGTTCTAAGGCTGCATATAAACCTGAATTACATATTGACTTTACAACGGGCAGAATGTATAGTGTATCATTTTACATCTTATTGTAACCCACATAAAGAAACATAAACATAAATCCTAAAAGCCATTAAAATGCATGAATAATTTAAACGGTTAAAATGTAACATTTTGATAAATAAGTATTTAAAATAGTATGATAAAGACAATTTAACTGTCTATCAATATACATCCATACAAAATAGTGTACTGTTGCTTTAAGACACTGGCTGGGGTCTTGCATCAGCCACACGTACGGAGCTGAGAGCGGGGAAGAGAACAAAGAGTTAATTACGACCAAATACATAAATACTTTTGGAGACTTGGAAACATTCTACACCGTCGGGAATAAATATAAAAGACTTATTTAATCGATCTACAACCGTTTTGGTGAGTTTAAAGTTATTTTACCTTAACTTTCTTGTATGCTACATGTGTGAAGGTTAGTTAAATGTTACCATCGTAGCTCGGTGGAAATTATGTGCACCAAGAGCACAATTAATTTCTTCCAAAAATGCGACTTATGCTCCAGTGTGACTTATATATGTTTTTTTCTTCTTTATTATGCATTTTATGGCTGGTGCGACTTGTACTCTGGAGCGACTTATAGTCCGGAAAATACGGTAAACATGCTTACAGAGACTCTTCAAAGAGGTTTTATTCTTAAAGTGGAAGTCAACCCAAACATATTTTTTCAAGAATATGTTATATGCAAGCCCACTAGTTGAAACAAGGTATTCTGATAAATATTGCGTTTGCGGAATAAGAGTTAATCCACTCATTTTTAGCCATCTCTGGGGGCAGCCATTTTGTCACTTCTGTCGACTGAAAATAACCTGTTTTCTGAAGATGAGCTGTGATTGGTCGTTACTTGAGCCCCGAGTAGTTGTGATGTCATTTTAAGTCAACAGAAATGACAAAATGGCTGCCCCCTGAGATGGCTGAAAACGGGTAGATTTTGCTGCTTAACTCATATTCCACAAACGCAATATTCATCAGAATGCCGTGTTTCAACTAGTGGGCCTGCTGGGAACATATTCTTGAAAAAAATATGTTTGTGTTGATTTACCCTTTAAGCGTTGTGGCATTTGTGCTAACAGGAAGTTATAATTCACTCATTCACTGGCAGACATTTTCAGACACTCTTTTACCCGAACGTTTGAACAAATTTGAAAAAAATATAAATTAGTTCCTGGGATTGAATGGATGGATTGTGAAAAGCCAAATATATTAGAAATAAAAGTTAGCATTTGGAGGTACTGTAACTTTTATGGGGTAGGTTGTCGATGATTTAAGAATATTTTGGTAACTTTGAGAGTATTTGAGTACATCTAGGGTTATTTAGATTACATTTAGGGTGCATTTCTGTATATTTGAGTACCGGTATTTAGGTTACTGTTAGAGCAGGGGTGCCCAAGTCCGGTCCTCGAGAGCCCCTATTCAGCAAGTTTTGGATGTCTCCCTGTTCTAACACACCAGATTAAAATGTTCAGGATCGTTATCAGGTTCCTCAGAGTTTGCTGATGATCTTTTCATTTGAATCAGGTGTGTTGGAGTAGGGAGACATCGAAAACAGGCTGGATAGGGGCTCTCGAGGACCGGATGTGGGCACCCCTGTTTTAGAGAGTTTTCAGTGGATTTAAGAATATTTAGGTAACTTTTAAGAAGTATTTGAATACATCCAGCAGTGTTTTGGTCTCATTGGGCCTATTACGCACCTGTATTTTATTGATGGTCATGATGGTGGTACTTGAGAAGCAAGAATTTTTGGAGGTGGTAGTGATACCTGCACATCCAGATGCACAACATGGCTGGAATGGTTGCTGGCTACCCCCCAAATTATCAGAGTGATCAATGTATTTTTTGTGAATCAGAAATATGTTTGTTTGCCTCTTCCACTTTCACTTTTAATTCCATCACTTCAAACTTGGTTTTGCGCTTTTGGTGCTCTCCCAAATCCAATGTAAAAACGAATAGAGCTACTTAGATCATAAAACCCTCTTTTAAATAAGTGAGTCCCCACCACTTTTGCACCTGTTGCCAGAAGCACGCACAATCTGTTGGGGTGAGTATACAATTTAGCGCATGCGATTTAGGATTTTAAATCTTGTCCTGGTCTTTTCTTGCTAGGCTGAATTTGCGGTGCTCATTTACAAGTGGCCAATGAAAAAAAATGCCCCACACAGCAGATAGGAGGTCATTCCTCAATTGTGGTTTTGCACATGCCTCAAACAACTAACAAGATTTGTGATCGCCATCTGCTAGATATAGTGGGGCACTGCACCTCTTGCCCCTCGTGCAAAAATCTCTGCTAAACAAGTGCTCTGACTTTGTGATTGAGTTGTGGAATTTCTCTGGAATGGAACCAAACAGCATAAAACACACTAGTAGTGAGTGCTTTTTTTTTTTTTAAACCTGCGTGGACTTTCCAACATATTTAAAGCGCATGTGTTTCAGGCTTGTCACAGTGGATACCTGCCTGCGCAAAGGCGCATCCGGCATCTGTGAGCTGTTAAGACTGCTTCATCTTGGGCTCGTCCGCACAGCGAGGGCGTAAAAGAAAGGTACAACGGCTCCATCTGCAAGTCAGATGTTGACAAAATGTGTTTTGCCTTCCGTTCCTTGTTGAATTAGTGCGGCATGCAAATGGAGGGAAGTAACAAAGACACATACTTTGGTACTGTTCTTACTGTCAGTAGATTTTTCAGGTATCTGTACTTGACACAGTTTAAGTAGGACATAAATGGAGAGCGGTAAATAGCATGGTTGGGATCCTTTGGACTGATTGAGATCTTGGAGTCTTATAAAGAAATAATAAATAAATAAAAATCAGGAACAATCAGCGACAAGGAGGGACATGAACCACGCAGCATTAACGATGAAGACCCACAGATACAATGGGATGACGAATGTGTGTTTTGTGCCAGCATGAAAAGGGTTAAAAAAAAAATCGTCATATAAATCTTAAAAAAAAACACCAAAAAAACCCCCACAGTAATTGTAATCTAGTAATTGAAACCCTGCTAAGAAGGTTTAGAACTGCCTTTAGATGCCACAAGTTGAGGGCAAAGCACAATATGAAACCACTCAACTAACTTTAACTAAGTTTCTGACCACCAAGATACCACAAGATAGCACCAAAGCAATATTTATATGTTATACAAAGCTTTGGCCTGAGCATAAAAACAACAAATCGAGTTTTTCAGTGACTCACAAAGGAAAAGTTCCAAATAAAAACTGAAAACGATTCCACAAACAGATAATCACAAATATTCGGGAGAACACTGCCATGGGTAAGCAGGATTTTGCTGTTGTTATCATAAGATAATTTAGCATTTTTTGTTTACAACATTAGCAAAGCTAAGGGAAGCTAGCATAAAAGTCTGCCCAATACTATCTAGCTCTTGGTTTGAAAAAATTAATTTATTCTTTTCATTGTGTCGTGTAGAAATTCATTGTTACTTGTGTACTGAAGTACATTTCGCAGCATGTACATTTTTTACTTTTACTTCAGTGAAATAAATCGGTACTTCTACTCTTACCGTTTTTCCCACAAATACTGCATCTGTACGTCATATTTATGCTTCCCGATGGTATGTTGAGGCGTGTTGGGACTAATAATTTGTTTCCACTTATTGACATAGTCTGGGATGCCACGTTTTGAATGTCGGAGCCCCGGGATCACCCAAGAAAACTTGCTCGTGATGGATCCGAGCAGATGCGTCACAGCCATGCTTCGGTGCATTAAGATCAATTGTCAGGTCAAACGCTTTTCCTGTTCTGCGACCTAATGGGAAGAAAAGCAGTGTGGAAGTCGGATAAAGATGTGAAAACTCCCTTCTCTCAGCATTCACACAATACAATACAATACAATAGCTGTGTCACAGTTTAAATGGCGTTAAAAAGCTTCTTTGGGAATTGCCCATTGTATCGACTTGCTTCAAGTCGCTTCGCTTGTGTCAAGGGCTTATTTTTAAAAACTTTCCATGGGGGTGCTACCAAGTAAGTTTTGAGACTCCTAAATCCAACAATTTTTTTCAAGTTGCACATGAGCAAAACCTTTTCACCAACCTAAGCATCCACACACACATGTGGGCACGTAAACAAGGCTGTCAACTGTGGCTCTGCTCTCCTGTCAAGTCTTTTTCTATCTCCTGTGTGCAAACATCCACTTGGCCGTCTGCCCCCGGCCATAAAAAACAAGCGCACCACAATATAAGTAGTGGTCATTCAAATGACAGGAAAAAAAAGCCTCGCCACCAATTGTGGCTCATCTCTAAATAAATGACTGCCGCACCCTTGTTTGTGCACACCTGCAGACGACCATGTGTGCGTGTGGGCATGTGTGCGTGTGTGTGTGTGTGTGTGTGTGTGTGTGTGTGTGCGTGTTTGTGGGTGTGTGTGTCTGACAGGTCTACTCAATCTCAAACTCCAGCACTTCAAATGCATGGGTGGGAAGCGCATGGGCTATATAAGGATCCAAAAGTAGTGTTTTTATAAAAGCCCCCAAAACATGTACAGGTAATGCACAAATGCTAGATAACCCCCCCCCCTCCCCACAGACACACAAATAGTAGAAGAAGAATTAAAAAAAAAAAACCCATAAGGATTAGAAAGTATTACACTAAAATACAGAAAAAATGGTGTAAAATACATTAATATTAACTAAAAAACACAAACAATCTAAAAATAAAACAAAATGTGAATATTTGTTGAAATATAAACAAATATTGTATTTGTTTTTAAAACACACAAATAAGACGGAAATATTAGGTTAAAAATGAACAAATATTAAATGAAACATACACAGAGATCTGAAAAATATATATTTGAAAGAATGTTAGAATACAAAAATATAAAATAAAAGAATACACAAATATTTGTGTCCGCTGATAGTGTAGTGGTACACACGCCTGAGTTGTGTGCGGGCAGCGTGGGATCGATTCCCGCTCAGTGACAGTGTCTATGTGTGCCCTGCGACTGGCTGGCGACCAGTTCGGGGTGTAGTCTGCCTTTGCCCATTGACGGCTGGGATAGGCTCCAGCAACTCCCCGCGACCCTGTATAGGATAAGCGGTTTGGAAGATGACATGATGACAAATATTTGTTTACGTTAAATAAACAAATATCGGTATAGTAGTATAAGTATAAAATATTACAGAGAAAATGCTAAACATTTGATGAAAAATACCAAATCCTAGAAACATGGGAAACTATTTGAACGACCTGTATGCAAATAAAAAAAAATTAGAAAACCCACAGGCAAAATCCAAAATTATTAGCTGCAAAATACACAAAAACTGTAAATCACAAATCATATTTTTAGACCAAATTCACAAATATTCGATGAAAAAAACCATTGGAAGAAACTGAAATATTTAGATGAAAAATACCAGTCAAAAATACATTAAATAACTATCAGTCACCTGCCTTCCATGAATTTTGTTGCACTGTAATATCGTACGTCTGCCTCTTTGACGCCGATTTGCATGTTCTTTGTCTTTGTTTACTATTGTGGAACACAACAGATGGGAAGTCAACAACTAACTCTCAAAGATTGTGCATATGGCAGTAATTGAAACAGTCATAGTAGCGTTTGAAATGTTATCAGGATTTTGAGGTAAAGTGCTTCATTCCTATTAATTATAGACATTAATTGGAATGTTATGGCAGGATGAAAAGATGAGGGGGCTGAATGGCCTTGCAATTGTGCCATGGTAAGCGTGGTGGCCTTTGAAGAGGTTTGGGATTTAAATAAAATGTCACGCCACTGACTCGTCCACCGGAGCCTTTTTCAAGGTGACTGCCACGCCGCAACCGCTCGGCCTTTCACTGCCAAATGACTGCGGCCGAGCATTTTCCTGGATCACTGGACCTGAGTGGCGTCGCGGACTTGGCTTAGTCTATTTGGGTAGCATTTACATCCGCTTCCTGTGTGGATGGCCCAATAAGAAAAGAGCAGTCGGGCCACGAGAGGGGAAGTCAAGATCAAAGATCAAATTGCTTTTGTTAATTGAGCCGAGCTATTCAAATGAAGGCGTGAGCCAGGATGAGGCGCTTTGAATGTGCCGGTGTGCAACCCAAGGATTGCGGGCCAGATTGTGGCCAGACAGTTTCGCAGCTTTTAAAGTCGTAACCAGAAACACCATTTTATGCTTGCCATCAATCCTGGATACGTGCCATCCTTCTAGGAATAAATGATTTAGAAAAATTATCGAATTGCGAGTCTCCCCCCCCCATCAATATTGCAATTGCGATTTTATGTCTTTTTTTATTTCAAGATCTTCTTCTCATGTATTTTTTAACAAACGCAGGCAATACATTAATATGTATTACAATGACCAATGTCAGATTTATTATTAGGGATGCTACAAACGATTATATTTCTAGTTGAATAATCACCCATAGTAGTCGCGATTAGTGAACTAATCGGCTCATATATAAATTGTGGCATATCGTACCAGTAAGCAGCTGCACATATGATAACCTTCATTAGTTTACAGCTTGATTTAAAATAAATAAATAAATAAATAAAATTAACTTTGATGAAACATGATAATAAATGATTATGCAACTTAAATTGCAGGTGATACTGTGCCCTCATTTTTTTTTAGCTGTAAATGTATAGTGGATTTTAATATAGAACCAAAAACTATACACTAGTATGCAGAGGTGCGCTAATAAAACTATGAAACTATTTAGAAATACAAACATACTCTTTTTGGGCACCAAGCCCCTTTTTTAATGTAGAAGGTAGCGAAATCAGTGAAAATAAATAGAATCCTTAAAAATTAGGAGGAACATATACATTTTTAGCATATTCCATAACTTACTATAACGTAGTATATTATACACGTGAGATTGTAGACAAATTTCTCCGCTTATGTACAGTATATGAACACACACAACGACCGAGATGAAGCTTACTTGCAGACAAACCAGCCAACAACATTCCAGCTCCTGATGTCACTCTTTAGGCCAGGGGTCACCAAGTCCGGTCACCTATCCTGCATGTTTTCCATCTCTCCCCGCTGCAACACACCTGATTGAAACGATCAGCTCATCAGCAACCTTTTCAGAAGCCTGATAACGATACAAAACATTTGAAACAGGTGTGTTGCAGCAGGGAGTAATGGAAAACATGCAGGATAGGTGACCTTGAGGACCGGACTTGGTGACCCCTGCTTTAGGCTACCCCTTCTCACACCCAACAAACGGATGCTACAGCTCACTCAGTGGTTAAAACCAGTTTAGTTCTTCACTTCGTTTTTATTTATTTATTTTAAACAAACGTGGTACTGGGAATTGTTGGGCGTTGCTGCCACCTCGTGGTCAATGTAGCGACTTCACACAAGGTGGATAAAACAAGCAGTCCGCGTTACATTTCAAAAGCTTGTTAAAACAATTCAATACTTTTTATACGTCAAACAACATTTTGACCTCAAACCGGTCTTCGTCGCTTTGATATAAACGTCTTTCCGCCATGGTACGCAACAAAGTTATAACATGACAGTAGTTGTACAATACAGTCCAAAACACACACCCAGGAAAGAAAACATGATGATTGACAAGGCTCCGTAGCCAATAGGCAAGAGCGAAAAGGGAGGAAGGCGGAACATCCTGTGGATCCGGCCAATGGGCGACGGCGCCAACGAGCTTAACTTTAAATATGTCAGCAAAACAGCACGGAGGGGGAGTGAACTTGACGACTGCGGTCATATTTTAGAGAAACATTACATTATTTTCATCTTGGTGTCGTGTGCCACTTTCGCTTCTGCCGAGAGGTAAATGATCTCCGCTTGGGGGGCGGGGGCCTTGTCACCGTGTGCGGCGTGTTTTTTTTTAAGCCGCGTTGCGCTGCTCGTATCTGTCAAAACTTTTCTGACGCGGACCGCTCGCTTTGCAAGAGGGAGAGAGAGCGAGAGAGCGTCCACACCACAGAACCAGAACCAGCTAGCACGTTAGCCACCTAGCTTAGCGTTAGCTTAGCCGCACGAACGAGGGGTGTGAGGGGGTGTGTGTCAGGCAGAAAATGACCCAAAAGACTGCAATGGTGGACATGCACTTACATCTTTGACATGTCAGATGTGACTAAGGCGTGCGTAGTTACCTGCAGTCCCGCTCACTGTCCTGACTTTGAACCCACAAGTGACGTTCCGCCATGATGGCAACCGTTTTTTTTGTAAGGGAGAAGCCATGATCCAATCAAGAGTCCGCTGGAAGTGTTACCTTGTCATGAACGGCACAGGAAGCTAAACGCTAACGGTGCTCGCGTTAAATAAGCCATTATTTGGTACGTTGACTACATTGTGTAGTGGTTAACGCTTGGGCAATGAGTATTTTATATAAACGTTGCCACTTGCTGGAATGTGAGACACTTCGCCCTGTTTTAGAGGAATAGAAAAATGCAGTAATCGTAATAATACCGGTATGTAGGTACGTGATAGTAAAAATAACATATTTTTTAGTATCGAGACTGATGTCACTGAAAAGAGTTTGAAAAAAAAGAAAGAAATGTGTGTTTAATTTTGTCAGTACAGTGTGTTGAGAATGAAAGAAGTTATAACATTTTAAAGACTTCAAAATAGCAGGAAAAATGACCCCTTGTTTCAAACATAAAACAGTAGAATATGGCCTTTAATGAGTTTTTTTTTAGAAACGGAATGAAGCGGAGGCCTCACAATTTCGTTAAGTGTGGACGAAATTAAGAAGATACACCACAAGAAAGTGTCCGATTTTACAAGATGAGTAGTCATAATTAAAGCAGCAATCAATGGATGGATAGCCCAAATGGCGAACTCTACTGTGTTTTAACCCTCTCCAAGCACATGTTGCAGATTAGCAACAACTAATTTCTAATCCCTTGATTTATACACATTCACATTATATGAGCCTTTTTTTACTCAGAAATACTACTAAGCTATTACTAAAACTTCATTTGAGCCTGAGAGGGTTAATACATTCAAAATGGAGGGCTTACCTGCTTTTTAATTACCGGTAGTCTAAAATGGTTGGCTGACCTGTGATGTCATGGCTTCAAAATGCATGGTCAAGTCAAGTCAAATTTATTTATATAGCCCTTAATGACAGAAACGTCTCAAAGCGCTTCGCCGTCCACAGTTGACACATATTGACATCCCCAGATGTTAATCCCCAGGAGGGAAAGGAAAAACTTTAAAAAGAAAAAAAAAGGCTATGGCTATGCATTGAGTCAAAATTAAAGGCAACCATTTTAATTCACCCAGAATGGTGTGCTCCTCTTTGTTTGAATGTACTTAAAATGGAGGGCTGATATATATTTCAACTGACTCATGATGAGGTACTAATGTTTTTTATTTGCACAAAATAAGTGTTTGACGGTGGTTTTAAATACCAAATTGGTGTTGAAGTGTGTTTTAAATTACGGCTGCACAATAAAAACAAAAAAAAAAAAAAAAAAAAAAAATTTTTAAATGACATAAATGGAGGGGCTTGCAAGCATTTTAAGTTACCATAAATAGAGGGCACACCTGTGTTTAAATTATCTCAAGATGGACATGTGATTGGTTATTTTATTAAGATTTATTTGATTACTACATTACAAAGTATTACTGTCAGTTCTAACTTATGACTAACCAGTTTGCCAACTGATGCTTCGTGGCACTGAAACCTATTTTATTCCCTGAAGGCGGTCTGCTTACCATCTGGCGTTTCAGTCCATGTCCACCCATTCAGACCCGTCAGGTGGTATGTCCCATCCTGGCCCTTCCCCGGGTGCGGGCCTTTCACCCGGCCCCATCCTGGGCCCCAGCCCCGGACCGGACCCATCGCCCGGCTCCGTTCACAGCATGATGGGTCCCAGCCCCGGTCCTGGAACCCCCAATGCGGCCCACGGCATGCAGGGCCAGGCACAGAGTGACTTCTCGCAAGACATGATGTATTCTATGCACAAGGTAAAAACATGGCACAAATAATTCATTGCATACAGTGTATTCATGAAATAAAATACCCACTTTAGAGGTTCTGCTCTATTATTTGTTGACACCTGAATTGTAGTCTTACATCTACGTTATTGCTCTTGATTTTTTTTTTTTTTTTTGTCAGCCCATGGAGGGAATGAACGACAAGGCCATGGCGGACGCTATGCACTTTGGTCACATGAAAGGCGTGGGCATGAGATCCCTCCACAGTGGCATGGGTCCCCCGCAGAGCCCAATGGACCAGCATAGCCAGGGTACATTTCAACCTTATTTCTTTAATTTATTTTAACCATATTTTCTCCAATAGCGGAGAGTATGGGCCACTATTTGAGGAAGTATGGCATTTCATCTTTAATCTAAAAGCTGTGAGTGCACTGAAAGGCATAAAGCTATCTCTGGTCTTGACCCTTCATTTCTACTTTAGGCTACATGTCCCCTCATCCTTCTCCAATGGGTGTACACGAGCACGCATCCAGCCCCATGTCCGGGGGCGGAGTACCCACGCCGCCCCACATGCCCCCCTCCCAGCCAGGCCCAATGATGCCCATGGACCCGCAAGGTGGAGGGGGCGGCAGTGGCGGCGTCATACCCAACATGTCCGGCATGGGCCAGCAGGGCCGGGGGCCGTCTGCGTTCAGTCAGGCCCAGCTGCAGCAGCTCCGGGCTCAGATCCTGGCCTACAAGGTCTTGGGCCGTGGGCAGCCGCTGCCCGAGAACCTCCAACTGGCCGTGCAGGGCAAGAGGAGCCTACCCACAATGCAGCAGCAGCAGCAGCAGCAGCAACAGGCGGCGAGCGGTAGTCCTTACAACAGAGCTCAAGGTAGGAGGATTTATACCCAGTGATATCATATTTTAACCTTGACTAAAGCATTCTACAGACATGTTACTAAGAAAATAATTAACTCCGTTAATTAAAATAACTATTAATTCCTTTTAAAATGATGATTTCTTATTGCTATTGTTGACAATGATAGTGTTATGTTTAGTTGCTTGAAAATCCGCTATTTTTTTGACCAACATTTGAACATGTGTTCTTGTTCAAAGGAATGCCAATGGCACCTTTGGGTGGAGCCCAGTCCAGCCCCTGCCCCACTCCAGCCGTGCAAAGTCACAATCAAGGCACAGGGCCCAAACCTTGGCCCGATGGTAGGAATTGGAACTATTAATCTAAATACAGTATCAGGGATGGGCGAGTACCGATAACCAGCTATCGTATCGGCCCGATACCGGACTTATTTCAGGTTTTTTGGGTACTTGTGGAGGCTGTCGATACCAGCCACCGATTCTCTAGGCCCAAAAAAAAAAAATAATCTGCCATTGAGTAAATCCTCCTCTGCAGTAGTTGGCACTATACTGTGGCAGTTTGACATATTGGTGAATCGTCAACTGCTTCAGAAAGAAAGGTCTTTGGTCACATTTTTTTGGCATTGTGTTAAATGTTTTTTTTTTTTTATTCCAAAACTACTAGAGGTATCGGTAGAGTGAATACACATACTGCTATTAGCCTGACAAAAATGGGTATTGAACCTCCTTACACAGTATGTACACTCCCCCCAAAACGTATTGGAGCAGTGAGGCCAACCCCTTCATTTGGGTTTTAGCTGCTAAACATCAGATCTACAAGTTGTTTCTGGGTGTTTCTTGAGTTTCTTCAAACTTATTTTGGTCATTTATTTTTTGTCTCCCTGCTTCGTAATTACTTGCTTTTCATAAAGACAGCTCTCTGGTTTTCATGTTGGTTTACACATCTAATGCATAGCAGTGCATTCTAGTAACGTAGGCATTTATTATTTGATTTAACATTTGTGTGGAGAAAAAAAAGACCACAAATAATCGCGTGTTCCAATACTTTTGCTCAAATGAAAATGTTTGGGTTCAGACAAAAGATGATATCAGATGCGTGTGTAAAAAACACGTAACTATACAAAAGCTTGTTCTGTATTAGTCTTTTGACAGCAAGCCCACCCCCGTCTGTAGCAAAAATGAAAAGAAAACACATAAAACAAAAGTTTGCAGTGCAGTGAAGTAGAACCCACCCTGTCATGCCACACATCATAAAAAAAAAAAAAATTGAAGCTGAAGAAACTTCAGTGTTTAGTCTTGCGTCACACTCTTCTATTTCAAAGGGAGCTGAAGTGAATACATTGAAATATATTCTCATTTGACGTCGATTTCCTTTGCTGTCAATGAGCAGACTCAGACTTCCAGTCAGTTTAAGGAACGTCCTCATCTTTGATGGATAGGTTTAAAAGTTTGAAAGTTTCTGCAACACTTACCGTCGATTTCAATGAGCAGTGACGTTGAAACTTTGTGATGTCTCATGTCTCATTTCCCGGTTTTCTTGAACACAGCAGGACATCCATTGCCTTGGAGAATATCTCCAAAAAAAACTCAACATATACCCTGAAAGGAGACATAATCTGCATTTTTCCCACAGTTTAATGGAGCTCCAAGTTACCAAGGATGAAGTCAGTGTCTTTTTTAAATGCTGTTCCTCATTCACTCTGTTAACTGCATTATCTTTTCTCACAGTTGCGACACACACTCTTTTTGTACCATATAAATATATACTGTGTTGCATTGTGAAATGCCAAAAGTTGTCTGACTTCCAACCTGTTGGGATTTCTCCCTCATAATCGACGTGGCAAACTGAGATTTAGCCTCTAATCTTTAAATCTTCTCAAAATCTCTGCCACAGCCATCTACAGAGATCAATTAGTCATTACACCGGTTTAAAAAGCCTGACTTGTATTGACGCCCCATCCACGCTTACTCGTTGAAAAGTGTGCCCCATTTTTCGAACTAAATTGCGTCGGACTATAAGTCGCACCAGGCAAAAAAAAAAAAAAAAAAAAAAAGCATCATGCTCATGAATTGAATACCTCCACACTAGTACTGGTAACAGGACTTGTACACAGCTTTTGAGCAATTGTTGTAGCACTCAAAAGTGAATCAAAACATTTTTGAACCCACCAAGGTTTTCCCCGCTCGAATGAAAAGGATACTTCAAGACTGTCTCTAGTAATAGACTCATCAAATTTAAATTCCTTGCACGAAAACACACCTTCACTTTTCCTGGCGTCCTCACCAAAAGATAATAAAGTCCTCACCTTTTGAATTGAGCTGATGTCACTCCAATGCAATGGAGGGAGACAGCAAATCACTATTTTTGGGTTAAATCCACCCAATAACATCAAACTCTCTCCCATAATGCATTTTTTTATCAGTATCTTCACTCGGGGGTTCAGAAAAAGTCTCTAAAAACATCAAAATACATGCACCGGCTGTCTAATACAAACACGAAAGGCAGTGCTCGACCCCTAAAATCTAAGACTGTTTTGGCCACTGAGAAGCCTGCTTTCGGGCAAAAGTAGACTACAGTTTGAATTGGTCATCAATCAGTCACGGGACATATGTACATACAGACAACCATTGGCACTCGATTTCACACCAGTACCGAGTGGGAGTTGAACCCACTCTGCATGTACGGAGGTCAGGCGAATAAAGCACAATAGCGTCAGTGACTCCTTGAGAAACTCAGCATTGGTTAAGTGTGAAGCATTTGGCTTCCAGCCAACAGCTAATGGAGTAAAATTTCATATTAGTTTTATTCAGGTCTTAAAAAGTCAGAGTATGGATTTTTTTGTTCAATAATGTGACCAAACCCAGGACACATGTGAGCCATGGCGTTTGCCCAACGGCACTTTGATGTGGATTTCATCTGCTTAATTCTTATTCCACGAACACTATATCAGTCGGAATGCCAAGTTTATACTAGTGGCAACACAGAACAAAGAACATTTTTGACTTGAGTTCCAAATAGCACAAACAGGTGAAACTCAAATCCGAAGTCCTGTGTTCACAAGGCACTATGAACAACAATTCCTTGATTCCAAAATATCATTTTGAATGACCTAAAGCTTCCTCTTCTTCAGGCCAAGGCGGTGACAATCAAGCCGGTGCGCCCAAGCACATCCCACCTGTGAGTGGCGGCCGCCCGTCACCCGCACCCCCCCAAGCCGCCTCTATGCCAGCGGGGGCTCTGCCAGGGGGCTCCATGGCCCCTCAACCAGCTGGCCAGCAGGTGTCCCCCATGCTGCAGATGCAGCAGAAGCAGAACCGCGTCACACCTATTCAGAAGCCCCAGGGCCTGGACCCGGTGGGCATCCTACAGGAGAGGGAGTACAGGTAAAAGGACAGCTTTGTAGCCCTAAACCAGGGGTGTCAAACTCCAGTCCTCGGGGGCCGCTCCTCTGCATGTCGTAGAGGTTTCCTCGTCCAACACACCTGATTCAAACGATCGGGATCAGGATCAGGCTGCTGCAGAACTTGCTGATGAGCTGATCATTTGAAACAGGTGTGTTGCAGCAGGGAGGGATGGAAAACAGGCAGGACAGCGGCCCTCGAGGACCGGA
The DNA here is from genome assembly GCF_054856515.1 of Filicampus tigris. Taxonomy (NCBI): domain Eukaryota; kingdom Metazoa; phylum Chordata; class Actinopteri; order Syngnathiformes; family Syngnathidae; genus Filicampus; species Filicampus tigris. The sequence goes on along the minus strand of NC_141221.1, from coordinate 15,779,150 downwards.
GTTTGACACCCCTGCCCTTAACTGATCGTTCGTTTCGATTAATCGCTTTCATAATGATGTCCACCAGGCTGCAGGCTCGGATCGCGCATCGCATCCAAGAACTGGAGAGTCTGCCGGGCTCCCTTCCGCCCGACCTGAGGACCAAGGCCACGGTGGAGCTCAAGGCACTGCGGCTCCTCAACTTCCAGCGGCAGGTTTGGGCATCTTTTTTTTCCTCAGTTGAGCTGGAGAGCATTTTGTATTTGAGTCATATTTATTTTTATATACATTCCCAATACATTAGAACCACCAATGTGGGGCACAATTCATTTAAGTTTGCTAACTAACATTCAAGCGTCCCGGGACGCTGGAATACTATGCCGGGGGATTTACGTCATTACCTGGAAACTTGCCCGGGCAAGTTATACACCGTTAAAAAAACGAGTTCCTGGAGATTTGAATAATGCCCAACATAAAATGTATTGACTTTGGAGATTCTTCTGCCATATGCCTTTCTCCCCAGCTGAGGCAGGACGTGGTGGCATGCATGCGTCGGGACACCACCCTGGAAACGGCCCTCAACTCCAAGGCGTACCGCCGCAGCAAGCGGCAGACACTGCGGGAGGCCCGCATGACCGAGAAGCTGGAGAAGCAGCAGAAGCTGGAGCAGGAGAAGAAGCGCCGGCAGAAGCACCAGGTTGGGAAAAGAAAACTGTTGTGTCAAAATTGAGGCATGAGCTGAATAGCACCAATATGTCAAGCTTTCTGATTATTTTCTTTTTTTTCTTCCCTCCAGGAGTACCTTAACAGTATTCTCCAGCATGCTAAAGACTTCAAGGAGTACCACCGCTCCATGTCGGGGAAAATGCAGAAGCTCACTCGAGCCATCGCCACCTGGCACACCAACACGGAGCGGGAGCAGAAGAAAGAGACTGAGAGGATTGAGAAGGAGAGAATGAGGAGACTTATGGTAACAACCTCGAATCACTGTGATATGTTGGGTTCCAGATTCACTTTTCTTTTTTTTAAAAAAAATTTTTTTTTTACTAGGAGCACAGTGGCCCCTAACATGACAGTTTTGGGGCGCAAGTAGAAAATTGAAGGGTGCACACTTTGAAACGATTTTGACTCATTTTCACTGTACTGATAATTGGTTTGAAGTGTGGAGTCAAAGTTTGACAACAACAAATAAATTAATAATAATGATAATAATTTAAAAAAATAACGTTTGCACATGCGCTTTTTGGGACGACATTATGAGGAGGCCTGGGCTCCCCCTCTGGAGGTCTTGGTTTATGAAATACGCAAAACTGTCTGAAAATATTGTGAGACTTTCATTTGGGAAAGAAATAATATTACAAGCATCTCCTGGAGCAATTGATAACGGCGCTCCTTCCGTTCATATTCCAGGCGGAGGACGAGGAGGGCTATCGAAAACTGATCGACCAGAAGAAGGACAAGCGATTGGCGTACCTGCTGCAGCAGACAGACGAGTACGTGGCCAACCTCACCACACTGGTGTACGAGCACAAAGCGGCACAGGCGGCAAAGGAGAAAAAACGACGGAAGAAGAAGAAGAAGGCAGTATGCAACGATCAGAGACTTCAAAATGATGACTATTGTGACCCAAAACGATGACATGACTGTGCTCTATGTCTAGAAAGTTGACGGCGAAGGCGGCGAAGGCACCAGTGCCATCGGACCTGATGGAGAGGTAAACCAGCGGGTGTTCCATCTTTTCAAACACAACATTATTTAAACTTGCCTATAGCCGCTCTTTCCACTTACAAAGCTGCTCTGAATATATTTTTTTTAAGCAAAGCTGCTTTAACCCTCTCTTTTTTTATCTTTTTTTTTTTTTTTTTAAAGCATTGCGTTATCTATTTATCCCGAACTTGTTTCCTCACCGCTTGCCTGCCTCATACGTGTGCACTTTCTTTACTCATGTAGTGGCTCTGAGAAAAAAAACAACAAAAAAAAAACGCTTTGACCGGCTAAACAGCTTCAACGGCCAATTTTCTCGCTGCTTTCTTGCACATTATCTGTTTTCCCTGCACTATCTTTCTCTGGCTCACACAAGCCAACTCGCAAAGCTACTTTAAATTCAAAAGTGATTTAAGAGTATTATGTGTTTCTTTCGGCCTGGAATAACTTTGTCTTCTTCATGGGCCAGTTCACTAAGCGGCGCTTTTTTAATGCGGTTGTTTATCTTAAATTTCGTCTGCTGAGACCCAGCAGCTCATGATAACACGTTTAGGACAAGGATTTAGTATTTGTGTACAGTGTAAATGGAGAACCAGCGAGGCAAGGTTGAAGAAATTACTTAATTCAAATTGTAGGCCAGATAAAAACGTTGGTCATTGTCTGAATAATATTGTCATTGTACAGGGGAACCTTTTTTTTTTTAATCAAGTTCCTTCCTACCTCTGTGCATTATCTGTTTTTATTGCGGGCAGTCGTGAAAGCGGCAAATCGATCGATGGTTGCTAATGCGCATTTCAATTAGCACTTAATCATCATGTTGGATTGATTTTCCCGGGTTGTCCGGCGGAACACAGGTAGAGTGTCCTTTAGCTCGCTACGGAAATGGAAATAAGACATACGTAAATGACATAACGTGTTCCTCCTTGCGGTGCGCTTGCAGCCCATGGACGAGAGCAGCCAGATGAGTGAGCTGCCCGTGAAGGTCATCCAGACGGAGACGGGCAAAGTTTTGCAGGGTACTGACGCACCCAAATCAAGTCAGCTGGAGGCCTGGCTCGAGATGAACCCCGGGTGAGGAGACTCGCGGTGCTTTTGGATTTAGTTTCTGGGTCTCTCTGCTCATTAATACACTGCGTTAACCGTTGAAGTGATAGCTTGTCGTACTTACCACAGGTACGAAGTTGCGCCAAGGTCGGACAGCGAGGAGAGTGGATCCGAGTTTGAGGAGGAGGTCAGTGAGTCATAAATGTCTCTTGCAATGCAATAGTTATGTAAGGCACATATCTTGGGTTAGAAAAATGTTGCGGCACACCATCAAACAAAAACCCTAGCCCGAAAGGATTCTCAGAATCCTGTATAGTACAACTCCACACTTCTAATCCACTAGGGGGCTGTAGCCGTACACATTTCAGAGATGCTCCCTCTTAATGCTGTACTCTACATCAGAACTACTTCTTGTAATACATACACACTCATTGGTCCTTGAAATGTATTTTATGTCACAAGGAAGAAGAAGAGGCGGCTAAGGGTGAAAGTGACAAGACCATAGAAGATCACCTCGGAGAGGCCAAGCACATTATCGAGTATTGTATTCCTGTTCTTCCTTTTTTAACAAGCAGCAAATAATAATGGAATGGAGGATGTGAGTCTGATGTTGGCACACACACACACACACACACACACACACATGTTCAGGTCAGCCAAGCAGGACGTGGACGATGAATACAGCGTGCCGACAGACGAGGCCAGCCTGCAGTCTTACTACGGCGTGGCCCACGCCGTCATCGAGAGGGTAGAGAAGCAGTCGTCTCTTCTGATTAACGGCTCGCTCAAACACTACCAGGTACATGCGGGCAGTGCAAATGTTTCTCTGTGAACCCGCAACCAGATGACATGGCAACTCTGAAAACTGAGCTTTTTTCACTCTAAATTTTGAGGGCGATTTGGCCAAGACCAAACTGGGGGGTGGGGCTTGAGGGTTTCTCCAACTCAGACTGGGAGTCTATAAACGGTATTTTGGTGGGCCACAAAATAATTTACAATAATTTCATTTGTATCATTTGATAAATTGCATCCATAGACACGGGGCCCCTCGTGGCCATAAAACAAACACCGCCCTATCCTATCTTTGATTTTCTGCAGCCAACAGAGCACTTATTAAATTAAAATGTACCCGGTAATTATTTTCCACAGTCAGCAGAAGGTGGCTCCACTTCAAGTCCCTGGAAATTCATAGACTTGTTTCTCAATAAATTGCACTTAGTTGTGGAGGTATTGCGTTTTTCAAGACTTGCAAGAGTCCACCCTACCTCACTTGCAAAGAACCTGAGCAAAAGCTTTAGGTGGCTAACGGTATGTTCGACGAATAACATTGCTAAAGGTTGGAAAATGGCCTTACGGTACTTGTGCTTGGTCTGGAGGGGGTGGGGTGGGTGAAGTGGATGGCCAGCATTCAGATGCATGAGAAAAATGTTTCTAAATGCTGTTAGTACTTTTTCAGCTTTCTTCCTCCTATAGTTCTTCCTATTCCCTTGGGTTTGCTGGGACTCACAGCCACATGTGCAACTGACCAAATTTTTGTGAACAAATACATGCGCTCACGCTGAACGTCAACCTCTAAATTCTATACGCTGAATGTCATGCTCTAAATTATATACTGATATTAAAAGTTTACCGGCGCTTCAACCGGAGCACGTTTTATCTCGCTGTTGCTTTGGCATTTTATTTTCAAAGTTATTCAAGCACGACCCAGTAATGAAGGCTGCGATCCGACGTGATGTGCGGCCCCTCCGAGACAATGAGAAGATAGTGGGGGATGCTTGACGGCGAGGTGGTACGGGGGCTGGATTCCGATCATCAAAAGGGCACAGCGCAATGTCAGCTCACAGAGAGACCGTCGACCAATTAAAGAGCACACGCCGCTCCACATCTTGACAGCTAACATCATCGCAGAAGAAAAATTAATAAAACACAACGGCAATGATCCAATTGGAACATTTTATGCATTTTAGGCTACTCATCCAATTATCGTGAGGTTGAAAAATATTATTTCCCAGAGGGGCTTCCTCCATACCGTATCTAAGTGAACGTGGAGCTTGCCATAAATCACAAGTGTCTGTGTGAGAAAACAGACTCTAAAAAAAAAAACAGGGATGCACCTGAATCTATAATGATGTCTGGGTGTCCTATTAAACCCACTGAAAGACTTGCCAACCAAGTACTTGGACACAGCTTGTAAACCTTCCGGGCTCTTTTTCATTTCTGTCCACCTCGCTATGGCATTTTAGCTTTGTTAATTCAAATGTTGTCAAAAGTCCCCAAGGATGTTTATTTTTGTCTGATTTTGTTATTTCCAACTTCAGCTCTTTAATTATATAAATAATAGATTGTTTCTCTCAAATTGTTTTAATTCCTTGTTTTTTGCTGGATTGACTCATACAGTTTGAGTAATAATTGGTTTCATTCCCAACTGGAAAATGTTTTTTTTTTTTCAGTTTTTCTTCAACCCTGCCAAATTTGAAAAAAAAATCACCAAGTATATAAAATGAGTCTTCAAATCTGTGACAGATCAAGCCCTTGTGTCCGCTCTCAAATGCTATGGAAATGTCCACTGCATGCCCTGAAAACCACGCCCTGCTCATCTGTCATCTTTCAGTCAAGTGACGCTGCTTTTGTCTAGCAGCTTTCTAATGCCAACAAATCCCCAACATGTTTGAGCCACCAAAGCCAGAATCCAATTCTGCACCAGAAGTCACTGACCTACCTGAGAATCAACCTTGTTCATCTTGCTCTGCAGCACAATTACCAAACTTACGTTTGAGTTTTTGCTGATACATATCATTCGCTCTACTCTGGACTCTCATTTAAAAAACTGAATGGTAGAATATTTTTTATGAGAAGATTTAAGAGAAGCTTCCCAGAAATATCTGCTGTAAATTTGAACCTGCATGAGGTTTACGTCATTATATACATAAACTTGAATGGCTAAATCTTTGAGACAAAATTATGCTGCTGGCAAGATCCACCTGGAATCCAGGGGCTGCAAGAGGGCACACAGATGGAGGAAGGCGGGGCACGCAGCAGTGGCGTTGAACTTGAAAGCAACACATCTGGCATTGGACTGGACTAGGAGATGATCATCATCCATTTTGCTTTGCGTTTTTTGTTGTCAACTTTAGTGTTGTCAACTGTATTTACCTTAATCTATCCACACGGCTGACATGGCTCCTACTCCACCTGCCCATACATGTATATATATCAGGCTGGTTAAGTGGTATCAGTGTTGTAGTATCGGAATAATTTTATAAATATCAGTCCAGACCTACAGTACACTGACACCAACAATGTCGGTAATGGTTCGTCCCGACTTGAAACTCATCTTATTTAACGCAGTCTGGAAAACCCTAATTGGAAACCTCAACTCTGGCTTGAGACCCTACTTCGAAACCCTAACCCTGTGGACAATCACCGTACACGCAAACCTCCTTCTTGGAGTTTTCAGTAATCATGTTCTGCTGTCGTTAATGAGGTCTAGTGAGATACACTGTCCTCTCTTAAGACCCTTTTTTTTGGTTTGGTTTTGTTAGCAATTTTGAAGGCTTTGACGGAACCCCTGCAAATCCTCTGAGCCTCACATGTGTTTCCAGCAAATGGGCTTTTTGTGGTTGATGTATTTTCTCCAGCTGTTATATGCTAAGCAGCTTTATTTATTCAGTATGTACGAGTTAGTCATCTGGGAAGGGAGCAGTTTTGCTCTAATTTGCTATTCCGATGGCCACGCCTCCACTTTGCTATTTTTCCTCTATTTGATATTTCTCCCCTTAAAGGCAGTTATCTCTTTCATGTTCAGCATGTCCTCCAAACAAACACACTTTGGTGTTGTCATTTGTGTACTAGGGAGCGTTATTAACAAGGACATCACACTTCTCTTGCATCTCATGTTCAGATTCAAGGCCTGGAGTGGATGGTGTCCCTGTACAACAACAACTTAAATGGCATCCTGGCTGACGAGATGGGCCTGGGCAAGACCATCCAAACCATCGCCCTCATCACGTACCTGATGGAGCACAAGAGGCTCAATGGACCCTATCTCATCATCGTGCCGCTCTCGTCAGTACTCACCCACCTGTTTTTTGCCCAAAAGGCTTTTCTCAAGTGATTGATGCGGAGGGCGTTTCTCACACTTGGCAGTACAGCACTGAAGCCCTAAACTCTGTCTTGAAAAAAACGAGTTTGAAATGCTAACTTGAAACCCAAACCTTAACTTGAAAACTAACCCCTTGTTTCAACTACTAACTCAGGCTTGACACCATAATAACTCTACTTTGAAATCCCAAACCAGCCATAAAAATCCAAATTTGATACCCTACCCCTGCCTTGAAACCTGAAATTGGAACCCTTCTCTCTCTCTCTCTCTCTCTCTCTCTCTCTCTCTCTCTCCCTCTCCCTCTCCCTCTCCCTCTCTCTCTCTCTCTCTCTCTCTCTCTCTCTCCCCCTCTCCCTCTCTCTCTCTCTCTCCCCCTCTCCCTCTCTCTCTCTCTCTCCCCCTCTCCCTCTCCCTCTCCCTCTCTCCTTCTCTCTCTCCCCCCTCCCTCTCCCTCAGATAAGCGGCGGTAGCGTGATGAATGAGTTGATATTTTTAAAGGAACAAAGCGCTAAATTGGTATTCAACGCGCCAAACCAAACGCGGCTGCCGAATTACCAATACTCCATTTCAAGTGAGGCGGTGCAAAACTTTGCAAGATTAAAACACACAAACAAGCTCCTCAGTCTTTCATTGGCCTTAAAGCGGAAGTCAACACAAATATATTTTTCTTAAGAATAGGTTCTATGCTGACTCACTAGTTGAAACACAGCATTCTGATTAATATTGTGTTTGTGGAATATGAGTTAAGCAACAAAATCCACCCGTTATTAGCCATCTCTCAGATAACAACCAATCATAGCTCAGCATCACAAAACAGGTGAACCGTGATTGGTCGTTATCTGAGCCCTGAGGAGAGTGTGTGATGTCATTTTCAGTCGACAGAAGTGACAAAATGGCCGCTCCCTGAGATGGCTAAAAACATATTCTTGAAAAAAATATGTTTGGGTTGACTTCCGCTTTAACTAATATTTCATATTAATCGTATTGCCTTGTTTCAACTAGTGGGCCTTCATAGAACATATACTTGAAAAAAATGTTTGGGTTGACTTCCCCTTAACGAAACCATCAATTTATCTCTCACTGTTTTTGCCCACCATTAATCCCTTCAATCCTTAGACGGCACTCCAGCCCAAGCAATGTGCTGATTTGGCTGCACGCCTCAGCCTAATTACCATACAAATATGAATTTCACACTGGAGCTTTCTTATGCTCACATACTATGTAACTCTTTGATGTTCACGTAGTCATTCCACTTTGTTAGCCTGTTTACGAAATGCTCATGTTGACTAAGAGTAAATAAGAGACGCCAACGTTTGCTATGTTCACTTCCGTTTTTATTTGTTTAGCTTCTTTGCTACTGTACATCATTCTGCCTGCTTTTTTGTCTCAAGCTTACTTTTCACTTCAATTGGATGGTATTTCTCTAGGGTGTGCGGACAGCAGAAGACCACGCCATCTTCCGTAATTACTATTTAGGCAGATTAAAGCTAAGATGTAATCTTTTAATATGAAATGGACGAATTGCACTCTTTCTCCTTTGGTGACCACAGATAGCCAATTTTGAACACCTTCCAAAAGTCTCTGATACCATGCAATAATTTGACTCACTTCAGGGTGGAAATTGCTTGCATCTCTGTAATGTTCATCGATTTTCTGGCATTCAGGACTTTATCCAATTGGATCTACGAGCTTGACAAGTGGGCCCCGTCCGTGGTCAAAATTGCTTACAAGGTAAAAAATTGAAAACATAAAAATCGAAATCATTATTTGCAACCCCCCCCAATAAAATAAAATCTTTACCTTTCTTCTCCAAAAGGGTACCCCCGGCCTGCGCCGGGGACTGGTGCCGCAGCTCCGCAGCGGCAAGTTCAACGTTTTGCTGACCACCTACGAGTACATCATCAAGGACAAGCACATACTGGCCAAGGTGAGACGAAATGTTCTCTTTGAACCCCACCTTAGCTTGTACACTTTTTAGGGATTTCCAAGCAGTTATTCAAGATTCAACAGGTTTTATTGTCAGTGCCGATGTAAATGTTTGTGAAAGGAAATGGTGAATTAGTGGTATTCATTTTCTCCGGGAGTTATTACTGTATAGTAAATCATCGCTGTCATGTGAAAAGCACTTATCTCCATTTTTTTTCCATTTTCTTATTTTTACCTGAATCATGTTTCCGCATTACAGAAATCACTGAAAAAGTTTCCAAAATTGGAGATAAGTGTTTTTCGCAGGACAGCGACGAAATGTAACCAGTGACAGAGCCCCACCGCAAATATCGAAAAACCGCCATTATTTGACATCTCTACTCAAAGTGTTTATAATTGCCTATTTCAGTTTTCCAATTTTTTTCCATGACCCAGTGACGCTTAAGTCACCTCTGGCCCACTTTATAAGAATCACATGCCTTTGCTATGTAGCTATCCGGCACATTTGCTGGTTAATTACTTATAATTACTTGGCCCATATCTACCACTACAGTGTGCTGTTAGCTAACTAGCTACACGCCAAAATGTATTTTCCCTTGATGCCACACTTTACAGAACAACTCGACCTAGTTATTTACATTCCGAAGTTTATGTTATTCAGGCAACTGCAATATGTCGGAATGCAAAGCATTGTGGGCATATAATTAGCTGGAAGGATGTGCTTAATTGTCTATCATGCAGCATTAGCCACAAGCTGAATGAATACTGCTGCTGCTGCTGCGTTTAATAAATTGTTGACATTCTCTGAAGTGTCTTTGTTTCTGTATGTGGACACACTTCAACACGTCTTCGGTGTCACATCTGAGGAGCTTCCTGTTAGCTCGCAAGCTAGCTGGTGGCTAGTGCCTCTCGTCGCGCTGCGGGAAGCCCCACAGCGACCCGGTGGGATATATTGATTGATTTTTTCATAATTTTTAAGCTTTCGAACTTCAGAGGCATATTTCCTTTAACTGGAGCATTGGACATGAGAGGTTGATGACTGTTAACTACAAGAGTTAAAGACAAAAAGTCATTTAGAACAAACTTTGTCTGTTCGAAGCACTGTTTGGTCCCTTGCAAGCAAATGGGACGTGGGAGATTATTAGAGTCAGTCACTCAAAGCACATATTGGAGTCAGTCACTCAAAGGACATATGGCGCGGTGCAACTATTTCTTTCTCAAACTCCGAGAGGCAAGGTGCGAGCTCAACAAGATGGCACTGTAAGTGCCGTCATTGATTTATCGACCGGCGCACCACACTCCAAAATGAACGCAGGCCTCCTTAGCCTCTTTACGAGAGATGGCTCAGCCAACGTCGGCGGCGCTTTCTAGACGGCTTTGTCAATACTCTCTTCTGAAATGTGTCGTGTTTGTTAAATGCCAAAAAGGAGTCCAAAAGTTTTTTTTTTTTTTTTTTTTTTTGGTGCAGGAAGGTTGTTGATAATGGTATAATCGTAAAGCACTACGCCATCACACCAACCTTGAAATGATGCAGCACTGTATTGACTTTTTATCTCATACTTGCTTTGCTGTAAACATTTTAACTCGTCCAAAAAAAAAAAAAAGTTTCACTTTGGTAATGTACTTCTGGAGAGTTATGAACTTTATTGCTGTCCTCCCATAAAATTAGTTACTACTTATTTTTCAGTGCATTTTTTCCCCAAAAGTGTGTGCTCCCTCATTTTAAAGTTAAAGCATGTCTTACTTGAGACATTGCCACCGCATAGTTGCCTTTTACACCGAACTCAGCAAAGATGGGACACTGAAGTTGAGAGGCTAATGGTCATAGATGTGTGGTCCTGCCAACAACATTAAAAAAAAAATCTGAATTTTGCATAATGTACCTGCTTTTCAATTTGGGTTAATATTGATGCTAACGTTCAAATCCTCTGTTAAAAACGTTCAAATCCATGTTAATACGGATACAGTGTTATGCAGCAGTGTACTTACAGCAATTTTATAGGCACATTATACTGTTTATAGTCACGGTGGAGAGTTGGGGTGGTGGGAACAATTTTCTTCTTCCTAGAGGGGGGTGTAACAGAAAATGACTTCCAAGCATTATGTTGAGGTGAAGTACTAGAAAAGCCAAATGGTGTTTCCACACTTAGGTTAGAATCCTGCCACCAGCATTAGAATCCTGCCACCAGCAGTGTAAGTGCTTTCCGTAGCTTTGCATCACACCTTCAATTTGCGCTAGAATTGCTTTTAACTAGGGGTGGGCGATATGGACCCCCCCCAAAAAAATCTCTATTTTTGAAAAAAAACTCGATAATTTGACGATGTTCTACAAAAAATATTTTTAAATCTGCACTTGATTAACAGACCAATTATGGATAGACAGCGTTTGTGAACAGCATCACTTTGAAATTGCTAAGTACAGCTTCTGCAAAACATAATGATATTCGACGGCAATATTTAACAATGAATAACAAAAAATTATGTATAGACTTACATTGGGCGGCACGGTGGTCGACTGGTTAGCACGTCCGCCTCACAGTTCAGAGGTCGTGGGTTCGATCCCGGCTCCGGCCTCCCTGTGTGGAGTTTGCATGTTCTCCCCGTGCCTGCGTGGGTTTTCTCCGGGCACTCCGGTTTCCTCCCACATTCCAAAAACATGCATGGTAAGTTGATTGGATACTCTAAATTGCCCCTAGGTGTGATTGTGAGTGCGGATGTTTGTCTCTGTGTGCCCTGCGATTGGCTGGCAACCAGTTCAGGGTGTCCCCCGCCTACTGCCCAAAGACAGCTGGGATAGGCTCCAGCACGCCCCGCGACCCTTGTGAGGAGAAGCGGTACAGATAATGGATGGATGGATAGACTTACATTGATTTTTGGGAATATTTGTCATTTAAATATCTCTGCACATTGATTTTTGGGAATAGTTGTCATTCAAATATCTCTGCTGTAATTCCCTAATGATGTGACATTTTGAGCTGCAGTAAGGACTGGAATACCACTGCCAACTAATAGAGCAATCAGAATGAGAAAAAGGTGTTAACCACAGCAATCACAATGGGAAATAGATGTATTTGATATGTGACGTGTGACGGAAGTGTCACCCACCGAGGGGGAAAAAAAAAAAGACGTCATCATGACAACACCCATTCTCATACATTGGCCACCGTATTCAGAATAAAGTTGAATGACAACACTGCAATTTACCGAAAAGTGCATTTTCCCACTCATTCATCGCTGTGATATGTAAACTTGTGACTATATTCATGTTTGGGTGCATCCTGGCGTCACATTAACAAGCCGCCGTAGTTTGTGCAACATGCCTCGGGAATACAGGCTAGTTATGAATGATGCAGACTAAAAGCGTGTGCCGGTAAACTGAATGTTAACCAATCATCCGGGATGTCACGTTTGACTTGCTCGCTAAAGTACTGAGTGTGTGTGTGTGTGTGCGTGCGTTTATATTAGTTGGTTCAACTCGGTGTGTGTGTTTAAGCTTTTGTTTAGCGTGCTTGCGCGGTCGCCAAGTTTTCCTCGTAATCCATATGGCCCGTGGTGCAACAGAATTGCTCTTCACGGTGACCGTTTTGGCACATCTTACAATGTTATTCCCTCCGACGTCAGTCTTGTCAACTCCAAAACATTTACAGAATACGGACGACGTGGACTCGCGCCTCGCTATGAATCCCCGCTCGACACTTCATACATATTTGAAACAGCTCGGCTGCAGTGCGGACAGAGTCACGTGACCGGGTCCTGCCCGCTGATTCGGCGAATGATTACCACTTCCTCCTCTTCTGCCGTCAATGCACACTGATTTTCAGTATTTCCTCGTACTTTGCGGCCGTCGGCTGACTCGCTTTTAGAGGCAGTAATAATACACGATAATATAAAATTACACATCGTGAACGCAAGATTGACGATGATATCGATAACGATATATATCGCCTAACCCTACTTCTAACTATAGTATAAACATAGGATCTAGTAACTGGTTGTTGTAGCCGAGTGGTTAAGGTGATGGACTACAAACCCATTGGGCTTTCCCCATGCAACTTTGAATCCTGCTAAAAAAAAAAAAATCGTAACATTGCATCAGATTCAATGTGGGCTCACATTGATTCTAATGTTAGCTTGTAGGAAGAAGAGCACAGGTTGTTAAGGCGATGGACGAGAATGCCGTGGAAGTTTGATCAAGATGTTTTGAATTCCATCGTTTTTCTCCGGCTTCCATTATTTTATTGCGATTTGTTGCCATATGACTGACTTGAGTCCCCTTTCCAGATCCGTTGGAAGTACATGATCGTGGATGAGGGCCACCGCATGAAGAACCACCACTGCAAACTGACACAGGTGCTGAACACGCACTACGTGGCGCCACGCCGCCTGCTGCTCACCGGCACGCCACTGCAGAACAAGCTGCCCGAGCTCTGGGCGCTGCTGAACTTCCTGCTGCCCACCATCTTCAAGAGCTGCAGCACCTTCGAGCAGTGGTTCAACGCCCCTTTCGCGATGACGGGCGAGAGAGTACGCACCTACAATTTGTGTCAATCATTTCTCCCTTGGTGTCTTGGATCTGGCTGCCCCCGCCAGGCCCCGTGTGCCATTGCGGTAGCCAGGTCATTCTTTGATAGCTCATATGGAAAAGATCAAATTGACAACATTTTGTTCAGGTGGACCTCAACGAGGAGGAGACCATCTTGATTATTCGGCGTCTGCACAAGGTTCTTCGCCCCTTTTTGCTGCGCCGCCTGAAGAAGGAGGTGGAGTCTCAGCTGCCAGAGAAGGTGAGAAGGTTCACGTTTGCTAATTGATTTTACCGCAGTGGTTTTCACAGTGTCAGTAATCAGGCCCACGCAGTCAGCTGATTTTAGCAACAATAGAAAGTCGTCACAAGTTTGAGTAGCATATCACACTGGGGTCTAAGACACAAAAAAAACACATCTTGTTAGCAGACCAAAAATAATCTGTATTGTTTTCAAGAATGTGCACCTCCCTTTGAGTTATTCAAGGCATATGCATGAGGCATTTTTTCCATTCTGAGGACTGGAAAAGTTTTTTCTAAATGTGAGCCGTCGTTCGTCCAATTTTCTGCGTTGACTTGACAAGCGCGGACCAGCGATTCGAGTGCCGTATGGTGGCAGTGATCTCACTTAACAATAAGCAGCAGTTTGGCAAACAGTGAACAATTAATCAAAAAAGAGGCTTCAAGTTGTTTAATGCCACTCCCAGTTGACGTTTACTGTCAAATGAAACAACAGAAAGAGAATTACACTTTGTGTATTGAAAAATAGCTAAACAACTGCTTAAAACGGAAGTCAACCCAAACTTTTTTTTTTTTCTTCAATATGTTCCCAGCAGGCCCACTAGTTGAAAAACAGCATTCTGATTAATTTTGCATTTGTGGAATATAAATTAAGCAGCAAAATGCACTCGTTTTTAGCCATTTTGTCTTCTGTCGACTGAAAATGACATGCTCACAACGACCAATCACGACTGACCTGTTTTCTGAATCCAAGCCGTGATCGGTCGTTGTGAGCAGTTGTGATGTCATTTTCAGTTGACAGAAGACAAAATGGCCGCCCCCGGAGATGGCTGAAAACGAATGGATTAACACTCGTTCCACAAACACAATATTTATCAGAATGGCCCGTTTCAACTAGTGGGCTTGCATAGAACATATTCTTGAAAAAAAAATGTTTGCGTTGACTTCCGCTTCAAAGAAAGGCCCATTAGCCAAATGCTAATGTTTATTAGTATCTATCTTGCGTGCTTCAATACTTTAAGGAATTCATTGAACACAATTGGTTCAGCAACATGTAGACAGACAATCTAACAGTACGCACAGTCATATATTCTTCATCCACTGCACTGAGTGTCGTACTGATGATTTGAGATAGACGTAATTTTATGAATTCCCCTTGAGTTAGTTTTTTTTTTTTCACTATCTCAGTGGGGGTCTGACACCAAAATAATTCATTAACGAAACGAAGTTTTGAAAAATGTGTTTGCCCTATTTTTCTCATGATCCTGCGGCTTCTCAAAAGCAAAACCTTTGTCAAACTTCAAATAAATAATTTTTTAACATCACATTGGCCTCTGAAGCAAATAATTAATTTACAAATCTGGATCTTATTTTGGGGTTTTATCTGCATGAACAGACTTGATTAGCAGACTTCTGAAAAACGACTTATGTTTCTCTGGCTACTGCGCTTCCTCTTAAATCATTGAAGGCATGTGCGAAATCTAATGATTTTTTTTTTTTAACATTACACAGTGGAACTTAGACTGATTAATTGGCAAAATAGATTTCTTGAGTTACATGCATTCTCAGAACTGGTTAGTGTGTTTGAAAAATAAAAAAAAAAAGTTTCCCTCAAGCTGCTGCGCCTCCTCTGAAGTCATTGAAGGCGCATACGAAATTTAAACTCACGGAACTTTTTGAGGATATGACAGTTGGGTACTGACACCAAAATAATTCCTCATCAAATTGATTTTGAGGAGTTTTCTGCATTCCCAGACATGATTAGCAAAGTTCAAAGAAAAGCTTTATTTTTGGCAAGCTGTTGCCCTCAAACTCGTCAGAAACACTGAGGAACTTTATAAACATGTCACAGTGGGGGTTTGACACCAAAATAATCAATTAAAAAAAAACATCTTAAGAAATTAATCATTATTTTTCTCATTATGATGTGCCTCCCTGAAGCACTGACCAGAGGCTGTTTGTGCGCATGTAAAAACAAAACAGCTTCAGTGGATATGGAAATTAATCAACTCGCATGCTTTCAACTTTAAGGAATTATTGTATACCGTTTGATGGGATACACTGCCTTTATACTTAGGACATTTAGTGTGGGTCATTTGATGATTTTTCTTGTTTTCTTTTGCACAGGTGGAGTATGTTATCAAATGCGACATGTCGGCCATACAGAAGGTCTTGTACCGGCACATGCAAAAGGGGATCCTCCTCACCGATGGCTCGGAGAAAGACAAGAAGGTACCAACGCTTGGAGAGCCTTACTAAGGAGTCACGATTGCTTTAGAACATCACATGTTTGCTTGACTGGCGTACCATTCGTCGTCTTGTGGTGTCAGGGCAAAGGGGGAGCGAAGACCCTAATGAACACCATCATGCAGCTAAAGAAGATCTGCAACCACCCGTACATGTTCCAGCATATCGAGGTGAGCTCCGTTTGTGTGATCATTTAGAGCAATCTGATAAAACTTTGGTCCATCCAAAGTGGAGTTGCTCTTTGAGTGTTTAACTTTCTACCGTAGGAGTCATTTGCTGAGCATTTGGGCTACCCCAACGGCATCATCAGTGGGTAAGTTGCACTGAAAAAAAAAGCTCCCTTTTATCCGTTTTCCTATCTGTGCTTGACAAAAGCTAATGATTTCATGTGAAGCCAACATCGTGTGCCAGTAATTGCCAAGCATTGTCTACAGCTCGTTATTAGCAGAGTGTGGGGGTGATTAGAGATGTTTTGGTTGGAAAGACAGACACGGATAATCAATGTCTCTGCCGACAGCAGTTTGTGGCGACCAGCTACTGCATGAGTGGCCATGGTGTTTCAGCTTCAAAACGTTCTGACGTGAGAACAGACAGAATGGGAAACGTGTGGTTACTTGAATACTTGCATCTTCTGCTATGAACTTTTTGTAGTTATTAATCTGCACTGGCTCCCTTCAAAGGCTACATTATGCAATTCATTTCACAAATTCAAATACGTTTACAGATGTCTTAATAAACAGTCCGTAACATACTTTTATAAACCTACCGCCAGGCCCAAGTAGAGTACATCTTACTTTGATTTAATAAGCAATAGCCCGAACATAAACACAATGCAGCAGCTTGTACACTGACAATATAACAGGACTCATATTCATATATCGTTTATCCTCTGCGTAGAACGATTAATATTAGTGCCGTACTGAGAAGCTGAGAGGGGACTTAAGGCGTTATGAATTCCATTTGAGTAAGAGGCAGGAAACCCCCCCCGCTGCAGTATGATCGGCTGCTGCATCCAGGCAGGATTGCATGCAGCAGGCAGTCATATTGTTGGTCAGTAATTGTGCCGTCCGTTCCCGACGCAGGCCCGACCTGTATCGGGCCTCCGGGAAGTTCGAGCTCCTGGACCGCATCCTGCCCAAGCTGCAGGCCACCAACCACCGGGTGCTGCTCTTCTGCCAGATGACCTCGCTCATGACCATCATGGAGGACTACTTTGGCTACCGCAACTTTCAGTATTTGCGCCTCGACGGTAAGATTGTATACTTACATTCTCTAATGATCATTTTTACAACACTCTTGAGAGCGAATCACCATGTCCCGTCACTTCTGAGCTATTTCTAGAATAGGCCCACGGGCACCAGGTTGGTGACCGCTGCTGTAAAGTAAAGCAAGCACATTTTGGAGTCGGGAATTACTGGCCCAGGCACATAATAAAATATACAACAACACAATACATTACTGAGCAGTCCTTCGTTTTTTCGGAACACCTTATGATAGCTGCGCCTGAATGATGGATGAGGGTGAGGTATCACAAACTTTTTAGTAGAAAAAGTCACAATGTTCACTTATATGTTGCTGCAAGTAACAGGTTGATATGTTTTGATTTAATGTAGGCAACCAATCAATTCCAGTCTATAGGTGCCGGTAGATGTAAATGTGTATTAGCATGATAACAAATGTCATTAAAATGCTTGGTGACCAGCTTTCTTTGTGCTGGAAGTTCACAACTTGCAGGTTGGTATGTTTGAATCATATTAACATAGGCAACTAATACATTCCAGAGCACAGATGGATGTAGAGCGCTATTATTATGATAACCAACGTAATTAAAGGCTGGGTAAACAGCTTTTTGCCTCGGAAGTAGAAGAGAAATGAGCATATTTATGTGAGGTATGCCTGGGTAATTGAATAAGCCGTCTGAATAGGTTTTTGGCTGGTTCGATCACATTTTGCCTTTTCAAACGCAGCCTTAGACAGCGTCACTCCTTTAATCCCTCCAGGAACCACCAAGTCAGATGACCGAGCGTTGCTGCTGAAGAAATTCAATGAGGCGGGATCGCAGTACTTCATCTTCCTGCTCAGTACCCGGGCTGGCGGCCTTGGACTTAATCTGCAGGCCGCCGACACTGTCGTCATCTTTGACAGCGACTGGAACCCCCATCAGGTGTGTGGGGCTGTTCGAGCAATCAGTACAACCAGACATGGTAGCCGTCTTTGTTGTGACGTTCTCACTGTATTCATCGTTGGACTTTCAAGTGCTTCAACAATTAGCATCGCGTCAGTGTCCGCTGAAAAGTGTGTACTGAACATATACGAACGGCAAATGAAAAAAAAAAAACTGCATTTCATTTCAGGACCTCCAGGCGCAGGACCGCGCACACCGCATCGGCCAGCAGAACGAGGTGCGCGTGCTGCGCCTGTGCACGGTCAACAGCGTGGAGGAGAAGATCCTGGCGGCCGCCAAGTACAAGCTCAACGTGGACCAGAAGGTGATCCAGGCCGGCATGTTCGACCAGAAGTCCTCCAGCCACGAGCGCCGCGCCTTCCTGCAGGCCATCCTCGAGCACGAGGAGCAGAACGAGGTATGCCGTTTGCTATTAGAGTGAACATGTTTTTCAATGTTTACACTAATTGTACTAATTATTTGATGACATTTTAACACCTTGTTGACTACTTGTTTGCTTTGACTGAGAGCAGGAATTGTTGTCTTGAATGGAATTTTTGCGTGTGCGTGCCAAAAAGCCAATTATTTTGATAATCAATAGACAGGTTTCTCTATATTTAAAATATTTGATCAAGCGAATGCATTTGTGTCTTCTGTACTTAACTGGACTTTGTAATCGAACCATTTTAAGCTGTTGTCCTCACGCGCAGGAAGAAAATGAGGTACCGGACGACGAAACCCTGAACCAGATGATTGCCCGCAATGAAGATGAGTTTGAGCTGTACATGGTAAGGGAGCGCCACGTGTTTTTTATTTTATTTTTTTTATTTTTTCACCCCTCCCACCTAACCCCGATACGCGGTCGCAGCGCTTCGACATGGACCGGCGGCGGGAGGATGCCCGGAACCCGAAACGTAAGCCGCGCCTCATGGAGGAGGACGAGCTGCCCTCCTGGATCATCAAGGACGACGCCGAGGTGGAGCGCCTCACGTACGAGGAGGAGGAGGAGAAGATGTTCGGCCGAGGGTCCCGCTGTCGCCGGGACGTGGACTACAGCGACGCGCTGACCGAGAAACAGTGGCTGCGGGTAAAAGTCGTGCCAGTAGTTATTTGCTGTCAAGTCGGCAGTTTTGCATGATCACCTAAGAACAAGTGGGACCTCCAATGTACTCTAGTTAGGGTTTAAAGTCACTGTTCGGGTTGGCACTTAAAATGAGGGCAAGATTAGGGTTCAAAGAAGGGTTAAGTTTTCAATGTAGGGTTTGAAACAAGGATTAGGGTTTCTAGCAAGAGTTAGGGTTCAAACAAGTGCTAGGATCTCAAATGAGTGATTCCAAATGATTCCAAGCAAGGTTTCGATTTTCAAAGCAGGGTGTTAGGCAATGTTTAAGGTTTCGAACAAGAATTATGGCTTCCCTGTAGGAACATCTTGGAACATCAAATTAGGGTTGCAAAACCAGGTTAAGGGTTTCAGAGAAAGTTTGGTTTTCAAAGTAGCAAATATTTGGGTTTCAAGCAAGAGTTATGTTTCAAACAAGGTTAACAGTTAGGCTTCAAATTACGGTGTTAAGCTTGAGTTGGGGTTGCAAGTCAGGGTTACAGCTTCAACTTAAGTTTCATTTGAGCATTATTTCAATGTAGGGTTTCCCAAAGTTTTTTTTTTTTAATTAGGGTTGGGTATCAAATTAAGAGCTGTGTAGTGTTTTTTTTTGTAATCGGCGTACTTTGGAGCTCCTGTTGTAGACCGCCGCCCACTCCCTTTGTCTCCATCAGGCCATCGAGGACGGCAACCTGGAGGAGATGGAGGAGGAGATCCGACTGAAGAAGCGCAAACGCAAGCGGCGGCAGGACAAGGAGCCGTCGGCCAGGGAGGATTGGAGCGCCAAGGCCAAGAAGAGGCGAGGGCGCCCGCCCGCCGAGAAGCTCTCACCCAACCCGCCCAAACTCACCAAGCAGATGAACACCATCATCGACACCGTCATCAACTACAGGGACGGGTGAGGACCTCCTCATGGGATCATAGTAGGGTTTCAAGCCAAGGTTGGGCTTTCAAAGTAAGGTTTTGAAGCTTTTTCTGTTCCTGCAGTAGAAGCAAAACAGGCAGAGTCTCAAAATGGTGTGATTAATAATAATTGGTCCTTGGGGGGCTGTTTGGACAAAAGCTTGTCAGAAAACGCCTGCTTTGATTGATTTCTTTGAACTAGGCAGGAAAAAAAAACAAAAACCGGTTATATTTTGTACCCACACGTCCGCAATCCTGCTTGGCGTCAAATCGATAGTTGGATCAATTCACCAGAAGAGCAAACAGCCTCGAGCCGACGTTTCCATCCCATTTTGACACGAGACCGAAGGTACGTCATCACACCTCGAGCGCTGAAGGTGTAAAAATAACAAACACGTTTGTACACTGGATACACTTCAAGCCAAGAAGCATTCATTCATTTCCCCTGAGAGGAAAAAGGGTTGCATATGCCTAATAGAATTCCTCCTGTGGCTTGCAAAAAGTATTCACATTCGTGGAACTTTCCACATTTGTTATGTTACAACCACAAATGTATTTGATCGGGATTTCATGTTATTGACCAACACAGTGTTGTGACCTGGAAAGAAAATGATGTTGTAAACGCACGGTTTTTAACTAGTGGTATCAGAGCTTACCAGTAAAATTGGTTACGCTTGCAACTTAATGTATTTGTAGAGCAGACCAGTTTTCACCACTGAAGTGAATCAAAATTAATCCTCTTGTGTGTTGGATGTGTACCTTAAAGGGGCGTGGCTTATTGAGTTGGATCAGAAGCGTCAGTCGGGTTGGCTGGTGGGGGTTGTGACAGGAGCCCCTTGCGAGTGTTCTCATTTTGTACACACACACACACACATGCACAATTGAAAAATTGTGTGCTACTATTTGCCTTCAGAAGCGGTGTGAATGCTTTGACTTGAGAGCACCAACTTAAGATATGAGCACTGTATGATGACAGGTGACTCAACTCACTTCACGAAAAGCAGCAGTTTGGTAGAATAATTATTCATTAAGAAAAAACAACAACAAAAAAACTCAGTTTATTGCACACTCAGCGGTAGGTTACTGTCAAACAAAACATAAACAAAGAATTGCAGGTTGCATATTTAAAGCAGCCACATAGCCTCCGCCTCTTAATGGCATTTTGGCAATTTTAACAATTCCATAAGATTAGCACCACAATTCAGTACAGTACTTTAAAATGTTCACATTGTACCATTTCCTACATCCAGTCCAGTTCAGTTCAGCATCGCCTCTTCAGCATTCACAACGCAATTTCCTCACCTGAGAAGACAGATGCATCCCAATACAGTGCAAGGGATGTCATTTGACCAAATGAGAAAAAGTTGAAGGGGTGTGAAAACTTTTTCAGCTAATGATGCTGTCAAGCCTGGCGTGTTTACAAGTTGACGCCAGAAACGTAAATTGCTGTGAACCTGGGGAAATTGCGGTTGGGGAAAAAAAAATACATCTGATGACTTGTGTAAATTTATACCTCAACTCTCTGTTGCGCCGCAACAAGACCTGTTCATTTGCTTGCTTTGAAAGTAAGGAAAAGAAGTAATTAGCAATTTTCTTAAAGAAAAGGGTAGGTTTTCAGAATTGGGTTTCAAGCCTGGGTTGGAATTCAAACATGGCGTAAAGTAGGGTTTCAGGCCTGGGTTAGGGATTCAAACAATGGTTAAAGAGACACTTGGGTGAGCTTAACATTGGCACTTATTAGGTTTGCATGTAAAAATGACATCAGTACTAAAGTGCCCCCCCCCCCCCAAAAGACTCTGTCGTGATTTAAGGTTCTTTTTTAAAACAAAGAACTCAAGGAAGAGCAAAAATGTATATTTCACACTTCGATTTTGCTCCGCTCGTATGAGGTTTGGCTTGTTCCGTCATCTTGTCACGTATCAGCTTAGCCTAACACAGACGTCTGACATAAACGCACGTAATCGCTTGCACATACTTTTAGTTTTTTTAGTTAAACTTTAAATATTGATTATCAATACATATGAATTGATTCAGGATCGTTTTAATACGCCGAACGATGCATCGAAAAAACGATTATCGTTCCCACCCCTATCAGCCATGCATGTCCTTTACTTCCTGCCCATACCTACTGAATCCCATTTACTGTTTTATGAGAAAGTACAATTATATCGGCACACTGAATATTTCCCCACTGTGGGATCAATAAATGCCTTCTTATCTTATCTTATTTAATTGGCAAAACCTCAGCTGATTATTCTTATCCTGAAAAGGCATAATATTGGCCAATATAATTGGTCAGGCCTTCGTTTCAAGCCAGGAATCGTGTTTGCAATGAATTGTCAGCAACAAATCAAGTTGTTTCAAGCTTGTATTGTGTTTTTCAGGGCTGGTAGACAACTCAGCGAGGTCTTTGTCCAGCTGCCGTCCAGAAAGGAGCTTCCGGAATATTACGAGCTGATCCGAAAGCCCGTGGACTTCAAGAAGATCAAGGTATGTCGTCGGCAAGGTTGCGGGCTTTGGGGCTCAAGCACTCAGCGCACTGTCGCTCGGCAGGAACGCGTCAGGAGCCATAAATACCGCAGTGTCGGAGACCTGGAGAAGGACGTAATGCTGCTCTGTCACAACGCGCAGACCTTCAACTTGGAGGGATCTCAGGTCAGCGGAAATTGAGTTTGCTGTCAATACAATAACTTTTCGATCACTCCCCAGGAACGCGCTTACTTGACCTCTTCTGGGCTGACCTTTTGCTGTTTGGATTAGAAAAGAAACAAAACAAAGGTTGAAATGAATCACTCGTTTTCCTAAGGAAATGCTTTCAGGCCTGGGTTAGTGTTCACATTGAAAAGAAAAAACTAATTGCAAAAGCTGCGAGTTAAATGGTCCTTGAGACGCAGCGAAGTGAAAATGGAGGTCGTCGAAAATCAGCTGTCTTTCATACTAATTAATGCTTCACTTCTTAATATCCGATAATCTATAATAGATCTTATTGATATTGTTTATTATAATAAAGATGAGTTACTGCTTGTTTGTTTAAAAAAATCATTGAACAGTACCTTGAAAAAAAAAATTGCATGTTATCTCGCAATCACAATTTTTAAGAAAAGAATCAATTAGGTTTTTTTCCATAATCGTTCAGCCCTAGTTTGATGTCAAGGTTAGGCTTTCACGTCAGAGTTTAAAGCAAGTTGAGGGTAGGGATGGGCGAGTACCGATACCAGGTATCGGTATCGGGCCGATACCTGCTTTTAAAAAAAAAACATATGGGATAACAATGGAGGCTACCGATACCAGCCACTGATACTTAAGGCAAAAACAAATTTGAAATCGAGTAATTCCTCCTCAGAAGTAGTTGGTGCTACAGTATGGCAGTTTTACACATCTGCAAATCATCATCAGCGTCAGAAAGAAAGGTCTGAGTTGACAATTTTTTTCCATTTTATTAAATGACATTTTACATATCAAAACTACTAGCGGTATCGGTACTCAGTATTAGTTTTTACTTAAAGCGCGAATACTCTTACTGGTATTGGTCTGAAAAATAAGTCATATCGAACATCCCAGGATAAGGCTTTGAAAGTAGGGTTTCAGGCTTGTGTTAAGGTTTCAAACCGTGGTTACAATTTCATTGTCGGGTTCGAAGTTAGGCTGGGGTAAAAAAAAGCCGAGCCTAACTCGGCTAAGTCGACCACAAAAATTGGTCGACACAGAAATGTCTGCATCGAAACTTTAGTTAATAATTTTAAAGCCGTATTTGCCACACCTGAAACCAATGTTTGACCGCTTACATGTTTATCACACGGATATATCATAACCGATTCTAAAAAGATTAGTTAGTGACAGCCCTAATTTGAAACAAGGTTGGTTAGGGTTTCAAACGAGGGTTAGGTGTTTAAAGTCGGGGTTAAAGCCAGAGTTAGGGTTTCAATTTAGGGTTTGAAGTCTGGTAAAGGCTTCAAACTAGGGTTGTGCTTTCAAAGTAGGGTTTCGAACAATGCTTTAAGTTACCACTCAGCTTTTAGAAAGGGTTCGGGTTTCAAATTAGAGTTTGAAACAACGCTACAGAGTTCAAATTACGGTTTCAAGCATGGGTTATGGTTTCGAAATTAGCATTTTAAAATATTGGGTGTCAAGCCTGGCTGAGGGTTTTTTTTTTTTTTTCCAAAAGACTTTTGAAAGTTTTGGTTTCAAAGTGCACAAATATCAAGTCATGCCGTACTGAGCAGCCACACCTTTTACCCCGCCAGATCTACGAGGACTCCATCGTGCTCCAGTCGGTGTTCAAGAGCGCCAGGCAGAAGATCGCCAAGGACGAGGAGAGCGAGGACGACAGCGAGGACGACGATGACGAGGATGAGGAGGAAGAGTCGGAGGCTGAGGGTGAAGCGCGCGCGCGCGCGCACGCACACACGCACGCTGGGCTTTCATTGTAATGCCGCATTGCACAGCCAGACGGTCGTCGTGTGAGGCCAGTTTGATTCGACTCCCCACTGAGGGTAACGCTACCGAAAAAGAAAACACCAAACAAACAAAAGAAAGGTCTGCATGAGGCTCTACTTTCAAACACGGCTGCTCCACTACTGCGGAGGTTTATAAGGTTAAGGTTTCAAGCCAAGGTGAGGCTTTGCTGATGAGGGTTTTCAACAAAGGTTAATGTTTAAAAAAACAAAAAAACAATTGGGGCTTCAATTATCAGTTCGGGTTTAAAGCCAGGTTAGGGTTTCGAGCCTGGCAAGGGTTTCAAATGAGGGTTTCAAAATGGGGTGTCAAGCTTGGATTTGGGTTTCAAACTAGGCTCAGGGTTTTAAAGTAGGGTTTCAAAATTGAACTTGTGTTTTGAACAAGGTTTAGTGTTCAAAAAAGGTTTGGATGTCAAAAATGTTTTAGCGCTACAAGCCAAGCTTCAGGTATCAGGTTTGGGTTTCAGTCCCGGGTAATCGTTTCAAATGAGGGTTAGGGAGAGTCAAGCTTTCATTAGGTTTTCAGACAAGGTTAAGGGTTTGAAAAGGCTTGGGTTAGGGTCAGGGTTTCAAATGTGGCTTTGTATTTTAAACGACGGTTAGCGGTTATGGAAGCGTTTTCAGCAAAGGTAAGGCTTCCAAACTCGTGTTAGGGTTTCAAACAATGGTTATAGTTTCACATTCAATTAGTTTGAAATGTGAGTTAGGTTTTCATTTTTGAAGTTGGGTTTAAAATTTGGGTTATGATTTCAAGTTAATGGTTAAAGCAACGATTAAGGTCATTAACCCTTTCATGCAAAGTGGTCACTACAGTGGGCAGCTATTTAAAAGTTGCTTTCGCCTATATTAATTAAACTAAAAAATATATTTATATTTTAGATAACATTAA
The DNA here is from genome assembly GCF_054856515.1 of Filicampus tigris. Classification (NCBI taxonomy): domain Eukaryota; kingdom Metazoa; phylum Chordata; class Actinopteri; order Syngnathiformes; family Syngnathidae; genus Filicampus; species Filicampus tigris. The sequence continues at coordinate 15,753,874 of NC_141221.1, read as the reverse complement.
ATCATAATTAATGCATGAAAGGGTTAAAGATATTTTTAAAAATTTAGATGAATTAATATAGGCGAAAGCAACTTCTAAATAGCTGTCCACTGTAGTGACCACTATGCATGAAAGGGTTAAAACATGATTTAGGGTTTCAAATTAACTTTCAAGCTTGGGGTATAGTTTCAAATTAAGGTTTGAAACAGGGCCTAGTTTCAAATTTAAAAATTAGAAATTTAAAGTGGCCTGGTTAGGGTTTCAAATTTGGGTTTCAAGCAAAGTCTAGCGTGTCAAAACAAAAACTGAAAAGGGTTGTAAATAAAGGTTAGTGTTTCAAATTAAGGTTTCAACCCATAGTAAGAGTTTCAACCATGGTTAGGGTTTCGATTCCAAGTAAAAAAAAAAAAAATGTATTCATGCTTCTGATTGGATGGCGAAGCAATCCGCAACCCTCGGATCACACACGAGACCACGACGTCAACAAACAAGTGACGCTTTCAACGCGGTCTGCTTTTTGTGATTTTCCCACAACGATGGAATACGTTTGCCTTTCGTTTTTTGTGTACCTCGACATGCACAACCACGCGACCCCAAACAGAGAATATTTCATATGTGGGTTCCAGCCAAGCCGGTGTGGGTGAAGATCAAGCTGAACAAGGAGGCCCGCGGGAGCGCAGAGCGGGGCAAGAAGAGGCAGAGCCGAGCCAAGGCCAAGCCCGTTGTCAGCGACGACGAAAGCGACGATGACCAGGATGGCAATGTAAGTCAAAAACAAAAGAACACCGGCCACGGTCATACCGTCAAAGTTAGCAAACAGAAAGGACAGCGTGTATCCAAAAAGGTTGCGCCTGTGTTCGGTCTAAAGGTAGGGTTTCAAGCAACGATCGGGGTTTGTGTGTCTCTTCAATCCAATCGTTTTTTTAAGACAATTTGATACGTACGTCGATACATAGGGTGCGATACGATTCAAGGAGGGCTCATTTTCAAGTGGAACGATTCAATTCAGTGGGATTACGATTTGATTCCATTCGGGCTGCAAGTCATGATTATTTGAACAATCGATTGATCTGTTGATTATTTTGGCGATTAATCGATGACTCGGATATTTTAAAAAGTCTTAATTTCCATCCCTTTATTCTAAATCAGGACTTTGTTTCAAATTGACAGTGCAGAAAATGCACAAATATGTAGAAATCAATTATGATTCAGTTGTGGGTTTGGCCCGCCCGAAATTTCAGTCAGAAACTTGGCAAACATGTTGATACTTGTTTCCAAAGTAAAAACAGATGTTTGCAAGTATCATATTTTGGGGGTGAAAAAAACAACGCTCAAAGATAATTAATCTGCTTTGATGGGGGAATACAGAAATTGGAGAATATTTACTACTAATGAGAGGCTGAAATTCCAAAGATTTGGACAATTTTAAAAGTCCCTAAATAATCACTTGCCAAAGTAATTATCGATTCATTTGATACAGTCGATTAGTAGATAGTAGATTAATCGTTGCACCTCAGGATTGATTATGGTATGGCTCAGTTGGAGAGGATATGATGCAAAGACTTTCTTGTCCTCTCATTTTTGAACGAACTTGTCAGTACTGTAAATATGGCTGCGGTGCGATACGGTTCAACATATTTAAGGGCTCTCTGATTTTTCAATGAAAATGTTTTTTGTTACACACATACTTAAAAATGTACTTTACATCAACTAACGATTACAAAAGTGATAAATTCATGGGGGGGGGGGGTATGTCAATTCTTGACATTAGCCTTGGACTGATGTGTCGCCTTGATGTTTAATAAGTGTGGGGCTCAAAAGCGCCATGTGTTGATGGCACGCGGAGGTGTGTAATGACTTTGGGAGGTGTCTCTTCTAAGCCCCGCTGAGGTTATCAAGTGTTTGCTATTCATTACAACTTCAAATCCACCTGCAATCTGCTTGTTGTTTTGACAACGTCCGCGTTCATTACCCACAACTATTGTCACACGAGCCGCCGTACACCGGCAAGAGCTGAAGGCAACGTGATCAAGATGAGCCTCGGGGACAAATGCGTGAGCCTCGCTGGCAGCTGTTTTCCTCTGTCCACGCTTCAAAATGTTTCGTTGGTGGCGGCTTAAAGCGCCGCTCGTAAATATTGACTTCACGTTGGAAGTTCTCGAGCAAAAGAAATTTGACGCCACACTTTTCAACATTTGATGCCTTTCATTTTTGAGTGATTAACTCTTTAAGCAGTTAAAAACAAAAAGGCCAAAAAGCGGGAACTAAATTAAGGATTCCAGAAGTCTGATCTAAATGGTTGTCAGGTTTTACAAAAACATATTTCTGACAATAGGTCACACTAGTCAAAAAAATCCAGAATGAAGAAGAAAAAAAACAACAACAAATATATGACCATCCGGAGTCCAAGTCACATTTTTGGGCGAAATCTATTTGACAAAAACCGAGACCAAGAACAGTAGAGCTCGGACTGGCACCCAAAATCACAGTTTCCTAATTGTTGACGGCAGCACACAAGTTCCAGTCGGACGAAACGTTCACCTCTAACTACAGAACAGTTGTTCTTTTGTGTTGAAAATGGCTGACCTTCAAAAGGAAGTGATATTATGTTCCATGCAGCCTCACTAGTCTAAACATTACATTGTGATCAATATTGTGTTTGTGGAATACGAATTAAGCAGCAAAATCCACCCGTTTTTCTAATGCATTTCAAGGGCTTGACCATTTTGCCGCTTCCTGTCGACTGAAAATGACACCACGGTCGCTCAGGTAACAACCAATCACGGCTCAACTTTAGAAAACAGGTGAGTCGTGATTGGTCGTTACCTCAGCCCTGAGCAACTGTGACGTCATTTTCAGTCGACAGCAAGTGACAAAATGGCCGCCCCCTGTGATGAATAAAAATTGGGGGATTTTACTACTAAAAAGCGGAAGTCAACCCAAACATATTTTTTTTCAAGAATATGTTCCCAGCAGGCCCACTAGTTAAAAGACGGCATTCTGATTAATTTTGCGTTTGTGGAATATAAATTAAGCAGCAAAATGCACTCGTTTTTAGCCGTCTCTGGGGGCGGCCAATCACAGCTCAGATTCAGAAAACAGGTCAGCCGTGATTGGTCGTTGTGAGCAGTTGTGATGTCATTTTCAGGCGACAGATGACAAAATGGCCGCCCCCAGAGATGGCTAAAAATGAGTGCATTTTGCCGCTTGACTTATATTCCATAAACGCAAAATTAATCAGAATGCCGTGTTTCAACTAGTGGGCCTGTTGGGAACATATTCTTGAAAAAAATATGTTTGGGTTGACTTCCGCTTTAACTCATATTTTGCAATTCGCAAGCGCAATATTAAACAAAATGCCGAATTTAGACTGGTGCGGCTGAATAGAACATATTACTGTAAAGAAAATTTTTGGGTTGACTTCGCCTTAAGAACATTTTTGGGTTGACTTCCCTTTGAACTATAATCCCGCGTCGCATTGTGGCCCAAGGTAGAATCCTGGTCAGTTACGGCAATTATTTTGTACTGTATTGGACATTTTTAGTCTAAGAAAAAAGTACAAAATAATTTTGTGCTGTATTAGGCCATGAAAAAAGTACTGTAACATAACGGCGCTAGCAGACGACCCCTCCCCCAATCAGTCTGTTAAATTGATGTTCCACTGTACAGAGTCTTCAGTGTTCAAAATAGTTTTTTTTAGTATTTTTTTTTTTTAAGATTATTGATCGGTCCAGCAGCAAATTGGACAGTAAAATGTTTTGTAAAGACGGACAGATTTTCCCGGTCAAAGGATGACGTTTGAGGCCAACACGGCCATGGCAGCGCATCTGTAAACAACAAAGCCTCTTTGTGTCTGCAGGAGCAATCTGACATCAGCGATGACGAGTGAGCAAGAGTTGATTGACGCCAGGACGAGTGAACACCAAGAAGCGCAGGACGGGTGAACACCAAGAAGCGCCCCGCCCCCCCCTTGTTGTCCAGGTTCTTACTTTGATTTCATTTCGTTCCGTTAACACTTGCTCGCAGCATGAACATTTTTCCCCATGAAATAACGAGATGAGCTGCATATATATGACATCATCTTGTTTTCAAGAGATTTCTTTAAAAAAAATGTTTTTTTAGAGGTTTACATATGTACTCGCTTTTGCCATTGTTACCCAATGCTTACGCTCGCACTTTTTAGAAAATCACAAATGTCAAGATTTCATGTTGTACTTCCAAAGCGGGGGTGTCCAAAGTCGGCGGTACTTAAAGACGAAAGAATGTAGAACGGAGCCGGGATCCCAAATCCGAAACTACAATCTCTGACCTTTTTTGCGCCATAGACCAGTTTTACGTCAAGACATATTTTGACAGACCTGCATAGAAACAAATAAATATACAACTCATCATTACACGGAATGTAGTTGTTGCGCTTGTTTGTTTTTTAATGAGCCAGCCGGTCCCATCTAGTGCAAATCTTTTTTTTAAGGTTTCTCTTTTTAAATTGGGTGTTGGGACTCTGTGTGCCGAGTAGTTTGGATGGCTTCATTGCCTCATTTGCGAGCCTGTTGCGACATACTGCGCAGAGCGTCCATTAGCACTTTGAGACTGAGTTGAATTCCCAAATAAAACTTAATTTAAACTCTGTTGTTAAAAAAATAAAAATAAAAATCTTCAGCCTCTTTGTGCATCTGGGAAAAATGCTTCATGACTATGAATTTTAAAAAATCGTGGAAGTAATGGCCCCTTTTATCTTGAAGAAATTCTAGGGACAACCAAACCATCTTTTAAAAGAAAAAGGTTGTCTTGTCTGTCTTTTAAATGAGCCTGAATGTCAAAGCGATGCAAAAACAACTTTTTTTTCCCCCAAGTGTCCCATTGAAAACCGTTGAAAATGCCCATGATAATCCCGTTTTTAATCTGAACGTCACCTAATGCAATGTGCTTGTGACTATATTTTGATATTTGTCCACCAGATGGCAATAGTTGTGGCCCATTCAAAGCATGCGGCAGTGTTTCAAACCCTTTCCTTGCCACAAGCACTGCCTCACCACTGAAACAATAATTTGTGTCCAACTTTCTAATAAAAGCCCTTTTCTTAAGACGCGTGCGGTATAAACTAATTCAACATTAGTTTGGGTTTGTTATTTGTATTTCTGCCTGAAGTCATTTTAATTAAATGGCTTTCAATGAAAAACGTTTGGACACCCCTGATCTAGGACTACATGTGAGTTTCATTTCCCATCTTTGGGATGTAGCGTTGTGCTTCAATCCGAGATGGAAAAAACTTAAAAACAGTATTATAGCATTTACAAAATATATTTGAATCAGTATTTTTGATTTGAGGGGTGATTCGATTTTTCACAAATCCTCCTGTTCATTTTTAGGTTTGTGTTTTGTTTTCTTTTTTAGCATAAGTTCTCATTTTGCAGTATCCTTCCTTGCAGATATCATTCATAAGTGTCGACTTAATGTTTGCTTTCTTTGCACAGCGTCTTTGTGGTTGTATTGCATAGCCCCGAGCCAATTAAATATCACCAATTTGGAGCACAAAAACATTTGTTCTGCCTATATTTTTTCACATGTGTCCCTCTCTACTTGGCAGTTCGTTTCTTGCGGATTCACTCTTATCTCACATTTTCATTTGTGACCTTCGTATCATACAGTTTTACCTCACCATTTTGCCACGTTTTCTCGCTATTTTTCTTCCTTCTAAGTCGGACCAGTCAAGAAATGAACATTAGGGTTGCGTTTGGTCATTTTTACTCTGGCGCCCGCGCACTACTACTAGCAGAGCCCGCTCCGCTCTTGTTAGTCTCTAGTGTTCTAAACCAGTTAGCAGCGTGTGCTTCACCTGTTTCCATCTGGACTGGCTGACGCACTGAAGCATTTGGAGCACCTGTACACCGGCACTCTGTTTTGGGTGCACTCTGAATAAACAAACGGCACTTTAGAACAACGTTCTGTTCGGAAACTCCTTACGTTATTCAAATGTGCCGTTCCGTTAAAGTCGAACTGGATAAGCGGACGGCGCGCTCGGCCACCGACAGCACGACAAGGACGACAAAACATCGGCAAATAAAGTGTTTGTAAAGTTTGTCTGAAAACCGCTTACCTTAACTCGAATCCCGTGTTGCATTTTGTCCAAAGGTCCTAATTGATGTTATTGTGCAAAGGGAAAGTTAAGTTGCCATGATTAATTCCAGCGACAGTGCTTCTTCTTCGTGGTCTTAAAAGAAGAGAGAAGACGACAACGAAGAAGGAGCAGCAGCCACAAGAGCAGAAGTAATGAAACTAACTTCGGCTTTGCACAACAACAACAACAACAAGGTTAAAAGTGCATTCAGCCACCTGGATTGTTGCCCAAAAATTCTTTACAACATGCACCTCCACTAGTCTAAACACGGCAGTCTGATGAATATTGTGTTTGTGGAATATGAGTTAAGCAGCAAAATCCGCCGTTTTTTTAGCCATCTCAGGGGGGCGGCCATTTTGCCACTTTCTGTCGACTGAAAATGAAATCACAACTGCTCAGGCAATGACCATTCACGGCTCACCTGTTTTCTGAAGCTGAAACCAAAGCTATGACTGCATCATTAGATGAAAGGGCTACAACTTCACAAAACGAGTTTGAGCCCGAAAAAGAGCGCGAAAAAACAATGACAAAAAACAGCAACACCTGTTTGAACCTTGAGGTAGAATGTGCAGAAAGCAAAAAAGTCTTGAAACCTGGACACGAAAAGAGACACCGATAATTTAAGGATTAATGCAATGTGTTAAAAGCAGTCAATTGAAAATCCCAACAAAGGCCCTGAGGCGAGCCAAGGGAAAGCAAAAGTCGAAGTGAGAATCACTCCTTATAAATAATGAATGAGGGCAACAGTCAGTTCATTGTGAAATATTAACAACACTTTGTTTTTAGGCTTTGTATCAGGCACCTTTTACACTGCCGCCACCGACGCATTCACTCCTCTTGCCTTGTTGTGTTGAAAGCCTACGTTTTGCTATGAACGAAATTGTCGGATGCAAACATAGTTGCTACAATTTTCCACCTTCTCGATAGTATCAGAGCGGGATTGTGTGTGAGGGAAAGCCACAAGTGACAGGCGTGACAGCACTGAGTGAAGCAAGTAGACCGCTACGTTAGCATCGGGCGCTAGTTGCATCGTCACCACCGCAGGCCCTCGCTCTCGCGCATTTCATGCCGTCCCAACACCGGGGGCCGGCACATCAAAACGGCTTTCCCCATTCTTTTCCCCCTTCTGCCCATCCCGAGGCAAGCTTGGCTAAGATAATTCCCGCCATCTTTTATTCCAGTCCTTTTGAAGTGGTCGCTCTGTTGGCACAGGCGCCCGAGAGAGGGGGCGCGCCAAACGGAAGTTAATCCTCGTCTAAGCGCCCCGCCGGACATGTCAGCTGCAAAGAAGTCAGGTCATGGCACCGATGCGGCTCGGACAGCCGGAATTTGTTCAGAAAGAGGCCAGGTGCTCTTGATCTGCCAATAGCCTTGTCTTGCACAACTTAAAAGCAAGAGCGGGAAAATGCTTTTGTCTCCATGGGGAAAATTCCGGGGTTCACTTTCAGTTTAACGCATGGTCGAGGAAAAGGTTGACAGCGCGGCCATTTCGGCGTCCGTTTGATCTACAGTTACAGCTATTGATTCTGCTGTCAAGCATAAAGTTCTGTCAAGATGGGACTTTGGAATTCGTGCTTTGAAATGTTGACTTGGAAATTCTTGAGTTCATAAAAAACGTTTTTTTTTTTTCTGTCTAATTGATTATCTGAATTTCTCAGTCTGAAAATGACATCACACACCCTCAGGTCTCAGATAACGACCAATCATAGCTCAGCATTCAGAAAACAGGTGAGCTGTGATCGGTCATTGAACCCCGAGGGTCTGTGATGTCATTGTCGGTCGACAGGAGTAACAAAATGGCCGCGCCCAGAGATGGCTAAAAAAACGGGTGGATTTTGCCGCTTCACTCATATTTCATATTAATCATATTGCCTTGTTTCAACGAGTGGGTCTGCATAGAACATATTCTTGAAAAAAATGTTTGGTTGTGGCCAGGTGGTTAAGGGGATGGAAGGAAGATGGAAGATCCATATTTCAAACATGCTCATTTACCAAAAGTATACAGAACATTTGTCGTTCAGTCTTGATTTTGAAAAAGAAAAAAGGTAGGTTTGAAAACGGGTAAAACAACGAAAGAACATCTTTTTGAAATCCTTTCGGGTCTCACTGCGTAGGTTCAAATCCTGAAAAACGGGAGACTTTTGCCCAAATGATATTTTGGCTTTTCTACTTTAGTGCTAACAACGCCAACGTTAGCATTTAACAACTGCAACACAGGTTTTTTGTGGCCGAGTGTTTAAGGACTTGAAACCCATCGGTGTCCACCTACTTTGGTTTGAATCCCACCGACGACGGTACAATTTTCCTGCAACTTTGTTTTCACCGCGTAACGTAAGTTGGAAGAACTTTATGGAACTTGAATTTTTGGCTTGCCTTGATCAGGTTGAGGAAGAGGTTGGAACAAGGAGGCCAGTCTAACTCGCGGCCTGAGCTCTTCATCCTTTGACCTTGATGTGCTCGGCAGGAATGTCGCCGTCTGAAAGGGAGTCGGGATTAGAAAAAGCAGGTGACGCCATTGTCCAAATGGGACCATTTGGCCACGTTGGCTTTCCGCTGTCCAGCTTCTGATCGCACTGTTGATGCAGCTGCACCCTCGTCAACGCAACGCTGAAAATGAGCAAGTTATAAAATACTTAATAGAAGTAAAGTGTGCGATAGTGAAATCAATGATTGTTTTATTTTGTTTACTATGAAATGACTGGTTTCTGCCTCATACTGTAAGCTAACCTTGAAAGCTTCCGGTTTGAATCTTGCTGACAAGAATTTTCCAGAACTTCGCTGCTTTTCAGTTGTTGTGACCACTGATGCTAATGTAACACAGGTTGTTGTGGTCAAATGTTTAAGGTGATAAGAGTACCTTGGACTCTCCTTGTACAGGATGGAAATCTCCCAACAACAAATAATATACTGGAAGGGCCTGTTAAGTCTTGTCTGGGACCTTAATTTGTACATTGATAGTATATACTATAGAACTTTCTCCAGATTTTGTGGCCGAGTGGTTCAAGGGTTGGACTTGAAATCAATTGTGTTCTCCCCGTGTAAGTTTGTAACCTGCTGACAACCAAAGAACTTTCTACATGGTTATGTAAGGACATCTGTCTGTAAGCTTTAGTTTGTGCTAATGTTGACATCTATAAATCACATCACAGGTTGTGATGAAACCAGAGGAGGTTTAATGTGGGAATAACCCAAGAGCAGGAAATGGAACTTTTTATCATTTGGATTGAGACCCTATTTTTCTCCTAAAAGCAGCTCGATTCCATTGTCGGTGTCTGCTTTTGCTAATTTTGTGCTTGATTGGTTTCACCATTTTTCCTCAATTACGTTTGTGTGAAAATGCAAAGCAATTAGCCATGGCCAGCCTTCAAAAGGACAAACTGTTGGAGGTGAAGTTGCTTATTTTTTGAATGGTGGTGATAGTGCCTTTCTACAACATTGCCAATTACTTGTCAGAGTGGTAACAGCAGGAGACATTTTCAACAAATTGCCATTAAAGTGAAACCAAACCCAAGTTCATTCTGTGGCCCGCTCACACACACGCACACATACACACACACACATACTCGTTTTTGCCAATCGTGGGGTCCACTTTATTTTGGTACACTTGTGGGTCCACCCTTTCCAGTGGCACGAGAGCCATGAAAAAAATCTGGGAAAAAACCCAAAAACAATCCTGATCATAAATTTCACTTCAAATTAAAAGAATTTGAAACTTTTTTTTTTTCCAAACCGTTTTTTTGGTCACTTGTTGGGTCCCTTTTTTTTAGCATTCTAGCTTTTTTTTTTTTTTGCATATTACTGAGATTAATAATGGTTGGAGTCACTGATAGTGTAGTGGTACACGCGCCCGAGTTGTGTGCGGGCAGCGTGGGATCGATTCCCGCTCAGTGATGGTGTCTGTGTGTGTGCCCTGCTAACAGGATTGCGTCAGAAAGGGCATCCGGCGTAAAATGCTTTGCCAAATCGATGATGCGAATCGAGCGTGCACTTGATTCGCTGTGGCGACCCGTGAGGGGATAAGTCGAAAGGATAACAACAACTGAGATTAATAGTGGTTTTTTTTAAATGAATGAACTTTGAAAAATCGAAACATTCTACACAATGTCACTTTAACTCCTCAGTCATAAAACCCGTAATAATGTAATTTATAACAGGAAATGCTAACATTAGCATCAATGCTCGTACCACCTAAACAAAGACACTGCGCAGGTGGAACCCAAATGATTTTTTGTTCATTGCCTGACCACTGAGCCGCGACAACTAGACATGGTGTCTTTCACTGCTAACATTAGCAATATTGTTAGCACTAACTTAACCAAAGCACTGAGATTCTGCATTTCTCGTGCTTCGCCTGAACCACTGTGCCACGACAACCTGTGCTAAAACCGTCAATTATTACTATTATTAGTTCAAGTCCACAACCTTAACCACCCAAGGGCCCAACCTCTGATAGCACATCTAAATGCTAATTTTAGCATCAATGCTAACAGTAGGATCAATTCCCAGCACTAACTGAAGTAGCCCAGAGACACAGCCATAACATGAATCCTGCCGACAAGATAAGAATTTTCCAGAACTTCACGTTTGAGCTTGTATCTTTCGGGTACAAGTTAACTAACCGAAGGAGCTTTACATAGAGAAACAATTACGTCGAGTTTCATCAAATTCTTCTGTTGTCGGTCACAACACCCTGTGCCATAGCTCTGAGTGTGAATTTTAGGATCAATCTACGTAATTAAAAGAAGAAACACGCCAAGAGGAAGAGCTAAATTAGCAGGAGGAAACATTTCCACTTGGGAATGCGCCACATGTAATAGAATTCACAGCGTGTCTGTTTCTCAGACGTTGTGACCAAAACCAAACAAGTTTTCATTATTTGACAATCATCAGACGTAATTGAAAAGTTTGCACATCTCATTTACAACGGCAAATGTTAAATAGACGGTCTAGAAAAACAATAACTGCAGTCTTGCACTGTTTCACTTTTTGATGAGACCATATTTAATCATGTGTGCGCCACAAATACTAATAATTCAAATATTTGCATTTAAGTATACATCTGACATTTTTTTTTACACCTATTTGATCATCTATGCACCTGTAATGTACAGTGAATGGTCTGGGCACCTCTAAAGTACATTTAATGGTTCATGCACCTCTAATGAACTTTTTCTTTCTAATGGTCTGTGAACCTGTAATGTATAATATTCATCATATTTGATTTGGAAATGTACCATATTTACATCATTTTGAATTTGCTTCTAAATTGTTGTTTGTCAATATGTGCCCTGTGATTGGCTGGCGCCCACTTCAGGGTATATTCTCGCCCATAGTTAGAAGCTCGCCGAATGAGGATAAATGGTGTAAGAGACGAATGGATTTCCTTAATTACCATTCAACCGGAGGCTCTTCTTCCGTTTCCTCTTCAGGGATCTTGTGATATCCAACTAAAGCCTCTTCATACCCATCGGGTATCCATTTTTATCTGGTAATGATGAGCCAGGAGTCTCCCGCGGAACGCTGACATGGAGATGAGGCTCCCTGCCGCCACGGCTGCCTTAACTTTGACTGCCTTGCTGAGCGTTTTTGGAAAACTCAAATGCATTATGTTGGATATGGGTCTCATTAAATTAATGACTTAGCTCATTAAAAAAAAAGAACATACAAGGCTAGTGTAACGCCACACTCCTGTGAACACAAGAGGTGCACAGACCTTGTTAACATTTCTACACCATTATCTTAACTCCTCAGTCATGACAACCCTTTAAAAAGTGAGCACAAACTGATACGAAGCACCAGGAAAGTTCTACCATTGTCAGTCAGATTCAAACTTGTGCAAAGAGATCCCGATGTATTTTAAGTCTATCGCCCAAACCGCTTGGCCATGAAAACCAGTGGCAATAAGTTTTTGGATGCTAACATCAGCATTCATGTTAGCACTTAAATAGAAGTAAAACCCATAAACCAAAAAAGCAAAGTTGCAGAAATGTTTGATGTTGTCAACAGGATTCAAACTTGTGTGGAGAGAGAACAATGAATTTCAAGTCCATCACCTTAACCACTAGACCGTGAGAACCAATAGCATGTTTTCTATTTGCTAACGTTAGCATCCCTGCACACAACAACTGAATAGGGATTTAAAGTCCATCACTATTCGGCTTCTACAATCTGAGCTATCAATGTTTTAACTTTAGCATCAAAGCTACTGCTAACTGGTGGGAAAGCCATGACACCAAATCCCAACATGTGGAGAAAATGTGCCAATTCAACCCCAGAGAGCTGCTGACAGAGCAACCGCTCACCGCCAGCATCGCAGCAGTTAGATCCAATTAGCGGCTTGTTTAGAACAGAAGCTTTTAGCCCAAGCAGATGTTTTTACAGCCCCCAGCCTCCAATTTGCATGAGGAATCATCATTTCTGAGGTGTGCTGTGCTCCTGTGAGTTTGTTACATTTCTCATGTGTGTGTGTGTGTGTGTGTGTGTGTGTGTGTGTGAGTGGGGGGGGGGGGTATTTTTGTGTGTTTATAGCAATCAAGCATCTAGTTTAAATATAAAAAAATCAAAAAAAATAAAAAAATGGCAGGCATGGCTTCTTGAGATTTTTTATTAGTGAGTCTACTCACATGCCTACCAAATTTTACGTTTCAAGTGAAACTGGCCATAGGTTATTAATTAAAAAAAAAAAAAAAATCAAGGCGCTATCAAAACAAATTTTGAGGATCACTTCAAATTAAATTTACGTCTTTCATGTTGTAACGTTGCAACGTTTCTAACTTTAATTTTTAAACATTTATTTTGTATAATTTATGACTTACTTCACAGGACATTACAACTTTTCCCACCTATTTAATGGGGAGGACAACCCCAAAAACGTCTTTGCAGGAAAATGTTCAGAAAACAGGTGAGCCATGATTGGTCGTTATCTGAGTAACTGTGATGTCAATTTCAGTCGACAGAAAGCGGCAAAATGGCTAACAACAGGTGGATTTTACTACATAACTCATATTCCACAAATCGCTGTTCGCTGAGGGGCAGCGCTTGCCCATATTTGGAAGTGTTTGCGTGACAGCCTACTGGGAAGGAACAGGGAGGTTGGTTTATTATTATTAACACTTTTATTATTATTATCCCTTTCCTATTGGATGCACCTTCTGACGTCACACTGACGCCACTCTGAAATTACCACGAGATATAACAACAAAATCACGTGATTAATGGGTTTGTTGATGGCGCGCAGCGTGTAGTTAATTTACGACTTTCATTTAATAACTTAACTTTCGAAGATAGCGTACGTGTATGTCTTGTTAGAATAATAATAATAATATTTGAAAATATTTGACCGTCTCGTCACACTTTGGATCACTTTTGGCCTGGAACGTTACGATTGTCTCATGATTACTTTTTTTTAAACAAACGGACAAAGAACGCAGTGGGTGTGATTTTTATTTATTTATTTTTTTTATCTCCAAGTCTGGTAAGGAGTCAAAAAGCATCTGATGGTGCATCAACGCCGCGAGGGGGCCACTAATTCAGGCAGCTTTTATTGCTCTTTCCACTGCACTGCTGCCTTTCAAATGAGCCTTGTTAAAGCGGAGTGCGTGCGCGCACGCGTGCATGTGCGCGTCCATGTGTGCGTCCGCGCTCATTACAGCAGCATTGTGTGTTGGACCGACGATGACTGGTCGGGAAAAAAGTCAGCGGGAGGCGCGCCACCGTGGAGATTGCCTCAAAGGTAAACATCATCGTGAGACATAAAATACTTTTTTATGGATTTCGGAGTTTAACGAGAAAAAGAAGCTGCATTGGACTAGCCGATGGCATATTGCTTTTACTTTGAAGTGGTCTTTACGTGTATTAGGGTTTACATATTACGACAATTGAGTTGTGATATTATGAGAGAAAAGGCACAAGCACAACAGACTTAAGACTTAAAGCTTACTTCCACTCAACTTTAAGGCAGAGGTTGTGTTTCAATGATTTTACATTATGATTTTTAATTATAATGTTAGTAAAAATTACACCATTGTGCAACATTGTGACTTTTTATTGTAAATGTATGATTCTTGTTTCATAAAAAATGACTCGACTTTGAAATTACTTTATTCATGATTAAAATGTTTGGGGTAATTTCCCATATATATATTATATATATATTTTTTTATATATATTATATATATATATATTATATATATATATATATATATATATATATATATAAAATTAATAATTATAATTGTGCAAAAAAGTGTACGTCAACCAAATTATGACTTGTGCTCACTTCCACTCTATACTTTAAGGCTCCTGAACTTTTTTTCACTAATTTGATAATAATATATAAATAATGATAATATAAATCTACTTTATTCAGTGACCAAACAGTTTGATCAACCTCCTCTCTTTTAAAATGGAAATGATAAATCACCTTGTTAGCCTAATTGAATCAGCAGCAAAGCAATTTAGCATGTCGCCAGGCAAATAACTGGCTTCCGGGCAGCTGAAGGGGGGCTCAAAGTTTGTGTGCAGAGGGGAGGTCCCCATTCAGGATATGACAAGCATCTTTTAATTTATGTAAATTATTCCCAGCTCCCAATTGCCCCCTTCTGCCACCCTCTAATGGAATGTCCCATCTTTTAGCCGCCACTGATTTTTTATTGCCCCCCGACAACAAAAAGCATCACTGACCCCACTGAGCCATTGTGAGCGGGACATAACCTGCCTGCTAAAGACGTCACGGGTCATTGTGTCGGAACCAGAAAGAGTCAAAAGACAACATTCCAGAGCCCATTTTTCTGTGCCGGGATGGTGTCAACTTGATGCCAATGGGCTGCTCAACTCGAGTCGTCCCGATTCGAGATCACTCATCTTACCTTAACTTCCTATCTATGTGTATATTCCTCTCTTAAAATAATCCAAAAGATTTTTTTTAAATCAGTAAAATAGTCAAGCGTAATTTTGATAACAAGTTATGTATGGTTAAGCAAAATCAAAACTGGATTTTTCTTAAATTCTAAATAAACATTTGTTAAAAACTATTTTCCCGTGAAGTGTAATTTTGATAAGTGACAGTGGAGTCTTACTACTTTGAGTTTGTGTTTGGGAAATGTAAAAATACGCAAACAGCAACAACAATAAAACAGTCTTACTGCGACTCCACATCATCTCTTCTGTGAAACTTGCCTAATACTTTGAACACAAGCCACTTACTTCACGTCACTCTAGTGTAAATTTAGCGTAAATTTGAAAAGTGACTGCACCCAGGCAGCCATTTTCTAACTCTTATCCTCACTAGTGTCGCGAGTGGGCTGGAGCCCATCCTTCCCCCTCTTAAAAAGGTGTAAAAAGTGACATAAGTTTTACATAACTTTCTGGCTATATTCTCTTGAGGTAAAAATGTTAAAAAAAAAAACCCAAAGCAAAACATTAAATCAGTTGCGCACAACTGATGACAAGTTACGGTGGAGTCTTTAAACAAGCTTGCTTCATGTAACTTCCTGTCTATTTTTCTTCTTCTCTTAACACACCTTGCTTTGGCCCTCCATCTAGCTAGCCATCGAGCTTGCCATCTAGCCAGCCACCTAGTTAGCCATCTAGCTATAGTTTTAGCTAGCTATTGATCTAAATCAAATCACCCCTACTTGCTCTCACATGGTCCAACCCAAATTACATTTGCTTTGAAATGGTTTTGGATTAGTCCGATTGCACCTGCACCCCAAAGACAAAGGACATCCCATATTATGTGGTAAACTCATGTTGTTTATTATTGTATTTAGACACGTTTTTCTTTTTTTAAATGCTGCCTGGATATATAGCTAACTGATCACCTGCAGCTAAATTATTGATATTATTGACTTTATACAAACAATAGTTAGCACTTACTTTAGCCTAGCACACACCTTAGCCTAGCTTTGCATGTTTTAACCTAGCAAAACATTTTTTTTTAGGGGGGGGGTACTGAATATATTTTTCAATGTAATTAACCCTTTCATGCATGAATTATGATTTGATGATATGATTTATAATATAAAGACTTTTTTTTTTTTTAGATGAATTAATATAGGCGAAAGCAACTTTTAAATAGCTGTCCACTGTAGTGACCGCTGTGCTTGAAAGGGTTAAAATAGGCGGCAATAATTTGCAGATTTTCGCTATTTGCCGGGGATAGGGACCAGGCCGAATTAGAAAGCCCCATGGGGGTCTACTGTATCTCTTTTACCCCCCACGCCCCGCGCCCCCATTCGCCCTCCCCTTGTGCAACCTACCAAGAGGCCTGAGAAGGATCTGACGAGGTAATGATCAAAGAAATGGCAACTTCCTGCGATCCGAGGCCACATTCATCTTCGGAGTGTTTCTGCGCCTGTGGACAGAGTGAGAGCTCAGATATGGAAAATGACAGCGACAAAGGGAGCTGACACGCCGTTTCTAAATGAGATGGGTCGCACTTCATGTCATGGCAAGTGACTGGTGGGCTGCCTGACGCTATGATGGCTGGCATAGAAATGCACAAGAGCCAGGGTCTATTTTTTGGACTGGATTATTTCGAGTCAGTCTGCCTGTTTCTATTGTGCAGGGTGGTTCTTGTCATGAGCAACTGGCGCAAGCGAGCCATTATATATAAATATGTTCGCATGTAAAAATGACATCAGTACTAAAATGCCCAACCCCAAAAGACTCTGTAGGGATTTAAGGGCTTTTTTTGTGATTAGATTTACGACAAAGTGGCCTGCCCCCTTTTGGAGCTCGGCTTGTTATTTTTTCGTTCTCAAAGGTCTATGTCACAGGAGGGAGCCAAGCGTGGAAATATTACTTGCTTTGTCAGTTCTGTTGTCTAAAATGGCAACCGATTGCCACCAAAATGCAAATGCGCATTACTACTCTTGTCCACTTCAACCTGTGAAAGTATAAAAGTGTTCTGCACAATAGTTTGGATTTATTGACATAAAACGTGAGCTCATCATGATCACCTCCATAAAATCAAAAATACCTTGGTGATCGCTTCTCCACTTACACAGGCTGAAGCGGACAAGAGTATGAATGCGCACACGAACCCCGCCTGGTTATATTTCGGACATTTAGCTACGCTACACTGGCAGCGGACAAGCAATCCACCAAGCATGGTTCATTATCCCCTCCCCGGACAACAGTAAGATAACGGCACGGCTAATAGCAACAACTAGCTTGGGGCCGTTAGAACAAAAGGCGTTAGCACAACAACATTAGCTCCTTACTGTCCACCCAGTGTGTGGAGGTGATCATGAGCCTGCGTCTTCATGTCGCGGATTTGCATCCCAAGCAGTCGCGTGCGTTGTCCGACACTGCTTGCAGCCGCCAGCTTCGGCGTGAGAGTGAAGCGGCGGCAGAGTGAGGTAAGACCTCATCGAACACCGTCTTGAACGTGCGCATCCGACTCCACATCCGAGTGTGGCCGCATTGGAATGCACCATTTCAGCTGTTACGTCCCAAATTGGACGGCGTGTTGTAGGATGAAAAACTGGGGGCATTCCTCATCCAAATAAATGTGCACGTCTACTCATTCCCACTTCAATCTCTGTAAATATCCTGACTGGTGTTAAATGCCTCGCTCGTCTTAACCATGATGAGCAAAGAAGCAGTGTTTTTTTTTTCAACCACGGAGAGGTTAATCCTTTTGATATGTTGAAGTCATTAGTAGGAACGTCCACATAAATTTTGGTGCCAATTGATCACCGTTTTTGGACGCAATGAAAGTACAATGATTTCCAATGGAGAGTTTGTAATCGGTCCCCCAGTGACTCCGACTGAACATGGATAGAACGGTAGGAGGCGCGGCCATTTTCCTCATTAAAAAGAGTTGTTATTCATGGAGTCACTTATTTCCTAATTTCTCCCAAATTTATTGATAAAATAGAAAATGACAACTCTTTTCATTTTCCTGATCAAAAAATATATAAAATGAACTTGTTATTGAAAACATGGCCAACCATCCCTTTAAGTAGCTCATCCCTGTCCTAGTTATCAGAGGGTGTGCCCACTTCTGCAACTGTATTCTTTACGTTTATTTTTCTTCCCCTCTTGAAAAGTTTGGAAAAAATGTTTACAGGTTCTAGGTCCAATTAATGGTGGAAAAAGTTTTGAAATTAGTCACTTTTATTTATGTATTTTTTTCAATCACTAAAACTCATTTGAACAGGGGTGTGTAGACTTTTGATATCCACCGAATGTGAGTGTGTGCGGGAAGTTAACGGGGTGGGTGGCTGGCTGCTGACGTCATCCAAGGCCTGCCTTATTTGGTTTATTAGGCGGGGGCTTGAGCAGGCAGGCAAGCAGGCAGGCAAGCAAGCAAGCAGGTCGCGCAGCTGTGCAGCGGCCGAGACGTGAGCGGCGGCGGACCCACGCAAACTTTGGAGTGACAAAGTGACCCCCAAAAGTCACGCAACTCGCCTCACTACACTGTTTGTGTCATTAAAAAAAAAAAGAAAAAAAAACGAAGAACAAGACAGAGGCAAACTTTTCCTGCATACCCCATCTCTCTCTTTTTTTTTTTTTTTTTTTTTGGGATAAACTTGATTTCTTATGATTTCCTTGACAAGACTCGTGATGGCCGCGCTGTCATTCGCCTTCTTGTTACTGCTGGGATTTGTCGCGACTTCAGCCGCCAAGGTAACAACTCTGATGGTCAAATGTCTGCTTTTTGAACGTTTATAAGGTCAAAACAGAAGGGGACTGACTGGAGGGGAGAAAAAAAGTAGCATGCACGTTTGACTCCCTTAAATGCGCGCAGTGTCTGAGATGTTGACACACGCACACACTCCACACTTTATCCTATTACATAACGTTTTCAATAAAGCTTTTTTTGTTAATTTGCTCAAGATTGCACGTGCTCGGTTCTCTCTTGTTTACGTGAATATGTTATGTATTTTTTTTTTATAAAAACTAATTCCTCCCTTTGTCTTGCAGGCTGGTGACGATGATCGAGAAGGTGAGTTTTAATGAAAAAGTGGGAGGGAGTGGGGGAAACTAAGGGGGACTTTGCTTGATGTGTGGACTTACGCACTGCGCTTTTCAAGATCCGATCTTTGCTGTTGATTTTCATTGTTGGAGTTTACTGTCAAACTAAAATCTTAAACAGAAATAATTACACATTTTGTTCTTAAAACTTTTTAAAACAACCACATAACTTTGCCTTAGAAAGTCAGTTTAGCTTAATGCTAACTGCAGTGCAAAACGCTATAGTCGACTTAATGAATGACAACATCACAGCGACAAGTATTGGAGCATTTATACATCATTAACAAGTAACCAAGGTTAGTCCAGTTAACAGCAAATCATGAAATAATTGGAAAAAAATGTTAATGCTATAAAATAAGTATGCTAGCAAAATCCTTGAATGTCCATTGGTCAGAGATACGCTTAAGGCTGCTGTCTTTCTTTTTCTTTTTCATCATAAAACAACTTTCACTATTATTAATATGAAAACTTGACATTCTAGAGGCAAAAAAAACAAGGGCAGATTTGGAATCAGCGCAAAAAAATATATATCTTCAAAAGTTTATTTGCATCTCTGATTTAAAAAATGTATTAAACCTTTGCTGACCGATGTTGTTGATGAGCAACTTCTCTTCAATCCTACTTATTACGACTACAGAAATCAACGTCTGTCGGTTCATTTTGTAGTGTACATCTTTGTGTATGATTATTGATGAATATTGTGAGATAAGTTTGTTGGTTTGGAAAAACTGGGTTACGCTCACACACGCACATACACACACTTTTGGTCTACCAGTGCTTTGCTTGACAGGCTCCGTTAAGACGGGAAGTGCAAATTCCACCTCTGAATCCTCCACATCTGTTCTCCATCGGGAGTTTAAGCGAGGAGTTGAGCCTCGACATGGTCCGCGCTGTACCCCCTTATCTCCCCCCTAAACCCTCTTAGGCTAACACTTGACCTCTCTTTGCTCACGTCCTGTTTCGCAATTTTAAAGAGCATGTCACTCCCACCGCAAGTGTTGCTGTGACTCATATGTACGTAATTGCTGGTGCGCTGCGTTCAAGGACAACCTGGTGAAGTGGGGATTGTCCCTTCTGAGACATATACAGTACAGGCCAAAAGTGTGGACACACTTCTCATTCAATGTTTTTTTCTTTATTTTCATGACTATTTACATTGTAGATTCTCACTGAAGGCAACAAAACTATGAATGAACATGTGGAGTTATGTACTTCACAAAAAAGTGAAATAACTCATAGACATGTTTTATATTCTAGTTTCTTCTTCAAAATAGTCACCCTTAACTCTGATTACTGCTTTGCACACTCTTGCACATTCATTCAGCTTCAAGAGGTAGTCACCTGAAATGGTTTTCCAACAGTCTTGAAGGGGTTCCTAGAGGTGTTTAGCACTTGTTGGCACCTTTGCATTCACTCTGTGGTACACCTTGCCCCAAATAATCTTGATTGGGTTCAAAACGTGTTTTCAGTTATTTTAACCTTTTTTTTTAGTTAAATACATAACTCCACGTGTGTTCATTCACAGTTTTGATGCCTTCAGTGAGAATCTACAATGTAAACATCCATGAAAATAAAGATGTATGTATGTATGTATATATATATATATACATATATATATATATATATATATATATATATATATATATATATATATATATATATATATATATTAGGTATGTCATGATAATATCACAATAGGAAGGTTGGCGATATAAATAACTCACAGTACTGTGTAGAAGCTCACTATATTGTGAAAAAAAGTGCTCATATTAAAAAAAAAAAATCACAATACTCAGTTTTTGTACATATTATGAGCATTCACAAAGAAATAGGCTTGGCCAGGCGTGGGCAATTAGCGTGGGTCTTAAATATAGTTGGCGTCAAATTAAACTGCACTAATAAACTAACCACCACGGGGTGCTGGAACTGCACAAATGGAAAACAACTTGGGCTTTTAAACAGATTTGCTGCTATTAATATCGTGACATGACGACGACGATGTGTGGCAATTTTATATCGTGATATCACGATATTGACGATATTGTGACATCCCTAATATATATATATATATGTATATGTATATATATATATATATATATATATATACATGTATATTTTTGTGTATATATGCATATATATATACATATATATTTTTTTCAGTTTCACTGTGGAAAAGCTACTTTATAAACACACTTTTTGTCCAGTACTTCCACGTTTTTTGGTTTCTTTTCACCCAGCTGAAAGCACGCCAGAGATAATGTTGCAAAAATGATAAAAAAACAAACAAGCGAGTCTGATGACAGAGTGCTTGGCCTTCGCCTCAGAAAAGATCTTTAATGTTTTCAAAGCAGATGTGTTAACATCACCTTTCATTTTGGCAGCCATGCGCTGTTTTTGTATTTGTAATCCAGTTCTTAATGTCATTTATCACCAAAGACGCATCTGCATTAGAATTTCCTCAAAAAACTCTTTGTTTTCGTGTTTTCACATTTTTGCTTTTAACAGGCTTGTCATTTCTCCTGACGTGTAATTTTACCTTCACCAAAGACACCTGTTTGAATTGCCAGACCTTGCGCATAATTAGAAGGTCTCCAAATACGCCTTCGTTTTTTTTCCACCGCTCTACACATTTTTGCATGTAGGTGACTCTTGCGAGTGTCTTCAAAAGGTTTCACCAAATCATCAAAACTCAAGTCCCTCGCAATTTAGCGTCATCCACCTGTTTGCTATACCTGAGGTGAATTTAGGAGTAATGGGACAAATTCTCTAGGAGGAGTTCACATTTATGGAAATAGCCAAACCGAGACTATAATGTCAGCCAGAAGCAAAAATGGCAGACGTTCTCAGACGTTTTATCTCCCAGCCTGTCTTTTTTTGATGGCCTTTCCGTGACAAACAAGTTTACCAATTTCATGTTGCTAAGTAAAACTGGCTTTGGGGCTGAATTAAACAACAACTACAATAAGAATGGGACAAAAGCGAATTGTTTTTCCAGTTCCATTATAAACCACTCGTTTAATTTTCTGAAGTGCCTCTCAGAGTGCTCGAATAAATACGAGATGACCATAAACAAACGGCATGGAAAAAACTTGTCAGAACCCACATGCTGCTAACCAACAATCAAGTCTACCTTCAAATATAGACCAACGTAGTTCCTCGACTGACCTGTGAGTGGGAGACTTGTGTCACAGGTCATCCAAATGAACAGAAGACACAAAGTCGTAGTAGTAGAAGTAGAAAAGCTCGGCTTGCTGTTAGTTTAGGGGCTTACTTGGAACTACTGCAATGACTTCTGCTGTTCATTTATGAAGAAGCCAATTGGATAAAAAGACAACAAAAAAATAAGTAGCACTTTGCTGGACTTGTTGCCAACTCCAAATCTTTCCATTTGGATGGGACTTAAACTTGGTTGGAACTTTTGGTCAGGAATCGAACCCACGCAAGTGTCTCACATAAATTTTTTGGCACATTTTTACGCTCTATGCCCTTCCTGATTCAACCCTCCCATTGGTCTAGGCTTAAGGGGCGGAAATGGAACACTCCAGTTGTAGGGTGTTTGGGCACTGGCTGGGAATTGAACCCCCCAGCCCCCCAACATGTACCATGACACTCCCAGTGCGTTGGTTCCACATGAATTGTTTGGCACAGTTTTACATCGCAAGCCTCCCAGTTGTCCGGGCCTCGGACCAGGAATGGTGGGCTCTGGTGTCCTGCCACTGGAGCACCAACCTGCAGCATGGCAATTCTTCCTGACGCGAGAAGCATTTATCCAAGAAGGTCACTGGTCCCAAGGCGACACTGGCCGTCAATCGAAACCGGGCCACAACGAGTAATTGTTTGGTACTGTTTTCTTGCGGATGCCCTTCCTGACGGTTTTGGGACTGGCAGTGGAACGCGCCAGTGGCAGCATGGTGCGGCATTGGCCAGGAATCGAACCCGCATCATCCACCACTGCTTTACCTATGCAAATTTTGGTCGTTCGCATGATTTCTTTAGCACAGTCGCAAGCCTCGCATTTGGGACTGGAATAGTATGGAATACTGCAATAGGCACCCTTGGACCTGGAGTCCAAACTCAGTGGGGTCCGTTGAAAATACAATCTTAGCACTAAACGATTCAGATGGAAAGGTGTTGAGGAGCCTGGTGGTATGGCCTTGCCTGGTTCTTTTTGATGTACCGGTCTGTTGATTTGTGTTGCAGATCACTTGACACACCGTTTAAAGGAATACGGCTTGGTTACCCCGTTCAGCACCGACGCCCACGGACGCTTCCTGTCCCACCTGCTGTCGGCCACCCACAAACAGCGGGTCAGGAGGGAGGCGTCCACCACGCCGCCGCCGACACTGTCGCCGGCCCTGTCGGATCAGCTCTTCTTCAACATCAGCGCCTTTGGCAAGGAGTTTCACCTGCGACTGCGGCCCAACAAACGGCTGGTGGCACCGGGGGCTACGGTGGAATGGCACGACGACGAAGGCTTGGGAACCGCAGGCGGAGTTTCCCAACCGGTCGCCAACTGGACCGGATCCAACGGGACGGGAAGGATAAGCTTGCTGAAGACAGACTGCACCTTTGTGGGCGACATCACGGACGTCCCCGGGGCCTCGGTTGCCATTAACAACTGCGACGGCCTGGTAAGTGTGCTGTTCAACGACCTTATCAACGGCCCCATTTTGGGGCGTCCGGAACTCGGGACTATTCTTTACGTCAGCATTTTTACAGCACATTGTTCTCAAGAGGCTGTTTATACCGACGTTTGTTACGCTTGAGTGGCCGTTAATCGGCGAAGGCCCCTGACCCCCTCGAAACGACCCCTTCCCAACATAAAACAGGAGTGGTCTTTTGTGCCGTCGGGCCAACCGGACCTCCCCGTAATCCCTCGTAAAACACTCAAGTGGTATTTAGAGAATGAATCACCCACGCCCGGGATTCCATTAAGAGATTCCGATGGCAAAAGCGATGCTTAATATTTGGGGTGTTAAGGGTAAAACACCCCCCCCTCAAAAAACGAATCCCAGTTCGGTGCTTACTTTGGTTCTAAGTGGGTTCAACTTGGTGATGGTGCTAGACCATTGTACTCGTGTTGTTTAAAATCAAATCAACAAAGTACACAAAATGTATTTAATAAACGAAATTCCTTTAAAGGTGAAGTCAGCGCAAAAAAATTATTTGCAATAATATGATCTGTGCGCCTTCGCTCATCTAAACATGGCATTCTGGTTGATATTGCGTTTGTGGAATATGAGATAAGTAGCAAAATCCACCCGTTTTTAGCCTTCTCAGGGGGCGGCCATTTTGTCACTTCTGTCAACCCAAAATGACATCACAGTTGCTCAGGGCTCAGGTAGCGACCAATCACGGCTCACCAGTTCTCTGAAGCTGAGCCATGAACGGTCATTACCTGAGCAACTGTGATGTCATTTTCAGTGGACAGCAAGTGGAAAAATGGCCGCCCCCTATGGTGGACAAAAATGGATGGATTTTACTGCTTAACTCATATTCCACAGACGCAATATTAATCGGAATGCAGTGTTTCGACGAGTGGACCTGCATAGAACATATTCTTGTAAAGAAAATTTGGGGGTTGACTTCCACTTAAGTGAAGTGTATAATCAGTAGTTTATTTCTCTTTCTCAACATTAGTAGTTTTTTTTTTTTTTTTTTTTAAAGAAAGTTCAACATCAATAGTTTGTGTCTTTCTAGGAAGGTGCAACGCCAGTAGTTTGTTTTCCTTTGACGAAAGAGTAACACAATTAGTTTGTCTTCTTTTCAGGAAAGTTTAACATCTTATCTTCCGAACCAAGGAAACTGGATAGTTCATTATGTTGGACATCATGCCAAAAACAAACCACTAACTGTGATATCGGCTCGTCAGGGGCAAAGATGCACTATATTTGTTCATGGAAAAATCGGAATATGTACTGTACATACTATTACATGCCAACTATTCAAGGAGGGTAAAACATGAACCTAACCTGACAATAGCTTATCTTTACATTATTCAGAAACTGTCTGAGGCTATTACGCTAACCATGGCAGCAGCGAGCATCCCGGGTACAAGCTTTGTCGCTTTTGCACCACCATTCATCTTCCCAAAGCTGAGGCGGCGATAAGAAGAAACTGTGGTCAAATGAAAATGTTTTGCATCATGAGGCAAATTTTAAAGTTACACAACCGGCCAAGCGGAAGGGACTGCTGCAGCAGATTTATGCTCTCCATAAAGATAGCAGAGTAAACTGCATTCCTTCTCTGTGTAGATTCTCAGTCTTGTTAATGCCGGGAGCTTAACGCCAAGGCAACTGGACAAAACTTGACCAAATGCTGTCAAACTGGGTTGGATCGGTTCCATGCACAAGAAGCAAACCTGAATCTCACTAGAAACATTTGTATAATCCGCGAGTTATCATGTTATATAATATAATATAATATAATATAATATAATATACCGTTTTGTAGGGGTGGGCGATATGGGCAAAAAAAAAAAAATCTCGATATTTTTTTTAAAAACTTGATAATGATAATTTGACGATATTCTACAAATATTTGAAATCTGCACTTGCTTCACAGACCAATTGTGGATAGAGCATTTGTGAACAACATCTCTTTTAAATGACTAAATATAGCTTCTTCAAAACATAATGATATTCTACGACAATATTTAACAAAAAGGAAAAAAAATGTATAGACTTACATCGATTTTGGGGAATATTTATGTCATTTAAATGTCTCTGTTGTTATTCCACAATGATATGACATTTTGAGCTGCAGTAAGTACTGGTGTACCACTGCCAACTACGAGAGCAATCAGAATGAGAAAAAGGTGTTAACCACAGCAATCAAAATGAGAAAAAATGTATTTGATGTGTGACGAAGTGTCACCCAGCGAAGGGAAAAAAAAAAGACATCGTCATGACAACACCCATTCTCATACATTGGCCAACGTATTCAGAATAAAGTTGAATAACAAAACTGCAATTTACCGAAAAGTGCATTTTCCCACTCATTCATCGCTGTGATATGTAGACTTGTGACTTTATTCATGTTTGGGTGTATCCTGGCGTCACACTAATAAGCCGTCGTAGTTTGCACAACATGCCTCGGGAATACAGGCTAGTTATGAATGATGCGGACTAAAAGCATGTAAACTGAATGATAACCGATCATCCAGGATGTCATGTTTGACTTGCTCGCTAAAGTACTGAGTGTGTGTGTGCGTGCGTTTATATTAGTTGGTTCAACTCGGCGAATGTTTTCTGAGTGTGTGTGTGTTTAAGCTTTTGTTTAGCGTGCTGGCGCGGTCGCCAAGTTTTCCTCGTAATCCATATGGCTCGTGGTGCAACAGAATTGCGCTTCACGGTGACCGTTTTGGCACATCTTAAAATGTTATTCCTTCCGACGTCAGTCTTGTCAACTCCAAAACATTTACAGAATACGGACGACGTGGACTCGCGCCTCGCTATGAATCCCCGCTGGACACTCCTCCATACTTGACACATAGCTCGACTGAGTCACGTGACCGGGTCCTGCCCGCTGATTCGGCGAATGATTATCACTTCCTCCTCCTCTGCCGTCAATGCGCACAAATTTTTCAGCATTTCCTCATACTTTGCGGCCGTCGACTAACTCGAGTCAGAGGCAGTATTAATACTCGATAATATAAAATTACACATCGTGAAAGCAAGATTGACGATGATATCGATAACGATATATATCGCCCACCTCTACCGTTTTGTCAAAGTATGTTTCCAGGTGCAAACCGAGATTATATGAACTGGAATGACATTAATAACAGAGAATGATAAACAATATAGAAATATAATTAAAGATAATGTCAAAATAAATAAACAATTTTTTATCATGGTTCACTTATGACGTTCGCAATGCGAATCCGAAGGCAATTTGACATCAATTTCAGTTGAGTGCATAGGGCAGCACAGGACAAAATGAAATGATGATGAAATAATCTCCCTCACTCTTATTTCAGTAATGCAATATTAATCTGAATACCACATTTAGACTGGCGAGGCTCACATTGAACATTTTATTGCAAAGAATCTTTTGGCCTCCTCAACTTTTTTACTGGCCTCACTCAAGCAACACAAAGCTAACTCGAAAAACTCAAACGGAGGCACTCGTCAGCCAAGTTACCACCGTTTATGGCGTTTCATTTCTAATTCAAGCTACAGTTTGGATGCGCCCAGTCCACTTATCTGCCATGCGAGGATGTTTGTGAAGCAAGCAGGAAAGACCAAGGCGCCGTTCCAAACGAGAGTATGACCGAAAATAGAAAATGAGCCTCTTCCTGCCTTTTTAAAGCAGCCGTGAAATTGGCCCTCGACCTTCCCTGTTGGTCTTCAGCGGCGAAACCTTGTTCAGTCCCATTAGCCGTGTTTGCCATTTTGTCGATTGGATATCCTTTTTCGCCCATCTTTTCGCCTCCCAAAGTTTAGTCAAAGCAACAAACATGCCTATTAAATGATGACAACCGCGCATTCATGTTTGTAATGAATCGTCAACAGACGTTCAAGTTGAAAATTGTGAATGCTTTTTAACTGCGTATAATGTCCTAAATTGCCTAAAATAAATGATCTCCCCCCCATCTAAATGTCTCATTAGCGATGTTCATTAACTCCAGAGCTCATCTGAATTGAGAGGGCGTGAGATGCAGAATCGTTACGTTTTAATCACGCTACTCAGTAAGAGTCACTTTTATGTCATGACATCAAGTGACAGCTAGTTAGCTGTCTTGGCAGCACATTACAGATACGGAAAAAAAATAATTGAAGGATTATAATAAGCCTCCAGACCTTTTCTGCATCTGGTCTTGACTCTGTGCAGGGTACAATGCCGTCTCAAAGGCGTAGGAGTAACTGATTACAACATTACTGTCCCTACTGTAAAACCAGAAAAGACTTTATGTTCTGGGGGTGCCACGCTACTCCTGGCACGGTGGTGTCTTGAATCTGTGTAATGTAGAATGAAACTTCCAAGACACTGGAATTGCAGAGTAACTTACGGTACGATATTACGCTCTAAAAATAGTTGGGTTAAAAATAACACCATTTGGGGTCAAAAATGGACCGATCCACTAATTGGGTCAATTTGACCCACTTTCTTGCATTGTTTTGAACAAAACAGCCCAATTTTGCGGGTTGTCACAACCCAGAAACTTGGGTCAAATTGACCCAATCAGCGGATCAGTCCATTTTTGACCCAGAATTGTGTTATTTTTAACCCAAGTGATTTTAGAGTGCACTGTACCTACTGTGAAATGCGGAGGAGATTTGGCGATGTTGAAGCTGCTTTGCTACATCCGTCACGGGAACATCGTCAAAGTGTGTATGATATCTGAAAGACTATCAGGACATTCTGGAGCAAAATGTGGGGTCTAGTATCAGAAAGCTTGATATCGGCAGAAATTTTTCTTTGAAGCAGGCTGGAGGAAGCAGTTAATCAGGGGCTTGGTGGGAGTGTGCGTATGTGTGTGTGTGTATCGTGGGAGGAGGGGAATGGGGGTGATGCGGGGGCCGGGCTCTCCACACAGGATGTGAGAGTTGTGCTTTTCAAATGATTTTGTGGCATTTAGCTGTCCGAGGTCATTTGCTTGTGCTGCACTTTATCATGCTGAGAGCTGTGACACATGCATGTGGAGGCTCCCCCCCCCCGCATGTATAATTCAACTCAATTAAATAATGGAGTTCATCCATTAGAATGGCCATTGATTATTTCTAATTAGAAATATGTGGGGGAATAATTGCATGATTAATTTAATAAATTAATCCCTTACATTTAGATTAATGGTTGTTTCTGAATAATCTTTTTAGTGGAGGTACGCAGCAAATATGTCACTTTATTACATGATTCCCATCCGGCTAAATGTACTTGTTTGAATAATTGAGAAAATTAACCATTTTTATTTCATTTTGTTTTTGTATAAATTTTCTCCTTTTCTTTTTTCCGGCAAAATGTTTGCCGCAATCTTGTAGCATCTTGGTGCCATGGAGCTATGAGTTGAGTAGCTTTATTTAGACAAAAGTAGTACTTTGCCACCGTCTCCTGGCATCTCGGTGCAGAGGCCCTATGATGACGTCAGTTAAAGTGCTTTTTATACAAAAGGAGTGCTTTGCCGGCAACTTGTGGCAACTAGGTGCTGAGCAACTATGTTGAAGTGAGTCCAGGAGTTTCATTTAGACAAAAGCACCGTTTTGCTGGAATCTTGTGACATCTGCAGGTAATGATAAACCCGTTTGAGAAGTGTGTCAATGACACGCAGATTTTCGCTATTTGCGTTAAAGCTTGGTCGCTAGCTAGCTAGCTTCGCCACCATCATATGGCATTTTCCTACTGAGGAACTATGTTTATGTGAGTTGAGGAGCTTCATTTAGAAAAATGCACTGCTGGCATCCTGGCGCCAGGGAGCTATATTTTGAAGTCAGCCAAGGAGCTTCATTGAGACAAAAGCGGTGCTGAGCTGCCATTTTGTGGCATTTTAATGCTCAGCAACTATGCTGAAGTGAGTTGAGGCGCTTCATTTAGACCAAAGCACCGCTTTGCTGGAATCTTGTGACGTCTGCAGGCAATTACAAACCCGTTTGAGAAGTGTGTCAATGACTCGCAGATTTTCGCTATTTGCGTTAAAGCTTGGTCGCTAGCCATCCCACGTGAATAGTGACCTCAAACATGATTAAAAATTCAAGTGAATGTTTATCACATGCTTTTTAGAGCCCAGCGTGATGTGGTTCGAGAGTCGAGGCGTAGATGAAGCGCATGGCGGAAGCGTGTCGCTCTTTGATGCACCGCGCTCGCCTTGTGCAAGGTGTGCGTTTTGCGTGTATTTTACGACGATTTAATTGTAGCCAGCAGTCTTGTGAAGTGAGCGTTTCCTGTGCCTGCTACCTCAGTAGCCAGGGGGGAGTGTATAGTGTGTGCATGTGTGTGTGCGAGTGCGTGTTTGCGTGTGTGTGTTGTGGGTGCTGGCAGGCTGGCTGAGTGTGAAGTGCTTGCGCTTGAATCTGATGCAACACGTGCAAAAAGTGCTGAGCTGCGTTTTTTAATTGAGTTTAATTGGATTTGTAATCGGTCACGGATGGCGCCGTGGTACGATCGCCTGACTTTGACGCAGGCAGCGCGCGCTCAGTGACGGCGTGAGTTAGAGCGGTAGGATTATGGCCAAAATGATAATCAGGATTATTTTGATCAATATTATAATCACAATTATTAATCGCAATTCACATCCCGATTGAAGCCTCAATATTTCACACCAAAGGCAGAAAAGTGGACATCCTTGGAAATGAAACAAAAATAAAAACACCGGTTGTGAGTCGAATAGTGTCGAGCGTGTAAAAACAAGCTGTTGTGGTTGTAATGACAGTGATTGTTAAGGTGTGAGCACACCTGCTCTTTTTGATCGTTGACTTTGTAAATACGGTAATCACCGTTGGGCACAGGTGGAATTTAGTACTCACACTGTCCTTAAATTGAAGTACTTGAGTAATAAAACGCTGGTGAAAGTAAAAGTACACATTCAACTTCTGTATACAAGTAAAAGAAAACAATAACAGCCTGGAATATATAAGTATCAGAGTAAAAGTGAATTTAAACTGTCAATTTTCATCAATCTTGGTCTTGCACTGTACAATCTTTTAGTAAGCTATTTTTATGTCTTCAATTTGCGTTTGAATCTGTCTAACTCTGTAACTGCTTTTCAATGATGTACCGTGTTGTTTATTACAGTATGTGAAGCGTAGTGAGTTGCGTATATATATTTTTTCAAAACCTCTATGTATTGCCTAGGTACTAAAAAACATCTCAACAATGTAAACATTTTCCTCTGTGTGGAAAAATGAGTGTTAGTCTCCGGAATTTACAGTAAAGGTTGTGAGTGCACATACTCGAAACGAACTGAATTGCATCGCACCCCAACCAATGTATCGAGGTACATAATGAACATAATGAAACGTCTTTCATTGTCAGGGATGTACAAACCTAATACATATACAACGCACACACACGCACCCACACACAATACTATCTATCTATCTATCTATCTATCTATCTATCGATATATACCTATATCTATATCTCTCTATATATATGTATATATATATATCTATATATATATATATATATGTATGTATGTATACATATACATATATATATATATATATATATATATATATGTATGTATGTATACATATACATATATATATATATATATATATATATATATATATATATATATACACATATATATATATATATATATATATATATACACACACACACACACACACACACATGCATATCACGTTTTCCACCTTCTGCTTTTACACCTTGTTGTTGTGTGGGTCACATGGCCGGAGAAGACTGCACATGGCTGGAAAAGAGAGCGCGAGAAAAAAAAAATGATAAGAACAAACAAGTCCGGAATGCAGCTGACCTCCATGTCTTCAAGTGGGCGGAACGCTTCGTCGTTCCCATCCTCCTCAAAGTTCATGTCTGTGCCCTCCTCGTGTAAACTACTGCACACGCACGCACGCGCACACACACACACCCCCACACGCACGCACAAACACGCAAATATACGGACTTTTTTTGACACTGTGTTGATTCTTCACATTTTACTCACGTTCGAATATGCTGTTGCTTTCTCACCAAGCATGGCTGTTCCCTGTTTTTGTTTTCTCTTCCTTAATGTGAGCCAAATGTCCCAATCGACAAATTGATGAAAGTGAGTCAGGAACGTGTTCTGAAATCAAGCGCGTTGTTTGACTCTGGAGCCAAGTCGGGTGATGTCTTCATTGGTGGCAATTCAAACTTCTTTCTATGTTTGTTCCAAAAATGTTGTGAAATTTCAATTCGTTGGCAAAAAAAAAAAAAAGCTTTTTTTTTTTTTTTTTTTCCCGAAGGAATGTAACTAACAAACAAATGAACAAGGTGCCTAATTAATCATTGGACAAAATAGTCAGTTAACCGTTTTTGGAGCCGGAATGAAGCATTATTTTCTCCAAATTGCAGCCTTTTGCGGTTTGAAAATTTCATTTGGCTACATTGCGATGTCAATTTCGATACAATTAATTGGTCAGCCCTTCGTGAAAGTCCCGGTGCCACTGTACTGTATGTATCTCATTATGGGGAAGACAACGGCAGGTGTTTGACACAGACTTGCACCATTTGCTGCCCCCCCCCCCCCCAAAAAAAAGGATCAAGACTCCTGTGTTCCATCACTTTAATACCCCCGGCTTCAGCCCGGGCCAAGCAGACAGCGCTGCCCTGCCAAGAACAACATGTGGCATTCAGCTGAAGGGCTCCAGTTTGTCAGAAACGGCCCCTTTCAGTGCGAAAAACCTCTTAGAGGGCTCGCTATGAGGCGGGACAGTGGCACCTTTCACCCGCAGTGTTGTTCAAAGGTGTGTTTGCTTTGCAGAAATGCGAGCAAACCTTCGTCATCATTAGCTGCCATTTTCATCCGTTGGCTTGAAAGTGGCACGCATCTCCATTTCTTGTCCGCGAGCAAAATCTCGGTTGAGTGAATATCTCAAAATACGCAAGAAAAACAGAGAAAATTGTCACATTTAGAACTTAAACACACCACCGCATAATTGTATTTAAGACCTGGGTCAGTGGTGCGAGTTGACTGTCCATGAGTTATGTCTTGAAGCAAAGTGGTCCAGTTCTTAGTCATTATTATTATTTGACCAAATCCATTTTGAGGCTTTTATGTATAAAATCTTCTTAATGATGAGAATAATTAAATTTGGTAGTGGCGGCAGACATTTTGGCCCAGCAGAACTTTCTGTATTTAAAAATTCAGCCCTTAAAGCCTAAGAATTAACAGCATGGAATTTGGTGGGCATGCCTATCATGAGCTGGCATGGCGCTTCCCATTTTACAATTGGCAATAATCCGTGCCTAAAAAGACAAAGTCTGCTCTTTGGCTTGAAGTTGACATTTTAGCCCAGTAGCACTTCTAACTTTTTATTAAAAAATTCATCCCGCAAAGACAGCTTCACTTAGCAACATGAAATTTGGTGTGCATGTCTATCATAAGTAAACCCACCAAAAAGCTTCAATAACCCATGCCTGAAAAGACACAGAAATTCTGCCGTTTTGGATTGAAGTTCTATTTTTGACTCAGTGACACCTTCAAAAATACCTGTAATGTAAAAGAAATTCCCCCAAAGCTGATTTCACCTTGCATGCCCATCATGAGTAGATTCACAAAAAAGTCTCAAGAACCAATGCCTGGAAAGACACTGTAAATATATATTATATATATATATATATATTCATCCATCCATCCATTGTCCATACCGCTTATCCTCACAAGGGTCGCGGGGAGTGCAGGAGCCTATCCCAGCTGTCTTCGGGCAGTAGGCGGGGGACACCCCGAATTAGTTGCCAGCCAATCGCAGGGCACACAGCGACAAACAAACATCCGCACTCACAATCACACCTAGGAGGCAATTTAGAGTGTCCAATTAACCTAGCATGCATGTTTTTGGAATGTGGGAGGAAACCGGAGCACCCGGAGAAAACCCACGCAGGAACGGGGAGAACATGCAAACTCCACACAGGGAGGCCGGAGCCGGGATCGAACCTGCGACCTCAGAACTGTGAGGCGAACGTGCAGCTAGCATGAAAAGCTAACGTAGTAGTCTACATCTTCACTCAGCTCTCACTCAAATGTGTCAAAGGGGTAAAAGCGAGATGTGGATGGCAAAGACCTTGAAGCCATATTAACGACCTTTTAAACCACTCGCTCCGGGCTGCTAATTCCCCAGGGAAATATCCGACTCTTTGCCCGCTAAATGCTGCACTATGTGCAGAAACTGTAGCAGGCCGCCAACTGCTCACGTTTGCCACCGGCCGCTCACTGGGACCATGAGTGGATCTTTTTTTTTTTTTTTTTTTAATGCTGTATGAACCGCTTCATAGCCAATGCGCTAAAATGACTCTCCACTAGGGGGTGGGATAACATATCAATATCTCCGTGCTAACTGAACTAACATACAATGGGAGACTCCAAAGGCACACGGGCTAACAATTAGCATCTATGTGCTGGTGTTGTTACCCAATAAGCAACAGATAGTGCTTCAATACATGTAGACAGACCATATTACAATCCTCACCGGCATATATTCTTTATCCTCCGCAAAGAAGGGCTCATATTATGGCCGTACTGAGAAGCAGAGAAAGGAGTTGTCTGTCTTATACTGCCTCTAGGTGGCCCAGTCGCACACACCAGAATCAGCAATGCAATTGAAGGAGAAAGTGTGACAAAAACTGTTGAATTTAATTTTTTTTGAATTTTTTAATAGTTAGTATAATACAGTAGCACTATTTTTCTTTCCTCATTAAAAGAACACAATTTAACAGCCTCTCTTTATTTTCATTTTAAAAATTTTTGCTTGTATTTCTGGGTGATGTTGGACAGTTATGACAAGTTGTCATGGCTTTCTCGTGATGACATTCTAGTTGTTCGCTGCAGGCCGGCATGATCCGGACGGATGCGGATGAGTATTTCATCGAACCTCTGGAGAGGGGCACCCAGGAGCTGGAGGACCAGGGCAGAGTCCACGTGGTCTACCGCAGGTCGGCTGTGTTGCAGGGCCCGTCCGACATCTCAGTGGACTACCACATGCCAGGTAGGATGCGTCAACAGCAACGGCTGTGTACCGCCACCTACTGGATTGGAGGTGTACTGCAGTCACTTTTTAAAAACATTTATCATCCAGGACTTTTCAAATATAAATAAATAAAATAATTTATTTAAAAACAAAAACAAAACAAAAAACATTATCTTTTAAGATGCCAAATCATAATACACTATTCGATTTTGAGTGAAATTTCAGGATGAACCTAAAATGCACTTAAACCTTTCCAGGTGAACCTGTAAACCTTTGTTCATGTTTCAATACTTTAGCGTAACTTACCATTGTCAAACTTACTGTTGATCAGTTGTGAGGTGTTGTCTTGGTGTCATGATGTCAGAATGCGAACAGCATGATGACGCGGCCTTTTTAAATCCCAATTCTAACTGAACCGAGAAATGCATTTGTCCATTTATGGATCCAACAGCTGTTGTGAATTTTGCCTTTTGGCTTCTTGTTAGTTAATATGAGCAAATTGTTCAAAAATTGCTGAAACAGTTGGACACGTGTATTCAACAGTTTAGTCCACCTGTGAAGGTTACAGTACATTTTAGGTTCATACTGAAATTCTTACCCCAAGTCACTGATAGTGTAGTGGTACACACGCCCGAGTTGTGTGCGGGCAGCGTGGGATCGATTCCCGCTCAGTGATGGTGTCTGTGTGTGTGTGCCCTGCTAATAGGGTGGCGTCAGGAAGGGCATCCGGCGTAAAATGCTTTGCCAAATCAATGATGCGAATCGAGCGTGCGCTTGATTCGCTTTGGCGATCCCTGAAGGGAAAAGCCGAAAGGATAACAACAACAACTGAAATCCTTCCCCAAAGCTTATTGATCACATTTTTTGTGGCTAGTGTGTGTATTCATGGCTTAAATTTTGGGTTGAAAAATTCAATATGAAATTCCTGGAACACAGAGCTTGCTGAAATTGAAAGAGTCTGCATTAAAGCTGCTGGATGAGCTTGTTTTCTTTTCTTTCCTTTTTGTTAAAAAAAATTGCCCTTTTACTTTAAAATATCAGAAAATTGCCCAAACACTCATTGTTTGCAACATATCACAACGACTCATTGCAAGTTGCACCTCCAATGAACTCCCATTTGGTGCTGAATTGCCCATTTTGAAATAACCTCAAAATGGCAAGAAGATGCGATATATTTAACTTTTTTATGTACCGGTATATAAATACTTAACAGATTTAACTAAATAACAGCTGATAAAAAAAGATATGCACATTTAAGATGTAACAAAGTTTTGACATTTTACGTTTAGTTCCCCCTTTAAATAGTCTTTGCATCTTGCACGAATGGGAATGACATTCCATCAACTACGTGCAAATTGCCAGTTTTAATTCCCAGTTTGAAAAAAGCCATAGGCGTTAAATTCTCAGTCTCACATAGTTGACAAAAATGAAAAAAAAAAAAAATCTTGTGTGCATCCTGAGCAAAATGTACCCGGTTCATAATTTCGTAGACATCTGTGAAGTAGTCTGTGCATAATCTTGCAGAACAAGGATGAAAACAACATTCGTTTGAGTTTAGGCAACAAAAAATGCTGTAGAGTAGCTTCGGCTGTGAAATTGACATCAAAATATTCACTTGCACCCGAGAGATTGTGTTCAGCGCTGCCATTTTGTTGCTTAATCCCACTTTTGAACATGTCAACTCAGTGCAAATTGCACCTCCATTTAATTCCTGCCAAGATGTATAAATGCTTTTAAATCCAGGTTAAAAACATTTTTCCCCATATAACCACATGATTAAGGTCTTTAAGAGCTTTTCTCTCATCACTTTTTTTTCAAAGTCATGTTCTTGCGCTGTACCTTCTTTTAGTAAACTAGTAAAGTATCGTATGTGGGTTTTTTTAACCTCAAATTCTTTTTCCTTTAAATGCTGGATGGATTTTGCCTATTTGTTTTTTTAACTTTGTGAAACACATTGAGTTACCTTATGTATGAATTGTGCTGTATAAAAGAGAAGAAAATCCATAGGAGCGAAATTCCCTGTCTTGCATAGGTGACAAATATATATCCTCATCTTTGGACAGTTCTGTTAACGGTTAACTCATTCTCTGCCGTGGAGGTTTACGTTCGTCAACTAGAATCCGACCGATTACTGTTTTAAATCTTTGTCAAGTACGCTTTTCAAAGGGTAGGCATGGAAGGGGTTCTTGCCCAGCTTGTCTGTAAAATTCTGGTTTGTTAACCTCTGTAATGATGAACTCATCCCTGCAGATGGCAGCATTGCAACGCTTTGGGTTTGAAATCAGCACAGGTTTTGAGCAAAAGATAAGGGGTTGAATATCACCTTGTCACGTCCATTATGAGGGAGGGAAATGCTAACTCATTGGTCTCATTTAACTCATTTAGGCACCTGACACTCAAACCAAGTATGTACACGTATGTAAAAACAGAGTTTGCGTCGCAGTAGTCGAAAGTGTGCTCGTGAGAAAACCCAGCGTCACTAATGACTAGGGGTGTAACGGTACGCTAAATCACATTTCGGTTCGGTTCGTTTTTTTTGGAAACTTCGGTTCGGTATATTTTCGGTACAAAAAAAACTTTAAAAAAATATATGTTTATTTTGAAAAGATGACAAGTAAATGGTACATTTTTTAGAAAAAATAAATAAAAGCGAACCATTCGGGTGATATTCTAAGAAATTACACCAGAATAAAAAATACACTAACAATAAAGTCTCTTAATTTAGTAAATTATTAAGACACTGAAATCTTTAAACACTCAGCAGGAAAAGCCTATGACACCTAAGTATTCAAGTTAAAGCCAAGTTGTCATTACAGTACATATATACACTTTTTGTGATGAAAAAAAATACATACAATAACAGTTACAATTATTGCTAACTATATTAAAACTCTTTTATAATGAAAAAAAAAAAGCTGGAAACTGTATACACGTTTTAGGCATTGAAATCTTTGAACGTTCAACAGCATAACGAATTGCGTTATCTGTGTTGTAGTCGGATTTCTCGTGTTGCTGAATTGTGATGTTTCCGAGGTTCATGAATGCATCGTACGGCAAGCGAGTTGAGCAGCGGAGAAAGAAGAGCGCGAGCAGTTGTACTTGGATTAATAAAAACGTGATAATTAAACTACGTCTGACGGCGTGTTCCTGGAAGACGCTACAATATGATAATCTCGCTATTTAAATTTGACGTTTTTGCTCCCTCGTTTGAGAAACAATCACAGTCGGGTGATGCCGTTCATGTTAGACGTGCTAGCCGCAACATAGCCGCCCATCTCATGTAGCAATGTCGGCACACAACTTTCGGACTTATTCACGCACCTTTCCCTATCGGCGATGGGGAACAGGAAAGCCAGAATGTTCCCCAACAGGAGACCGCAGCGTACGCGGGGACCTTCGAGCTCTGGCTCTCACTGTTGTGCCGCCACTTTCGTCTCCCGCACGCAGTCAGCGTGCGTCCGTGCGTAAGCTCGCTCTAATAAGTGGACCGAATCGAACATGCCATACCGAAACGTGTTAACACACCCGAGTGTACCGTTACACCCCTACTAATGACAGATTTCATAGTGATATATGTGGAACAAAATCATTATTTTGCCATTGCTTTATAGTTTGATGTGTCACAAAAGCAAACAAAAACATTTGTGAGGTTTTCATTTAAAAAAAGTGTTAATTCCAAATCTCACATGGTTAATAAAGACAAGTCTCTGTATGACGCAACTGCCTCATAATTTCCTGATCTTCCGTTAAGTGGTCTTTGCATTATTATGCAGAAACGGGGATGAGAGCAGCTCCGGCTGTGAAAATAATGTAAAAATAATAATCTGCACTGAAGAGATTGTGTGCCAAGTTGCTTGATCTCAATTTTGAGGACACTACACCTACTGCTGGTGCAAATTGCCCATTTAAAAGTAAAGGCGTTAAATACCAGCTTTCCCTTGCCTTGTCGCAAAAATTTCCAGATGTACTGTAGATAGTAGACTGTAGATGCATCAGAAATGTCACACTGCTGTATATCTAAACAGGATGCGCATCTCTTCAAGGAGATAATGGCAATCTTTTGAGTGTGTTTCCTCTGGAAACGTCGATACGGTTGAAAAACAAGATTTTTAGTGCCAAGCTCGGCTGATTGCCTTGATGCTCGTTATCGCGTTGGTCGTCGGCGCGTATGGAAATGGCGCTTCCCATTTTACTTGATTTATCATTTAATCCTCTTAGATTCTATCATCAGGTATTTTTATTTCAGTGCCAGTCATGATATCATGCAACTGTTGTGGCGTTGATATGGTGCATTAGAGGTGCGCAGACCATTAAAGAGATTTGGCACTAAATATATTCGGACTAGTCCGATGAATCGGCTGGCTTTATTGAATTATTATCTTTTTTTTTTTTTTTGTTGTTTTTTTTTACATATTAACACATGAGACAAAGATAATGACATTCATCCACCCTTGCCCCCCCCAAATACTAAAGGACAATGTATTATAGAAGAGTCAAATGTTCTGCCAATAATTCATATCTTCCTTGTTGTAAGTGTTAAGGGACCAAAAATGAAGATGTTTTATTCATTATATATTGCTCTTATTAATCCGCCAACTAATCACTTATCAGAATTTTATTCCGACAAATATCGGAATCGGCACTGTCGGTATTGTTTATATACATAGTTTATGTCTACATGTGTTGTATGTGTGGAAATATCTGTTGTTTAAAACGGTATTACATCGCTGCATAGATTCTATTTGTTAACCCGTCTACAATATTTCCCTTTTTGTGTTAGCATCATGCTAGCACATTTTATGGTAAAATTATGTGTTTGTTTTAAAACGATATGGTAATGGGGGGGGGGGGGGGGCACCGACACCGACACGACACGACTCCATGTTAGTAATGCCTGAAATATGGACAATTCAATTTTCTGAAAATATGGTACATTGGAGTCGTGCAGACCATTAACCTACAGTTACGGAAAAGGCTATTCGACCACTTCAGTGTTTTGTTTATATTTTAATGCCTTGTACAAATAAAGGTACAATTGTTTGGACAAACGTAATAAAAATAGCTCACTATAGTTTAATTTAAGAGCTTTTAGTTTGATTTAATTTAAGAGCTCTTGCCATTTTCCATGTTTTTTTTTTTTTTTTTTAGTCACCAAAATGTCTGGGGAATACAATTTAATTCAAGCGTGTCAAATAGGACATAAAGCATTCTGGAATCAGCCATATTTTGTCATGTCCATTTTGTGAGACCAGTCATTAAAATGCACAAGTAACGGAAGAAAAAAAAAAAGGGGCTAGTAATTTTTTCCCATCACTATAGTGTCTCTTATCTTTGAGTCACAGTTACATGCCTTGACATTCAACTTATTTTATGCTGAGGCACTGAACAATTCTCCCACCTAAAAGAAAAAACTCTTGTGCAGTGTCGACCTTTTGTATCGACCGCCCACTCTACTGATGTTATGCCACCATTTCTGCAATTAATGTCAGCGCTATTGAATATTTTCTACCAGTGCTGCAGGTCGATTCTTTCATTCTGAAAAACAGCAGAAGGTGCTTGCTGTTATTGATGATGACGGAGCTGGCGTGCTTGGGAATCGCTAAATTGATTTAGATCCCACGTCCACATATTCGAGTTCACCTGTTTGTGATGTTTGGCATCTGAGTAAAAATATAGACTGTGATGTTAGTTTCTCATGGTAGATGTTAGCTAGCTATGTAAGACACTTAGCTGGAGCTGCTATCAAAAAAACATTTGTGACTAAAAGCTTACACAAATGCTGCTTAGAGTTGTTTGATGACGCTTTTGACTTTCATTTCTTGTTTTGTTCAATTGCTTGATTGGACCCAGAGCTACTTCACCTGTGACTCCCAGATGATTTGAACAACTTTTGGTCATTTAATGACTTTATTTGGATCTTTTGTGAAAGGTGTGGTGTATTCCATTGCTTTGACAACTGGGTGAAGCTATAAGAATACAATACAATACAATTTTATTTGTATAGCACATTTCACAACCGCTAGAGCTGTAACAAAGCACTTTACATACAAACAACAAAATAGCCGCAATACAACAAGCGAAATCAATAAATTAACATAAAACACTATATACAATAGACACCGGAAAAGAGCTGAAAATTTCAAGTCTCAGTCTCAAAAGCCAGCGAACAGAAATGTGTCTTCAATCAGGTTTTAACGCTGTTCTCCTTAATTTGTTATGGAAAATGACCGAGGGAGTAGTGTTCACACCAAACGTGTATTCTCTTCCTTTGGGCCGCACGTACCGTAGATGAGCAGTTGCTTCCTCTGGTGGGTACCAACACCATTTGGGATATTTCTTATAAAAAGTGTGTGAGTGTGTGTGTGGGTGTGTGTGTGTGAGTAAGCCTGATGAGTTTATGTATATAGAGTGTAGCTAATGCTATTTTTAGCTTGGTCAATGTAAAGTAGGCTACAACCAACAGACACACTCATTCAAATACATTTAAATGTGTTTAAAAATGTCGTTTTTGAATGTTTTAAAGCAAGCATGTAGGGTAAAACTATATGAAAAAAAATGGTCTCTCTAGATTGCAAATGTTCCCCTTTCACCTTTTCACATATCCCCAACTTAGCAGTTAGCGTCTTGCGCTCCACCTTAGCCTACTTTGGTGTCTACTCAACCTTTCCATCGAGGTCACATAGGCTGTGGGAATTCCGCGCGTCTCGTCCCTCATCCCACCGTCCGCGTAACTAGAGTCTTATTTCTTGCTTGGTTGTTCAGCTTGGAGCATTCTGCTGGCACTCCTCAAAGCAAAACAGCCGCGCGGCATGTCGTGTTTGCCCGTAAAACAAACGCGCACCATGCCATGCGCCAACCAAAGCAAACAGCGCGGCGGCCAGAGGGATTACATGAGGCGAGGTGTTAATCGTCGGCCTGCACGTTGTTCCTTTATCAGGAACAGATGATACGAGACATTGTGGAGGTGACTCACTTCCTGTTTGTTTATTTTTCTTCATTATACGGAGATGATGAAGCCACGAATGTTTGGAGGTCGACATACTGTGACGCCCAGAATGGCCTTCCTTACCCTTCTGTCTGGTTGTGTGTCACATATCACTGGCTTTCATTTATATAAAGAAGGCATGTTCCACGAATTCTATCATATTCTTGGTCTTGTATTTTCATACATACACGAATATGTGAAAACAAAACCTTTACAATACAATTTAATTTATACAATACAATTTGATTTATATAGCGCATATCACAACAACTACAGCTGTAACAAAGCACTTTACACCCAACAACAAAATAGCCATAATACAACAAGTGAAATCTATACATTAACACAAAACACTAATACAATAGACACCTTTAAATGACATTACAGTAAAGAGGCATATGGCAGAAGGTACATTTTACACCACGAGTGACGTATTAAACAATGTAATAATGTAATGCAATAAGTCATCCGAACGTGGACTTTTCCGCAACGGCGAGCTTTGCGGTGATGCCGCGTGTGACATAATGTCGGGACGTTCCACTCGCAATTCTCGGAACCTGTCAAAGAATTCCCAAGATTCCCCTGTTGGTTTATTAACCCCACCCAGCCCGTGTGGAATCCCCCGACATTTTTTTCTTCTGTCTGTCTATCTGTCTGTCACAAAGCCAGATGAAAACCGTGCCTGGAAAGTCAATGTGTGTGTTGACCCAGCACTTTGTGAAAGTACACACACAGTGGACTTATTATTAGGTACACCCACGCCACAGAATGAGATCCAGCACATTGAATTGAATCAGAAATTCCACTAAAGCTCTTTTCACACTACCTAACAGACAATCCGTGTTTTTAGCCTGTTTTGAACGGCGGTTCTGTTACTCCCTTGAAGCACGAACTGACGCAAGTGGTTTCCCTTACAGCTGGTTTATTGGCTTCACTTTTTCTTAAGTTCACCTTGACCACCATCACCACCGTGAAAACTAAACAGTACACACACGAAACACGGTTCCCTTAACATAAAGTATAAAATCATGCACAGCCTGGATATCAACAAGCAAAGTATTTACAAGTGAACAAATTATAAATACCTCGTTGGCTGCGTGCTATATAAAAGGGGAATAAATCGTCTTCTTCAGTCTTCTTCTAGTTTTACAGCAGGTAGTTGACAAAATATGAGCATCATATTATGTGCGTCATAGCCAGTCTCTGTGCGAAGTGGTACGCTAACTTCGGAATAGCAAACTAAACAACGTAAGAGCAGACCAACCGGAAGTATACGTATAAACATAAACGTTCACAAGGAAACAATATTCTGACAAATAAAATAAGATATACTCAAATTACTTTCCTTTTAAAGGTAACAATAACAGCAGTTACACTCCCACCAAATCACACAACCTTATATTTGGGATTTTTCTTTTTCTTAGTGTGTCTAATTACACGCGGTCCTAAAAACAAACAAACAAAAA
Source organism: Filicampus tigris (assembly GCF_054856515.1). Lineage (NCBI taxonomy): Eukaryota > Metazoa > Chordata > Actinopteri > Syngnathiformes > Syngnathidae > Filicampus > Filicampus tigris. The sequence goes on along the minus strand of NC_141221.1, from coordinate 15,710,716 downwards.
ACCAGTCGTGAAATTACTCAAACAGACTTAGAAACTTTAATCTGCCTCAATCAAAATAACGATCTTCTGTACAAGTCTGTCAAGGAATACTGCTTTAGTTGTGGGTTTACCTTTCTCATCAAACTGAGTGTCAGCAACCATCAATTTCACTTTTCTCACCCTACAATCTGACCCTGGGTAGACATCTGTGACTTTGGCCAATTTCCATTCGTTTCTTGCTGCCAGGTCATTCTGTTGAACAACAACATCACTAACCTCCATTTTTCTTCTGTTCTTCTGCCACTTTTGTCTAGATTTCAAGTCCAAAGACAATCTTTTTTGAGTTTTTCTTCCATCTTCAACATAGAGTGAAACAAAACAGCCTACACCCGTGTAGGTGAAAGGAGTAGTTGTTTCTGTTCTGTCCTCAAGTCTCTGTTTTTCAGTCAATCTTCTATATTTTCTACACTTGACACATCGGAAAATGTGTGACGATACTGCACCGTATCGCACACATGCGGATGCAGTGTAGCTTGACTTAAGCGTCCTCCCACCCCGAGGATTCCTTCTTCATCCAAGAAGGGGGTGAACTTGTACAGTTTACTGTTTTTAGTCTTGAAGCTTTTCTTTGCTTTCAAGCTTTTTATTTCTTCTGAGAAGGCTTCTTCTTGCACTGACTTCACGATGACAAGTTCTGCTTCTCTTCTTTCTTCTAAGCTTGTACTTTCATTTGTTCCTTGCTTCAAACCTTGGTACACTTTGACACGTTGTTTCATTCTGGCAATTGCTCAAACCACTCTTGACCAATCAGAGAACGTCTGTAGGCGATTCAATAATGATATCTCTTCCTTTGCATTAGTGTTAAACAAAAATGCCTTGCGAAGCTCAGGATCATCTTCTCCGAATTCTCCCACCTTGTTTTCTCTTTCTGGTAATTGCTTTTGCCAGAGAAACGATGGCCCAGTAAACCAGTTTGAGGTGCTGAGTTGTTCTGAAGTTAAACCTTGAGAGGCATGATCTGCTGTATTATTCTCTCTCAACTTTGACTGGAATTTGAGATCTTCGTGTGAAACAGGATTATCTTTTCCAGCTTGTTCGGAAAAGTCGGATTCATGGACTCTAATAATGTCAGTAGGGGAAATGTTCTTCACTTTACTTCTGTTCACATAGTGGACTTCGGTTTTGGCGTTGACTGAGGGTGCAATGCCTGGTGTCACTTGTCGTACCACGATGCGATGACTGAGCCCAATGGCATCTCCACTGTCTACGCAGGGCTTCACACAGGTCCAACTTTCGCCAGGTCTCCTGATCTGGAGTCGAGAGTTCACGAAGCTCACCATAAATGTGCTTAATATTTTCAGACAGTCCTGTGACTTCACCGATGATGTCTTCAAGTAGACCTTCAGATACGGACTCTGTCTGTAATAATGGTTGCTTGGAAGACTTAATCTGTAATCTCCATTTTGTATAAAGGTAGTTAAACCTCTGTTGAAGCGCTTTTATTTTACTGGTTTGCAGTTATTTACCTTTTTCTGTTAAGGCTCTTGTTCTTGTACTTCTTCTCACTTTCTCAGGCTCCTCTTGTTGAACTTCAGCAACTCGGACCTGATGATCAGATTGGGGCTGGGAATCTTCATCTGTTCCACGATACCTATCAGTGTCCCTTACTTCACTATCTTTTATCTGACTTGACTTCAACATTTTAAATCTCAAATTTCAAATCTGCACAATTTGTAAAATAGGAAATGCTCACCGTGAGTAAACAATGAATTTAACCTTTTAAACTCAAACTTTAACAATTAAACAACACTCTTACTGGATGCAATGTTACTTCATTAACTTTAGTTCCCAAGACATAGTACACTTTTGCAAGACATAAGAACAGCATTTCAATGGAGAACGGATTACTTAGCTTTGACCATTAGTTTTTACAATTTCGAACGTCTTTTATTGACAAGCCTGACACAATCACTTAAACATTCATCAAACACAACTCAGCATTTCAACGTTCACGAAAGCCCTTCTAATCAGATGACTCTTAACTTGCAGGCTTGTTAAGCCTAGACTCTTGTTAAGCCTAGACCTTATTTTTAGCCTGTTTTGCGGGTGCGGCGGGATTATGTAAATTAACCCCTCTGTTACATCACATTTGGGGAAATTGGCTGCTTGCAAAAGATTACCTTGGTTGTTTAATTTCGCACTTGACAATTGGGAATACACTCCGGAGACACGGTTAAAGTCACCCCACAATGTTTTTCTGAAGCCTGTGTGGTTGCAAAGAACTTTTCGAGTGGCAAAAAAACCCACCAGTCAGTCAGTTCGCTTCACCTCCAAGCAGATGGTCCGTGGTTTTGCCCACTGTCTGTAAGCTGCTTTTTTTTTCGTCTGGAGGGCAAAAAGGAATCTTTTTTTCGGGGCCCTGAGAAGAAGAAAAAGTGAAAAAGGGCCATGTATCTCACCTCAACATGCACATTAACGAGCGTCACCAGGCATCAATTCCTGGCAGCTGGCGTCAAGGTGAAATGTGCCCTGACTGCTTTGGTGTCTGCCTGGTGGAGATCCAAACGCAAGGAAACATTTCATCATCCGGTTCCACTGTGTGAATAACAATCAAGAGACCTCATGACTGGAAAGTGGAGCTCCCTCAGTACAGGTAATTGCTGCCTCCAAGTGACATCACTATGGTATTCGGGGTGAGGTTTTTATTTGACCAAGAAGACAATGTACCAAGTGAAGCCTGCCAAACCAAACTGGATTTTATTATAAGAGAGCTAATAGAGAAAGAAAGAGCATTAATAAATCAAATAAATCAACCAGACGAATAATCCGTTGGACCCTAACCTCAATATGAATACCATCAAGGGTAGAGATAGTATAGGATAGAGTGATTGTTGGCCTAGATTGCACAAATAACATCGCTTTAGTTTTATTGCAATTCATTAATAATTTGGACTCAACGTGAGCATGCTAAAAAGAAACAAAATCCGCCTGTAAATTTGCAACAGCAGAGTCAATAAAGTGAGCACAGTACTGTATCATCAGAATACATACGCGTTTGATATCGGGAGTGATTTGATTGATCATAGACATTATTTACATATAAAAGAAAGAGAAACGGTTCTAAAATTGAACCTTGTGGAACACCCTTTTCAAAGGCGATGACATCACAGACAACATCATCAACCCTAACAGCCTTTCTGCGACCTTGGAGGTAGCTCCTAAACCAAGCAACCACCATTTGGCTAAGATAAGATAAGATAAGATAAGAATGCCTTTTTTGATCCCACAGTGGGGAAATTTTCACAAGAACCACCCTCAAAAGCGCATCAGTCGAAATGCGATGTTCTACTGTGTCAAAAGCTTTTCATAGAGCAATATATAAAATCACACAGAAAGTCTTATTGTCAATAGCATCTTAAATGTCATGTAAGACTTTCAGGCGTGCACTCACGGTGCTATGCTTGATTCTTCAACCAGACTGCATAGGATTTAGAGCGAAATGAGACTAATGACTCCATAATTTTGGCTATGACAGAGAGGTTGGAGATGGGGTGATAATCATTCAGCTCAGAGGTTGCTCTTGCTTTTAAAAGAGGAGAGACACGAAGGCTTGTTTCAAGGAGTGTTATCAGGGAATTTTTCTTCTGAAATAGAAAGATGACAGTACATACTGTAGCTTCATCAATGATTGAGCTCTAATTGGAGCGGCAACTTTTAAAAAGAAAGTCAATGCCAGCAGCGCGCTAGCAGTCTTTTCTTGGGCTCTGTTTGCAAAGCATGCCGAACATCGGACATTAAAAAAGGAGACAAAACAAAAGGAGAAAATTAAAACGTAGACAGAGTAGCAGAGGAGTTTGTTCTACTTGGCTGCGAAACAGGATACAAATCATCAAGACTATGCCCACCTTTCTGAAATAGAAATGAAAGGTATTTGGCATTTGTTTTACGGCCCGACAGATATGGATTTTTTTTTAGGACGATTTCGATATTTGGCAAAATAAAATTCCAATAACCGATTGATAGGTCGATTAAGTAAAAAAATAGAATGAATACAACACCTTCTTTTTTGGTCCCTTCATGCTTAAAACAATAAGGATATGAATTACAGGTAGAAAATTGTGTGAGTGTTTCACAATACTTTTTCCTGTCGTATTTGTTTACGTTTACAACAGTGGGACGAATTGGTAAAAATTGTCCGATTTTGCAGATTTTTTGGGGGGGAGGCAAAAGTTGTTGAATCTTTATCTTATGTTGTAATGTTGATGTGTCAACAAAAAAACGTTCATTTAAAAGTGGCGATATCGGCTGATTAAATTGCTCGGCCGTTTAATCCTGCCGTGCTCAAATTTGTCTCTTGTCAGAAATGTGAGAGTCACCAGCCCTCAAAATTTCAGGAGGGCCAGTTGTTCTCCTAGTCTGCAAGTTTTTTAACTGTGCTTCAAAACTTGAGAGTGGTTGTTTGAAGGATCTAAGTTTAAGGACTGATTGCACTCAAGCTTCGGATTTTTGGATAAAATGAGTGCCCTTATCTCGAGAATGTTGAAATCAGTGCTAAGCCATGACCTGTTATTTGAGATGAGGTGTATATTCGTTTCATACCAGTAAAAAAAAAAATGTTTTCATGTGGATATTGTTTAGTATTTAATGCTTCAAATGCGTTTCGTTCAAGTAATTACTTCCGACCAATCGCCTGTTCTTTGGGGCTGGTTTCCTAATTTGACAGTCATCTTGAACGCAGCATCAGGACATCAAATATATGAGGGGGTTAAATGTCACTATATGCACATTTTCCCTAAATGTGGCTAATGCAACACTGGAGCCACTTTGAACTTTCCGTTTTAATGAGTCCAAGTAGAGGTGAGTGTGTTTGAGTCTGGAGAGATGGAGGTTGTAAAGGTGATAGAAATTCAGGAATTACAGTCCGAGTTGATCTGCACCCCCCCACTCTCCCTCCCAAAGATCCTCTTATCGGGCCCGACAACCACGGCTGAGGTCCTCCGCCGTCTTGCAACTCTTTGGATATTAGCTTCCATTTTCACACGTCGATGGAAATATGAGCACGAGAAACCGAGTGTCTGGGGCCGCGTTGATGACCGTTGTGATCCGGCGGCGTTCTGGAAGGCGCTCTGAGGCCAGCGGGCATAAAGGGGGAGGAGGCGACTGTGGCGGAGCGCTCTGGTGCGGAGCGAGGTGTCGTCACGCTCCAAAGAAAAAAAAAAAGCTGATTTATACTTGTGGCATGGCCGTGCTAAGCTAAGAGCGGGGGCGACCGAGGGCGGAGGAATTTGGTGGGATGGCAGAAGAGAGGCAAGGTTGGAGGAGGGACGTGGTGTCTGACAAATCTGACAAAAAAGAAAAAAAAAAATCATGTTTCATTTGAGTGGCAACGTAACTGAAGCGCACTCGTACCCCGGGTTAAAAAAAGTTTGGATTTTTCAGTATAGTTCGTTTTTATTTTGTTTTGATGTTTGTTTTTCAAATATAGTTATATTTTTTTATACTAAAACAAAGGATGCTTTTGCTATAATTAGTTAGATTTTATTAGTTTTGCCCTAGTGAAGCTTTTGAGGTTTTTTTAAAAAAATTTTTACCTTCGATTATATCTGTAGTTGTTAAAGTGCAAAGATGTATTAGCGCGTCTGGGGAAAACCACTCTGGGAAGTAATTTACTGAACCATCTGCCGCCCGACTTTATTTAATGAAAGGCGCGCGCCGCTTTGGCATCTGGCGATATGAGCGACTGAATCGAAATTCTCCTCGTATATACAGCCGTGGACCTCCAATGATAAATGAATGCATATGTGTTATGAGGCATCTTTTAAAGCAATTTACCTTTATCAAGTTAAATACATTAAAGTTTTACCTGGTGTCACCCAGGATGGATCTCTAATGTATCGCAAATAGAAGTCATTTCAGCTGGGTCACATGTCAATGGAAACACTCGCATCCTCCCTGTGCCTGTGCGTGCCTATGTTTGTGTGTATACAACGTCTGAAACAAATTAATGCTGCAAAGCTTTCAAGCCGGCGTCGGTGCAGATAAATAAAAGGCGGCGATAAGATCCCCTCCCTCTCTCGTCTGCATCATTAGCGACAGTCAATAAATAGAAGTCAGTGCGTGAAATCAGTGCTTTTCTTCATTTTGTTTGTGGGCTTGATGAAGCAGCACTGATTGTGGCACATTGACATACAGTACGATATGATGCAATATGATGTCTTGAGATATGTTGCAATATATTGCGGTATGGTGGAATACATTGTGAAGAAGTATGATATTGGGACATATGATACAATGTACAGTATTACGGTACATTACGTCACTGTACGATAAGTTATAGTACATGATACTATACAATAAAAATGGTGCACTACATTACATTGAAATACATAGATACAATATGATATGTATGCATGTATGGTACAATACGATGCAACATTGATAAAATGGTATGAAATGATGCAATACCATATGGTACGGTACAATACAGTGTGATGCAGTATGATATCTTATGATACAATAAGACAATATGGTACGATAATGAAACAATGTCATGCGGTACAACCTGTTCCGATAAAATATGCTATAATAGCACAATCGAATCAAATATGGTATAATACGCTATGTTGCATTACTGTAAAATATGTTGCGATACAATAGTATTTGGTATGATGTGATGTCGTAAACTATGTGATGAGACGATAAGGGACCATATAAAAGAATGTTGGAGAGTATGTTACGATATATTACAATATGGCACGAGACGTAACAATACAGTACGAAACGATACAATACCTCGTTGAACGATACTTAAATATACAATCCGATAACAATTTTTGTGATGCATTACATTACAATAGATGACTATATGATAGAATACATAAAGCTACCAGAGGTGGGCATTCCGACAGTCTGACGGATCGGTCCGTCAATCCGTCACTGACGGACGCCCGTTTTGCTGACCATTGATGAATGACAGGACACCTTTTAAAATAGACGGACTGACGAACGACAAAAGTGGGTTTCCATCCATCAATATAATCGTCACTAACCGCGTCCCCAAAAACGCCAGAAAAATGTGCGTCCTTCAGTGACGGACTGACCGTCCATCACTGACGGACGCACATTTTTCTGGCGTTTTTTGGGGGGACTGACTAACGGACCAACAGACTTCTGACAGAGCTAAATGACGGACTGACTGACGGATTGGCGGACTGAAGATTACAATTCAATTTGTCACGAAAAATGACGGGCTGACGAATGACGGACGGGTGCCCTGGCCGCTGACGGATGACGAATGACGGACCAGCAAAATTTAGTAAAATGCCCACCTTTGAAAGCTACAATACGAGACAATATATTATGTTACAATACTTCTTCTTTTCCTTTCGGCTTTTCCCTTCAGGGGTCGCCACAGCAAATCAATTGCCTCCATCTAACCCTGTCCTCTGCATTCTCTTCTCTCACACCAACTACCTTCATGTCCTCCCTCATTAACCTCCTCTTTGGTCTTCCTCTAGGCCTCCTGCCTGGCAATTCAAAACTCAGCATCCTTCTACCAATATATTCACTCTCTCTCCTCTGGACATGTCCAAACCATCTCAGTCTGGCCTCTCTGACCTTATCTCCAAAACCTCTAACTCTGATGTACTCATTCCTGATCTTATCCTCCCTGGTCATACCCAGAGAGAAACTCAGCATCTTTGTATCTGCCACCTCCAGCTCTGCCTCCTTTCCTTTCCTCAGTGACACTGTCTCAAGACCAAACAACATCGCTGCTCTCACCACAGTTCTGTACACCTTTCCTTTCATTTTAGCTCAATTTCTTCTATCACACCGGACACTTTTCCCCACCCGTTCCAACCTGGCTGTACACGCTTCTTCACCTCGTTTCCACACTTTCCATTGCTCTGGACTGTTGACCCTAAGTACTTAAAATCATCCACCTTCTTGATCTCTTCTCCCTGTAACCTCATTCTTCCACTTGGGTCCCTCTCATTCACACACATGTATTCTGTCCTACTGCGGCTAACCTTCATCCCTCTCCTTTTCCAGGACAAACCTCCACCTCTCTCGCTTCTTCTCTACCTGTTCCCTGCTCTCACTGCAGATCACAATGTCATCTGCAAACATCATAGTCCATGGAGATTCCTGTCTGACCTCGTCTGTCAGCCTGTCCATCACCATAGCAAACAAGAAGGGGCTCAGAGCTGATCCCTGATGCAGTCCCACCTCCACCTTGAACTCCTCTGTCGCACCTACAGCACACCTCACCACTGTCTTACAGTCGTCATTACGTGACAATACATTACCATAATGTACAATGTCATACGGTCCAATACCAAACTGTGTGATCTGGTACAATACGTAACGATACATTACAATGCTGTACAATACAACACCATAAGATATGGTCCAATATAATACAATATGAACTATATTGCTACTTTTCTGTCTGTCCCTGTCTGCATCATTAGCACCAGTAAACACTGTAAATAGAAGGGTACGCTTGAAATCTACTTTTGTTCCTTTTGTTTTCTCCATGAAGCAGGCGGCCCCGCTTCTAAAGATACTTTCCACGTCATCTCACGTCTACTTGGTAAGCACCTTGTCGCGCTCTGAGCACTTTCCGTCGGAAACCTGGAGATAATTAGCCGCTCAGAGCCAAAGAAGTGCGGGATGGAAAAGACCTTGGAGTGTGCGTAGAGGGATATTTGAAAACATGCTGTGAATCATCATCATCATCATCATCATCATCATTCCAGTCACTTCTCATAAGTCACATGGCAGCTTCGTGTCTTTTTTCTTCTTTCTGTCAGCCAAATGCTTGAAATTCTTGCTGCTTGTTGCGGTTACTAGAGAGACGCTCTCATCGGTACGCGCTCCGAGCTTGGTGCAAAAAACAAAGCGTTGTGGTGTTGGTTGTGTGACTTTTCATTACAAATACGCTAAATGTCTTTGCACTGGGCCAAAGTGTGTGGGCTGCAGTCTGGAAATTATGCGAGACAGAGTCGCTTGTCGGTTGTTTGCCATGACTTGCAGGATTTTTTTTGTTGTTGTTTTGACCCATTTACTTTGCATTGACTGATAATGAAGAGCAGACTCCCGCAAATTTTCCACTACATGTGGTGGAAAGAAAAGACCGCTGATGCTAATACAGAAATTTGGTTGAAACAATAAGCACTATGAGTTACTTATTGTGCATTATGATATGTTTTAATACCAAACAACTGGTACAACCAGTTTCAATACAATACAATTTAATAATATGATATGGTGGAATAAGATTCAATACTGTCAAATATGGTACAGCATGCTATGATATGATACAATGTGATACAGTTAGATAAATAGTACAACAAACAGTTATGGTACAATACGATAGAATACAATACGATATGGTATAATTTGAAATAAAATTTGGTACTGAACAATAGGTTATGTAATGATACATTATGTAACAGTACGATTCGATATCTTAAGACATGATACAGTATACTAGGATATAATTCCATACGTAAGTATGATATGATGTTCTATCACACCATATCTAATTGCATAACATCGTATTATATCGTACTATATCACATTATACCATATACATTGTTACAATGTGATACAGTACGATATGACATGGTACAATATGCTACAATACAATACTATATAATAAAATATGGTGTAATTTATGATACTATACATTATGCTACAGTGACATTCATGATTCAAATACACGGTATATGGTAAGATTTAATATGATATGATACCACACGAAAGAATATGATACGGTACAATATGATATTGTACGGTAGAATACGATATGGTAGAATATCATATCATATGGTACATGATAATACAATATGATACGGGGATTGATTTGGGGCATATATGCTCTGCTGGAAATAAATAAAGAAATAATACTGGTCCACAGACCGGAGGTTTACTACAGAAATACGGTACTGTACGATATGGTAAAATGATATGTATCGTATTCTGCCATATCGTATTGTACCAGATCATCTTGTTACCAGAGCTGGGCATGAGCTGGAATGCAAGGACGGAAGCGCTTTGAAAGGACGAGGACGGACGGGGTCGGATGATGCTAATTTTTATATATAATGATGGAGGGACGAGGACGGCCCGGCAATAAAGGGTAAAGTGCCCAGCTCTGATTCTTACCAATATATATCGACTCAAACTATACCATATCTACATTCTGATAAAGTATCGTATCTATTTTATGCTATATGACATGACACTAAATGCGATATTACAGATATGCTGCGTAGGCAGAACGCTTTTAATGCTAGTCCCCGTGTTTCAGTAAAAGTTCATTTATGCATGAGAAAACCAAATTTTTGGTGCCCACCTTACTGTTTCCATCAGGCAATGGTGTATGATTTGCAGCTTTTGCACCAGATGAGACAAGCAGGAACAGAGACATCCTCACTGGGGGGAAATATGCTCCGTTTACAAGCATCCTCAGAGGCTTGGTTCTTCCTTTTTTTTTCTTTTAAGGTCGTGACATTTGTGAATTTGATCCGTTGTGTTGCAGAAGGCCCCAGAGTGGAAAACAGTTTGCCGCTCGGCTTTTTTCTGCCCACGACATTGGGCTGTTTGTTTGAGAGAAACGGATGCGGGTCACTAAAGTGGATTGAACTCCCCGAAAAGGAAATACAGCTAGCGTTTTCTTCACCCCCTCCAAAAAATGCAGTTCGCACCCTGTCCATGAATGAGTCCTAAGTTTGGCCGCGTGTTGTGTAGCCGACTCACAGCAACAAGGCCCGGCGTTGTCCTGCTTCGCTGCTCTCTAGCGGGCCCAAAATACCCGAGGCAACTTGGATATCGATGAAACAAAAGAGAGACGCTAAGAGCTTTAGGGATAACAGGAAGCTGTTGAATGATCAGAAATGGACAATTAGAAAGAAAATCTGTTAACAGTTTTTTGTTGGTGTTTTGATATAATACCTGGGGGCATCGAGTTAAACATTGCGTAGATACAGTCGCGCCATTTGTTGAGGGTGGAGCATTTCGTTTTCCCCTCACCCGCAGCTTTGTAATCATGTGGATTTTAAAACCTGATACACATACTAACCACTAACATGTCATAGATTATTACAGGCAATCGAAAGGGATAGCTACATTTTAGGGTTACGGTGTGGGTTAGGGTTCGGGGTTAGGTTTAATAGGGTTGGATTGTTGTCCGTATGTTATTAATTAAAAAGTGGGCAAATAACCTTATATCATCTGCCATCTGGTTGAATCGCCCAGTAAGAGGCAACTAAATCACATTTACTGATGAATTAATCTCACATAATTTCAGTGTCTGACAAGAAAATGTCACATTTTAGTGAATCAGTGCTCTCTAAAATGGTTGTTATTGCACAATGGGCGTCATGAGCTGCTTCGTTGTTTAACGCAGATCCACCACCAAATTCATTTAAGCTCATCCAGGGTGTATCCCGTATCTCATCTGGGATAGGCTCCAGCTCACAATTGAACCTAATGAGCAGAAGTGGAAAAACAAATGAATGAAAAATAATACATTTGATTTGTACAGTGCTTTTTAAAGACAGTTTTCAGAAAAATAATTGGTGTATCATATCAAATCGTACTTTTCATGCATCTTACCGTATCACATCATCATCACCATCAAAATGGATCATATCTCACATCGAAGTTGGAGTGCAACATGTCACAGTTGGAGTGAATTATATCATAATTACACCTCATCCTAACTGGACAATAAATTGTTTAGCATCCTAATTCATGTGAATGGTATCTATCGCATTATAATTGTAGTGAATCATATCACATTATTGGAGTGTATCCTATCGTTTCTCATCGTAATCGGAGTGCATTGCATCATATCATATTGTAATTAGACTGAACTGTAATTGGAGCAAATCGTATCGCATTTTACTTGAAATGAATCGTTTTGCATTGTAATTGATGTAAACACACCGCAATAGCCGCATACAGAAAACAAAACTAGCTTTAGCGCTTTATTAGTGCACTACATTCGTTAGCACGCTTCTTAAGTGCTTGTAGTGTCGTGAAGTAATGGATTCAATCTGTTGTCATTATACTGTACTCTGTGCATGTACGAATATAAAAATAAGCTCATTAACCAGTTAATAGCTTTGGATTCCCATTAGCATTAGCAAAGTAGCCCTCCAGACTGCTGTGTCAAGGTGCAGCATGTTTTATTCCCTGTTAATGCATCCATAAGTGTTTTTACAGGCGCAATTAAGTTAATAGTAAAAAATGTTCCTTGAAAGTCTCTTGGGTTTATTTATTCTTGATTTTCTTTTTCTGGCGAATCAGCTAATATGCTGAACTCATTAGCGATCCAGGAACGCGTGGCCCTGTGGGAGTTTGAGTGTTGGCTTCAATTTTGAGGCTTGTTTAGTGTATTCTGGGCCAGCGCAGATTAAAATTCCACCATAAAGCTAGTGTGGAGTTTTCGCCACATGAAATGCCCGGTCAAGCATCTTTTCTGTTTTTGTGGTAGCGCGGCGCTTAATTAGACCCTTGTTGATGTTGTCGTCACTGCCGCTGCCGCCGCTGTTCGTCTTCAGCCCGGTAATAGGGGGAAGCGACACGCTTATGTTCGTAAAAATCGTGTGCAATTATCCTAGGCTTCATCTTGGTGGAGGACACAAAATCACCGTAATTGTAACTGTTTAATCAAGCTTTTATGTCACTGCAAAGGAACGACAAAGGCTGATGGTAATTGTGTGTGCCACTCAGTGTACGGGTTGATTTTTGCTATTGTGTACTTGCAGGATCGATGAACTCGTCAAAGGGACCATATGGTGGGTTAATTCTGATTTCCTGACTCCTGGGAAGTCGGAGATCCACAACTTGGTGCTGATGAGGGTCTGAACTTAAAAAGTGATGGTAGAAAGAACAGTGAACTCCCTCATAATTGTGGTTCGCTATACACCCGTTCACTTAGTTGCGATACAGACAAAAATGTATATTCTGATACGGGTAATTTTATATCCCGATGAAGTAGTTTTGAAATTAATTGAAGTGAATGAAAAAAAAATCCCAATAACCGCAAGCGCATTACTTAGCGGAGGAAAAGAAACGGCAGCATTCACTCAACATTGAAAAAGAGAAATCTAACGATAAACAGACTACGGGTGGACATGATCTTTATTAAGCCTGGTGCAAGCATCTCTTCATGTCTTTTGAAATTGTTTATTGTACACAATGTCCATAAACAAAATAAAAAGATGTCCATGCTAAAAACGTATATATACCGTATCGAATTTATGATATATCGCACAACTATTGTGGAACCAATCGATTCATGTTTATTGCGCTTTTTCCGTAACGCCCTCAAATTCCACAAGATGGTGCCAAAGCCCTGGCTCATAGGAAAGTAGTCATTGGAATGAATTGTATTGTATTGTACCTGGGGAGAATCATCTTGTGTCGTACTGGAATCGGAATGCATCACATTGGAATTGGTCCGTATCGTATCGTTATTGAGTGTATCCTGTCGTTTCACGTTGCAATAGGAGTGTATCGTAATTGGAGGGTATCGCATCACATTGGAATTGGAGTGTATCGTGTTGTAGATAAATGTAATTGCAGTGTTTTGCATTAGAACTGGAGAATGTACTGTATCGTAATTGGAATCTATGAGATCGTATTACTTTGCATTTGGCAATCATCGTAATTGAAGTGTACTGTATTGTATCGCATGGTAATCATAGTGCATCTTATTTCATCATAATTAGAGTGCATCATATTGCATCACGATTGAAGCGTATCACATTGTAATTAGAGTACATTTTATCGTAATTGGAGTGTATCGTATTTCAACTGGAGAGTATCGTTCCATAAATGGAAATAAATTGTACATTTTCAAACCATATCGCCGCTCATCATAAACATTTGTGAATCGTATCGTAATCGAAGAGTACACTATTGTAATTGGAGTGAATCGTACCAGCATCGGCATTAGCGTGAGTTATATCGAACCGTAATCGGAGCTTATTGTATTTTACCGTATCACGTCAAATCATATCATAATTGGAGCTTGTCATAATTGGAGTACTTTATTGTGTATGTATTGTATCAGACCTGGAGAGTATCTTATCAAGACTGGCTAATATGCCGCTGAAGTAGCCTTATACATAGCGTGATCACTGGAAACCTTCATATCTCATCAGGCTCTTGTTAGTGTTTGGTCAAATCGAGTGGGTAAAGAAAATGTCCTGCTGATTGAGAGGACGAACTTGCTGCTGTCTGACTTCAGGAAAACTTTTTTCTTCTTTAGCTTGTCTTGGGCCCACTTCGTCAGATGAAAACAAGTTAAGACTGTGAATGCACTTCATTATCATTTTATACCCATGTATATTTATAGGGCAATACCGCAGATATAAAAGGAACACTTAAAAGGATTTATGCTCTTATTCTGAGTGTTTAGAGAAGCCTTGTAATGGCCTGGATGCTGTGAATCCCTTTGGATCCTTGCTTACATTGTGAACTGACTAACAACAAAATGCTAAGGTTGCTAATGATCACAAATGGAAAAAATAGACTTTCTTTCTGTTTTTTCCGATCAGATGGAGATTTGTTGAACAACAGGAGCTATCTCTTAATTATGGCCACGGATGGAAACACGGCGCTTCTCCTAATCTGTTGTGTCATCGTCATTGTCGCTGCTGTCGCTGATTTTTCCGCTTCATCAGACCTCAAGGTGTCAAGCATGCGATTGACTTTAGCTTTTATTTACATTGTGTCGTTATCCGCAAAGGTTGAAAAAAGTAACAAGCTAATGCGTAACAGAGTATTCGTACTTTGTTACTTCCCACCACTTTTAATTATTAACAATTACAGCTAACATGTTTTTTTTTTTAATGCATTTCTATACAATGTCTGAGGGAAAGGGGCATGAATAAATGAGCATTTGACGCCGACAGACACAGTAGATTTCCACTCCACTCGTGCCCGTCGCCGACTTCGCTGCCATTTTTAGCCTGCGGCAGCGCTGGCTGGCCTTGTCGCCACCTCGCCCGGTGGTGCCACGTGTGAGCCCCCCAGGCCCAACCACCTCTTACCCTCCTCATCTGCTGCACGGTGGGGGTCTCCAGGGACTGGGCCGTGGACCCCGAGCACACTAGTGGTCTTAAAGCGGCGCTACTGAGGGGAAGTCCTGTGCCTTTGAAGTAGCCTGTTTACTCTTGAGGGTGGTGGTGGTGGGGAGGTGTGTTTTGGGGGGTGGTGGGGGGGGGTATGCACAAGAATGCCAGTGTCACGGCAGGAGTGGCGGAGGGCAGGAATGCGGCCCACAATCCCCAGCCTGTAGGAGCCGGGCCTGCGGACGACGTGGCGGCCATTTCTTCCCTGTTTATTTTAGCTCGCCTCGACCGCTCAATCAACAACACTGTCTGCGGAGTGGAGCATCTCTAGAAAACAGAAAAAGAAAAGAAAAATGGCCTCTGCTCGGATATAAGCCGCATATCGATCTCATGACAAAGTCACAAATTATTTCTCTTAAAGACCGCCGTAAATCCGTAATGGCGGGCCTCCCGAACGAGTCCTTGAGAGCTAGAATTGGCGTGTACCCATTGTATTGTAATTAGAGTAATTACCTATTTTTAAAAAAGAGTTTCATAATTGGACTGTAGCTAATTGTGTTGTAATCAGAGTGAAGCGTATTGTAGTTAGTGTATCGTTTAAGATTTGGAGCGTCCGTCATCTTTTTGTATTGCATCGTTGTTGGAATGTATGATACTGCGACATTGTAATTGTTGTCAATTGTTTCACATCTTTATTGGAATGGATTGAATCGTAATTGGAGTATATCGTATCATTGCGCAATGCAATTGGAGAGTATTATGCCGTTATTAAAGTATGTTGTATTGTATCGTATCACAATCGGAGTGGATCGTATTGTATCGTAATTGGAGTGCATTTCACCTCAACGCATCCTTATTGTATCATGTTGTAATTGGAGTGTACTGTATCATAATGTATTTTTTGGGAGTAAATTGCATCACATCATAATTGGAATGTATCATACAGCGTATCGTATCATAATCAGAATATATCGTAATAGCATCGTCATCTGAGTAAATCGTAAAGTATCGTAATTGGAGTGTATCATATCGAATCATAATTGTATCAATGCAACACAATAAATACAATTTTATTTGTTTATCACATTTCACAACAGCCGCAGCTGTAACAAACCACCTGTTATGCAACAACAAAATAGCCATAATACAACAAGTGAATTCAATAAATGAACACAAAACACTATATCCAATAGACACCAGAAAACAGCCGAATATTTTTCCAGTCTCATGACGAATCAAAAGAGCAAGAATAGAAATGTGTCTTTAGTGTACAATTGGAATGAATTGCATCCTATTGAGTATTATCTCCTATTGTGATTGGAGTGTAAAGTATAGTAATCAAAGTGAATCGTATCACATCAAAATTGAAGCGGAACGTTTCATTTAGGCTGAATTGTATTGTATCATAATCGGAGTGTGTCGTATCACAATTGCAATGGATCACATACCGTAGCATTCCATCGCAATCGAAGAGAAAACGGTGGGTTTTATGGTGTGAAAAGTAAAGCAGAGTTAGTGGACCGCTAAGTACGTGCGATCACTTCCATCACATGAATGAGTATGATCGGTTTCACAGTGCACTACCAGCCAGACCAAATACTGTCAGCTCCAATAATACACTTCATTTTCATATCAAACGCAGCCAGAGATGCACACTCTGAAGCCAAATCTGATTTTTCCCTCTTATGTAACCACACGGTCTCATCCGTGTGTGGCGCCAATAACTATACTGGAGATCGTTTGCTCATGTCTGAGAAACACACGCACACACACGCGTGCTCGCATTGTGTGTATTTAGAACTGTGACGATGAATATATAACGCTTCTACTTATTTTCATAAGGGTGGGAACAAAATACGTATTGTCACTTATTAGCTAAATTGTACGGAGCAGCCACGTCAGAGACGTGTCCGGTGCATCCGGAAAGTATTTTTCCAGAATCCGCCATCCTGACAACATGAAAAAAATGTGACAGTGCCATTTGAAGATCTCTGTCTCCATAGACAGAAGTGTTTGTTTTAGGATCATAGTTTGGAGTGTACGCTCTACACAGTGTCCCCAAAGTCCCCACTATAAATGTCCTTTTTTTTCTATTTCGTTGAAGGTCTCGCCCAAACAGATGTGAGGCCACCAGCATTTGACAGCTTTGGCTTTGTACTTTTGTAAGCGTATAATTTCCTTGCCCGTGGCTTGCCAATTGACATTGGAGCAGTGTTACAAAATTGCCACCTGGCAAGAAGTTTTTCTTTCCCCGACTGCACTTCGGCGGCAGTTTGAGAATTATTATGACCGACACACTGCCTCAATGGCTAGTGCAATTTTATACTAACCGCTGATAAAAACACCGAACACCAAGAGCAGGTGTTTGCGGAGCATCAACAAAACTTGATTCAGCCAATGCTTCAAAAGAGTGATAAAGCTTTACACATTGCCACTTTAGGTTGTTCGAGTGGAAAGTTATGATGGCCAACAACCTGAAATCGGAATGGGCAACGCTTTATCTGTCTTTGAAGCATCCACTGAATTGAGCTTAGTTGATGCAAAATTGCAGTGCAGCCTCCTGAACTGACTTTCCCCGCATTCACGTGAATGTCTGCTCTTCAGGTTGGTTGTGTACGTCCGTGGTGGTTGCGCTGCGTGGTTTGCAAAGAAGAGGTTTTTTCTTTAGGGACAGACCGATTATCGGCCGGGCCGATTATCGGCTCAGATTTTCAGCATTTTGATGAACATCGGCATCGCCCTTTTTAAAAAAAAAATCTTCTGGCTAATAAAAAATCTATTTAAAACTGTTAACTTCAAGGACGTATTTATTTAAATTTTCAGTTAGCTTTATAAAAGATTCTACTGACTCTGGGAGCACTCTGCACTTTTAGTTTTGTGTGAATTTTTAAGTGAATTTCTGTCATTTTGAAATTTTGGAGGACTTTATTTACTGTACAAAACTATATGGAGCTATTGTTAAAGTTTTCATTTGACTTTTGAAGACATGCTTATGACCCTGGGAGCTCCCGTTTTCTTAGGATTTTACAACAAAGATGTTTATTGGCAAACATTAATAATAATTCAAAAATCAACATCATGCAAATCTGAAAAAATCTTCAATAGACATTGGCTTAGACGTTTCAACAAAGTTAAGAGTTTTATTGTTTTGTTTTGTTTTTTTTTAGATTTTGACACTAATATTTTCCTTGTTGCTGAAAATATCGTCTCCAAATATCGGCTATTAGCCTCCTTGACTACTAATAATCAATATCGGTATTGGCCCTGAAAAAAAAATATCAGTCAATCTTTTTTTTCAAGAAACTTGCCATGAATGGTGTAAATTGTATGACGTGTTTCAGCTTTGAGAATTGCAGTCGGGGACCGAAAAACACACTGCTGGGCAGTCCCGTAGTACTGGCGGAAGGTCCGGCAGTCCGCCGCTGACGGACTGCCGACTGATGAGCCAATGGAAGTGATTTTCAGCCGAACGGTCACTAAACCAAAACGCAAAGGTGACCTTCGTCCACCCTACAGAAATTTCTGCGCGACTGCGCGAGGGCCGCTGTGGTCGGCACCAACTTCCAGAAGCTGGAGGAACATGTCCCTGTTGGGTTACCCGAACTACAAAAAGCAGTTTGGGGAGGAGAAGGGGAGGAGCAGCAATAATAGTATACATTTGTGTACTTTTTGTGTGTAAAGTGGTCCAAACTGTTGAATAAAAGTGTGTGTTAATTGTTCACAGCTTTTTAATGATGGTTCTAAAGTAGCGGTGACGAAATGTAATTTAGCAATGACGGACTGATGATGATGGGCTGGCGGGCCGGCCTCTGGCGAATGACAGACTGGCGAAATTTACTGACCCACCCACCACTAGAAAAAACCCGTCTTGCCAGGTGGCCATTTTGTCTACTGCGTCAACTGGCGAACCATATTCTTCCAAAACCTACAAATCCAAAGCTGTGTGACGCCGATGGACTCACGTCTGTCTGAATGATGCCTCAAGCGAAATAGAACGAAAGGAAGTGCATCGTGGCTTGTTTGGATGGCGTCTTTATTATTCTGCATGGTTGCAGTCCTTCACTCTGGTGAATGAATGAGCCGAGTGCCGTCCGTAATTTGTCTAAACACACGTTTACTCAGAAAAGGGCCCGAGGCAAGCACGGCATGAAGCGAAATAATAAGGCCCTGAAAGATGGAAGGCTCCACTGTGAGGGATAAAAAATGCAGTGGTCCATGTGGTTTTAATCAAAAAACAACTAATAAATGTTCCCCACCCACACGAAGACAAGCTAGTGGTTATTAGAACCGTCGAGGACGGAGCGCAGATAGCTCCCCGCCACCGGCCGGCAGGAGCCGACACACATCAGGAAGGTTCACACTAACTGTGGGTGATGTCACTTAGATCTTGTCAAATCCGCCCAGAGAAGAAGGGTCGCTACACCCGAGCCTGAGGATGAAATCAGGAGGCGGAATATGGTGTGTCAGAGGAACTCAAAGGGAACAGACCGACGCTCTCCTGTCCTTCCAACACCCTCGGACTAAAGCCGGTTCGCCCCAAAGACAAAATCCCGAGAAGCAAACTCAGCAAAGTTGTTTATGAAGTGCAGTATATACCGTAGTTAGGCAATCGATGATCTCTACATTGGAGAGCCCAAGCAACCTCGACACAAATGCGCGGCACAGCTTCTTCGATTCAGCAGTTTCTTTGCATCTCAAAAAGAAGCCCTTTGAGGACACCAATGTGAAAATTGTGGATTGGATGGACTGCTGGTTTCAAAGAGCTGCCAAAGAAGCCGCAACCTACTGAATAACAAATTAGGACCCAGCCCGTGTCCGCACACAGCCAATCTAGTTCTTTTTCATTGTTCAAAAGTTTCCCGTAATTGTTGAAAGAAATGGGTGTGTGCCACCAGTGGCAGCTGGCCAATAGAGGGTGCTCTAGCACCGCCCCACCACAAATACTGGACACCACGTGACCAAAAATCCAATAATAATATTTCAAAATATATCTATTTTTAGATGCGCATGCGTTAGTGACACACTTTCTGTTTTGGGCCGACATATCTTTACCCATTGACTCTCGTTAAGAGTTTAGCTCCGCTTGGAGGCAATAGATAGGACCAAGGTGGGGCGCAGCAGTTTAGTGCCCCAAGATGGCCGTTAATCAGCGACAGTAAGATGTGACGTCCATGGTGGGAGGGTCGTTTTACGTAAACAAAAAGGCCAACTAGTTGAGACAAGTGGACCATGCAGGAAATATGAAGGGATTCAGTGAAATCGACTTTCTATCAGATTAACAGAACCTCTTCGGATGGATGACTAAAAATCTATATATTTTTTTTTTTTCCAGAAGCAAAGTTGCCAGATGTTCCCGAGACTCTGGATACAGTTGCGAGGCAGATCAATGAGACTGTCCAACGGCGCCGACGCCGCGACGCCGGCGAGAACGACTACAACATCGAAGTCCTGCTGGGAGTGGACGACTCGGTGGTTCGATTCCACGGGAAGGAACACGTGCAGAATTATCTCCTCACGCTCATGAATATTGTAAGTTCACATTTCGACATTTCCTGACAAAGTATCCAAATGAGTCAATCGTGGCTGATATTGAAATGATGACATTGCACCGCGCGGATTGTGCGCCTCAGCAGACTCGAGTGTACTGAGCCACGCTTGATATAAGGATACACACACACACGCGCGCACGCCTTCACGCAGCGGGGGGTGTTTAGTGTGCGAAGGCATGCTGTGAAGACACACGTTTTTCTTTGCAGCGCTCAGCAGGAAGTGGCCGTGCCGAGCTGCCGCCGTCCTGTCTGCTTGCAGAGATTAGCTGCTGTTACCGTCCTAATGCATATAGGCTGGCAAGGCTCATCCCCTTTTGCCTGGAAGAAGTGCAAAGATTAGACAGTGAGACAGATTTCAACCTTTTCAACAAATCATGCTGGGAACTTATTTAGAAGGAAATGTCTTCTTTATTTTTCTACCCCATTAAGGGCGGGAGCGCATAACCGCGTTTCTCCCACTAGAGCCCGTAGCGCTGTTGCGTCTTTCTACCTTTAAAGCCAGGGAGAGCGGATACGTCGGTGTCTTTTTTAAATCCAAATCTCCGTCTCTTAGCCAATTTAATGCATCAGAATATACACGTGAGGGTTTCGCGAGACCGCGGAGGATGTGGCGGAATTTTTTCGAGCCGTAGGCTAATGGCGGACGCCGTCGATCGCCGGGAGCCCTGAAATAAGTAACGGCAGTGAAATATAGACAACACGCCTGTGGACTTTGAGCCAGTGAAGCCAGTCGAACGTCATATGATATGGTTTGTAGACAATGACGATATTGACGTCTTTGTAACAGAATAGAGGATGGTAATTACCACTCGATTTTAAAAAAAAATTAAATTAGTGCTTCTCTTGCACTGACACGTGATTTTTACATCTTCGATTGAAAGCCACATGTCAAAGATCTCTAATTCTTTTGGAATTATGTTTCTGTCTGCTACAGGGGCTGACATTAATTATTTTGTAAGTGTTGAATTTCTGGGAAAACTTCAGTACATTCACAAGTAGGACACCGAAGAACAACAAAATGGCCGACTTCCTATTCATTTTGGGCATGTGTCCTTGAGACTTTTTCATGCATCCTGTTTTGATACACTTTTACACCACCAAATTTCACGTTGACGGATGATACTGCTTCAGGGGCTAATTTTATATTGACTTTGGCAAATTCACATGTAGGACTTTACTGAAGAACAACAAAATGGCCGACTTCTTGTTCAATTCCGGCTATGTTATGATTGACATCTCCACCCAATTTCAAGTTGGTCAGTGAAACTGATGCTGGGGGCTAGTTTTGTCTTACTTTCAACGGTGGAATCATTTGGGCAAATTCCACTTTAAAGTCCAGTAAATTACATCAAAATTGCTAATTCAAACCGAAATGACTGACTTCCAGTTTAATTTCCGGCATGGGTCCTTAAGCCTTTTTTATGCGCCCTGTTTTGAGAAACACGTCTAACCAATTTCATATCAGTTGGCGAAACCGGAGTCAAACGGCAATTTTCTTGAACTTTCCAGGCACTCCTTGAGTAAGTTCTGCTGAGTTTTCACCAGGGCACTTACCGTACGTTCATGCGCTTGCGTTGACTCATTTCATGTAATTGTGCCTTTTGTGTCTCGAGGAAGCCTGTAATTGCATTTCATGCGTCAACTCGTCAGGAGAAAGCTTGACTGGAGGCGGGTGTCCAACGTCAATATATTGTTCCCTTAATGAGGTAACCCTTATTGAGGTATTCTCATGGAGATGGCAGAATGCTTTGGCCCCAGAATTTGGACGCTTGTTCCCCAGCAACAAATCTGCTGATGATGACGGTAGACTTAACCAAGCCCCTCACCTTTCCTTGAGGGTCCCGAGATAATGATTGCGCGCACACATACGCGCACACATGTTGTTGATGACGGGCCATGTGGGAGGGAAATGACTCTTGGGAAGTGACAGTTAGCAGCTGATTTCATCCACTTGATGCTTTCATAAATGATCAGGAGGAAAAGCGAGTGACTGATCAACCCCCCCAAAGTCAGCTTTGCTTAGCAACATGAATTTTGATCGGCGTGTCCATCATTAGGAGACCAAAGTCTCCAGAAGCCGCAATTTGTACTGCTTTAGAATCAGCTGTGAGTAAACTGTGCAATGTTAGAGGTATCCAAATTAAAAATGGAATGAATTGAATGTTGGAATTAAAAAAAAAGAACATTTTTGTATGGATTTTTTTTTTACTGTATATATATGCATATGTGTGTGTGTGTGTATCTATCTATCTATCTATCTATCTATCTATCTATCTATCTATCTATCTATCTATCTATCTATCTATCTATCTATCTATCTATCTATATATATAAATTAGTGCTGTCAATTGATCACATTTTTTCATAGTTAACTCGTAGTTAATCGCACTTTTTATTTATCATAAAATAATTCCTTGATTTTTCTTTCCCATTATTTTTCTTGAATTTTAGTACCCTTACAACGAATAAGAGGATTGATTTTCTTATGCAAATACTTTATTAAAGTGAAGTCAAACCAAACATATTATTTTTCAAGAATATGCTCTATGCAAGACCAGTAGTTGAAACAAGGCATTCAGATAAATATTGCGTTTTTGGAATAAGAGTTAATCCACCTCTTTTTAGCCATCACCGGGGGCGGCCATTTTGACACGTCTGTCGACTGAAAATGACATGACAGTTGCTCAGGGCTCAGGTAACGACCATTCACAGCTCACCTGTTTTCTGAAACTGAGCCATGATTGGTCGTTATGTGAGCCCTCGGGGCATCTGTGATGTCATTTTCAGTTGACAGAAGTGATAAAATGGGAGACCCCTGAGATGGCTAGATTTTGCTGCTTGATTCATATTCCACAAACACAATATTAATCATATTGCCTTGTTTCAACTAGGGAGCCTGCATAGAACATATTCTTGAAAAAAAACCAAAAAAAAACGTTTGGGTTGACTTCCACTTTTCCTTCCCCAATTGAAAAAACAAGCATTGGATTCAACTTACACAAACCGCCCCTCAGCCCTTTCAAACATACCCCCACGCACACCCTCACACACACGCATCCGCGCACGCACACACACACACACACAATCATTTACATTGGTGTTGTTCTGGCAGATATATTTATTTCTTCTTGAGGGCGACTTGTTACCCAAGCGCCGCTTGGATTTAGAACTACTTCTGTTTTCCGAGTGGTCCCTGAAGTGCACACGAATGTGATTGGCTCATGAGTGTTATGCTCTGTTCTACTATGAGAGTGAGACGCAATACAGTTATCAGCACGTCGTATGTTCCTCGTTTATTATCACAAAACAAGACAGCCCTCTTCTCTACTCATCCTCAGTCGCTGTGGCAAACCAATTTATTCACATTTCAGTGATTTAAAGCTGCCCTCTTGTTTCGAAATGCTTCTTTATACTCCCGCGGGCGACACGTGTCCGCTCTGCTGCTCACTGTGCACTTCTGAGTGGGATTATGCATCGGCGGTCATCCTGCGCATGGGTTAAATGCGACCAATCACGGCTCGGCTTCAGTAAACAGGTCAGTCGTGATTGGTCGTTACCTGAGACCTGAGCAGTTGTGATGTCATTTTCAGTCGACAGAAGTGACAAAATGGCCGCCCCCGAGATGGCTAAAAACGGGTGGATTAACTCTTATTCCACAAACGTAATATTGATCAGATTGCATTGTTTCAACTAGTGGGCTTGCATAGAACATATGCTTGAATAAAGATTCATTCATTCATTCATCATCATCATCATCATCACCCGAAAGATATTTTATCCAATACTAAATTATGCAGCGCAAATGCAGTATGTCGAAGCGCATACGATTCCACTATTTACTTGCTTTTGCTCATCTACTCTCTGCTTTGCCTTTGCACCCATCAACGAGCCCCTCGTTCCCGCACTCCTCCGCTGCTCTTGTCTTATCGCCATCCATCCTCCCTCCGCCTCCATTTGATCTCCTTCACTTTGCCACCTCTTCACCCAATGACTGTGGTATTTGGTTACACATTAATGTATTCACACGTATGTGTAATATGCATGGTACATTGTAATCTACTGCATGTGTCTTTTTGCACGCTTCTTATTCAGGCAAAAAATCAGAACGAAGCCCTCTTTTTTGTATACCTATGCGTTGTCTGTATTATTTATAGGACGTGCACAGATGGCATTTACACAAAACTATTTCTCGCGGTACAATCTATTTCCATTAAGGACCCATTCAGAGGACAAATTAGCAAAGGCTTGCCGTCAAGCTGTCATGCAGCTTAACCTTTCCAAGAAAAGAAATACAAGGTCCGCCAGTATATCTGGGGGGGATCCAATTGTATTGAACCGCCTTCCTTTACGAAGACAACTCGAGTGTCGCTTGATGAAGCGAAGACCTTCCAGACATGCAACTTTATCTACATCTCCACTCAAAAAAAAAAAAAAAAAAAAAACTAACTATATAAACAAACAAATGAGTAAATAAATACATGATTAAATGAAAAAAGGTGACAACTGACATACCGTATTTTCCGGACTATAAACCGCGACATTTTTCCTAGCTTTTGAGCCATGTGATTTATAGTCCGGTGCGGCTATTCTGTGGATTTTTCTTCCACCGCTCGCGGCGCTCTAACCGGAATTACTGTACAATTCAATACAATACATTTGCCCAGCCATTAACTGGATGTGACTGCAGGTGGAGGAGTTCAACAGGTGAGGGCGTTATGCACTAGGTTATTGCAATAGGTGCTATAAAACACATTTTTTGATTTTATGTTTTCCTAGAGGCGCCTGAAGTGCGCATGAATGCGATTGGCTGATGTTGTGTATGTTCTGTTTCGATGTGAAATGCTATTGTTGATTTAGTACAGTTGGCAGCATGTAGTTTGTGTTAGATTGGCTGACTTTATTAACATAAAACAAGACAGGTCCATATGTAGAATGTAGTCGAACAATAGATGGTGGAGTCTGGTGGACATTAGCTGACAAACTGGAGCGGCAGCGGCAGTGAAATGACGATAAGTACTGTTTATTTTCTCTTGGTTCTGTTCCGTTTTAGTCAGCAACGTTGCTGCAGTGTTAAAAGGCACTCTTAGGAAAGAATCTGCTCAGGTACATACGGGTACATTTACAGTTCATAATCGCTCTGTAAATGCAGTAAGTATAAAAGTTTTCAACATAGATAGGTGCGGTTTATACAAAGGTGCGGCTTAATATACGTTTTTTTTTTTCCCCAAAAAAATTCTAAAAAAAAAAAAAAAAAAGTGGGTGCGGCTTATATAACGGTGCGGTTTATAGCATATATATATATATATATATATATATATATATATATATATATATATATATATATATATATATATATATATATAACCTACTCTAATCCTAATCCTATACCCAAATCCTGACATAGAATCGGTATAAAAAATAAAAAAACAAGTCTACACACCCCTGTTTGAATGTAATCCTCTTTGGGCCGGAGGACACAACATTAATGATTTCCAAACACAATTTGAAATGCGGACTCATCAGACCACAACACACTTTTCCTCTATGCGTCAGTCCATCTCAGATGAGCTCAGACCCAGAGAAGCCGGTGACATTTCTGGGTGTTGTTGATATATGGCTTTCGCTTCGCATTGGTAGAGTTTTAGCTTGGATACGTAGATGTTGCGGCGGCACGGTGGTCGACTGGTTAGCATGTCCGCCTCACAGTTCAGAGGTCGTGGGTTCGATCCTGGCTCCGGCCTCCCTGTGTGGAGTTTGCATGTTCTCCCCGTGCCTGCGTGGGTTTTCTCCGGGTACTCCGGTTTCCTCCCACATTCCAAAAACACGCATGGTAAGTTGATTGGATACTCTAAATTGCCCCTAGGTGTGATTGTGAGTGCGGATGTTTGTCTCTGTGTGCCCTGCGATTGGCTGGCAACCAGTTCAGGGTGTCCCCCGCCTACTGCCCAAAGACAGCTGGGATAGGCTCCAGCACGCCCCGCGACCCTTGTGAGGAGAAGCGGTACAGATAATGGATGGATGGACGTAGATGTTGCGACCAACTGTGTTAACTGGCAAAGTTTTCTGAATTGTTCACATTCTACAAAAAAAGACTTCACGCTGCTTTTTGCTTCTCTCATTTGAAGGTTACTGTCAAACTAAAAAAATAAATAAAAAAAAGTAAACATTACGTATTTCAAGCAAACAGACACAGTAGCCTCCGTGACCTGCATGCTGACATACAATAGGAAACTCCATAGGCAGACGGCTAGCAGTTAGCATGTGGCGATATTGTTACACTTTAAGCATCGGATATCTGAACATAAAAACTTTTTAACTCTATTTACTTTAGTATTTTATGGATGATGTTAGTTTTATTTTTCCTTAGAAAACACATTACAAGCGTCTTTGTTTTTGAGAAGCTGGAATGCATTAATGGCATTTCCATTCATTTCAATTGGGAAAGATGATTTGAGATGCAGTCAGTCAGTGTAGAATCAGGTGTGACCACATTAAGAAGAGAAAGGGAAGGGGAAACAAATGTTGAGAGCCAGCGCGCAGACCGGGATTCCGCTGGCGAGGCAGC
Organism: Filicampus tigris; assembly: GCF_054856515.1. Taxonomy (NCBI): domain Eukaryota; kingdom Metazoa; phylum Chordata; class Actinopteri; order Syngnathiformes; family Syngnathidae; genus Filicampus; species Filicampus tigris. Next base: position 15,683,528 of record NC_141221.1, on the reverse strand, counting down.
ATTGAAGTGCCTCATTCTTGGGCATGATTACACTATGCAGACACCATGGCGAAAAACAAAGGAATCTGACAAAAAAGTGTTGAGAGCCACTGGCAAGGGCGCCTCTTCATCTATCCACTCCCGCTGACTGTCAATCACAAATCTATCACGGCTACTGTTAGATTTGTAATTGGCTTAGTGAGTGTGTGTGGGAGGAACACAACTGTTTTCTGCCTTGCGCTGCGGTTGAACGGACGTTTTGTTGAGCGGACAACTAGTTTGATGTTTCTATGTTGCGTTGTGGGTGGAGCACTCAATCAGATTCAAAATGACATTGCGCTGTTTGTTTACGCTACACTTGTTTGGTGGAATTTTGTGAAAACGAGGGCAAATTCGGAGTCATCGAAAAACAAATGATCTAGCAAAACCTACTTGCATCTCTGAAACAGATCCTGTTTTTTATTTCCAAATGCACATACTCATCATCTCGCAATATACATCAATAATCATGCCCAAGAATGTACAATATTAAATGAACCAACTACGGACATCGCTTTCTGTAGGTGTAAAAAGCAGGATCAGAGTGGATAACATTTAATCATTTTCAAAAACTAGGCTGTGCTGGAATACAGTACTTCCTGTTTTGTTTTGTTGTTTTTTTTCAAATTGACGCCATCTTGTGGTCAAAAATGGATTTACAATCAAAATAAGGGTTATTAACTGTTCAAAAAACAATAATAGGAAAATAACAGGACCCCGAATTAGAACTTGCGATGGAGGCAGGGTTTACTGTAAATCAGGGGTCTCAAATTCCAGTCCTCGACGGCCGCTTTCCTGCATGTTTTTGAGGTTTCCTCCTGCAATACACCTGATTCAGATGATCCGGATCATTATCAGGCCCCTGCAGAACTTGTTGATGAGCTGATGATTTGAATCAGGTGGGTTGCAGGTGGGAAACTTCTAAAAGATGCAGGAACACGGCCCTCGAGGAGTGGAGTTTGAGCCGCCTGCTGTAAATCATCAAATGAAATGAATATGAAGGTTCCCGCTTTTGCTTACTGTGTATAAACCACAACTGCAAATGCATTTGGCTATCCTTCTTACTTTCAGCTCTCGTATAAAACATGCATGCAAGTCAGTCACTAACTGGAGTTTGCCCGCAGGTGCGCATATGTGAGTGGTTGTCAGTTCGAGATGCAGCGCGGGATTGGCTGCGGCCCCTCGGGAACCTCCCCCGAAGGGCTGCATGATAAATGGATGACTGGATCTTAACATGCATTGCTCGTATTTCCACTGCAGGAACACAATGCTGCAAAAAGTTTGGATTGGAGCTGGGTTTATCAGTGGCGCCGTGATGCTGCGGGGCTGCTTGTATTTTTATTACATTACTACCCTATTGTGTGGGATGCGTTATTGCACAATCGAGAATAGGATGTACATATATAAATACATCGTATGAGGCAATCTGGTGTTATCGTGCTGGAGGCAGAGAGCTGAATTTGTCACAGACCTTTTTCTGACCATCCTTCTGTTATACCGTGGAAAATGCAGAAATAGAGATTTTTTTTTTTATTAGATCAGTTTGAAAAAAATAAAAACAATTTTTGTCATGTTGTCAGACCTCTACTAAGATTTGAAATGTTTGCCGAAGCTTTTAATGGCTACAAGATCCTTCATAGGTGTCTAAGGCTGCAGCTAATGAATTTTTTATTAATCGGTTAATCTGGGTTTGTTCAGTCAAACGAAAAAATAGTTTTAAATTTACATTAATGACATCATTTCAAATTGACAGTGCAGAAAATTCACAAACATAAATTCTGATTCATTTCCCAAATTAGGTCCAACGTCAGAAAAGTCAGTTTGCAAATGTTTTACAGTATTTGGATTAAAAACAAAGATAATCCGTCTGATGCCTGCAGAAATTCCAGAATATTTACTGCTGAGAGTCTGATATTACGAAGATTTGGACAATTTTAAGTTAATGTCTCTAGGCGATTAATAGGTTATCAAAATAATTGGTGATTAATTTAGCAATCCATTAATTGTTGATTAATCCATTAATTGCAGCGCCTCTAGTGAATGCATTTGCAACCCCTGCTCTGCTATGCCTCCAAATCAATTATCTCAGCAGTTGATTAATTTAGTAATCGATTAGTTGTCGATTACTCCGTTAATTATTGCACCTCCAGTGAATACCCTTTGAAACTCTGCTCATACCGTATGTCTCTAAGTGATTAATCGATTATCCCAAAAAATGGTGATTAATTTAGCAATTGATTAATTGTCGATTAATCCATTAATTGTTGCACCTCTCGTGAATACAGTTGCAACTTCTGCTCATCTCTCCAAACGATTAATCAATTATCTGAGTTGGTGATTCATTTAGTAATTGATTAGTTGTCGATGAATTCATGAATTGTTGCACATCTAGTGAATACATTTGCAACCTTAAAGCTGTTAAGAAGTTTCTTTCACTCCAGCGCCTCAGTCTCAGACCATGTAAACTTGATCAGTATTTTGCAGAACATGCTGTCATTTTTTGGCGGGTGGAGAGCAGCTGCTCTTCCAGTAAAGGCGTTCGAGATCAGCTGTGTTTTCAAAATCAGGGCCATGTGCAGGGGGTCACATTCAAAGCAGTCGGTCGTGCAAATGAGTGGACTTTGTGGAAAAGAGCTTTGCTGCTCTGCCCCGTCACAGGGTGAAGTAGCCAGGACGTATTTCACAATGTGTGCAACGAGCATGTTTAGCGGGGCGGGTGGGAGAAGCTCAGTGAGCTAAAAGCAAATGACAGCCTTGGTGCGCCAGGCTGTCTTTTCAGTCAGAATGTTCCTGCTGGCTAATGAGCACTTTCCATATTTCGAAGCCGGAAAATAGCCATTTTCACGTGTGTTCTGATTCTATTGACATTTATCGTGCAGTCAGTGAGCCACATAGCATAGGGAGGGATGCGAACAACGTGATTCAGGATCAGCTGCTAAACGACATGTAATTTATACGGCGGGTGCAATAAATTCACCTCCTAAAGGACATGCATACCGTACTTTATGACACGGGGTCTACTTGCTGAATGTTTTATATTCGCATAGTCTAAGAAAATGGGTTGTTGTAATTGTAATTGGAATAGATGTCATTTTTCATTTGAATACTTTTGTATGCAAGTGAATTATCGGTTTTGTTATTTGTAATATTTTCGATAAAACTAGAATACAGTGGTGCCTTCAGATACGAGTGAGCCAACTTTTTGTTTTTTGGGATACAAGTGACTTAACTCACTTCACAACTAGCGGCAGTTTTGCACAAATTAAAATGATTACTTATTAATAAACATTCTCCTAAAAGAGGCTTCAAGCTGTTCATTGACATGGATGGTCCCATTCCTCTTTGGCGTGAAGGAGACAACATCAATGATTTCCCAAAACAATTTGAAATGTGTACTCGTCAGACCACAGCACACTTTTCCACTTTGTGTCTGTTCATCTCAGATGAGCTCAGTCCCGGAGCCGGCGGCGTTTCTGAGTGATGTTAATATACTATATGGCTTTCACTTTGCATGGATGAGTTAGTATTTAAAATAACCACGTAGCCTCTGCTACCTGAATGCTAACATAATGAGAAACTCCATCAGCCCATGGCTAACAATTAGCAGCTATGTAGCATAGGGGTGTAACGGTACGCCAAACCACATTTGGTTCGGTTCGTTTTTTTGGAAACTTCGGTTTGGTATATTTTCGGTACAAAAAACCTTTTTTTTCATGTTTATTTTGAAAAGATGACAAGTAAATGGTACATTTTTTTGAAAAAATAAATAAAAGCAAACCATTCGGGTAATATTCTAAGAAATTACACCAGAATAAAAAATACATTAACAATAAAGATCTCTTAGTTTAGTAAATTATTAAGACACTGAAATCTTTAAATCCTCAGCTGCATAGGCTGTCTATGACACATCTAAGTATTCAAGTTAAAGTTGTCATTACAGTACTGTACGTATATACACTTTTTGTGATGAAAAAAAAATTACATACCATAACAGTCACAATTATTGCTAACTATATTAAAACTCTTTATAATGAAAAAAATACAGTAACTTTAAAAAGTCTTTATGAAATTGTATACACTTTTTAGGTATTGAAATCTTTGAATGTTCAACAGCATATTGTAACGAATTGGGTTATCTGTGTTGTGGTCGGATTTGTGTGTTGCTGAGTTGTGATGTTTCCGAGGTTCATGAATGCATCGTATGGCAAGCGAGTGGAGCAGGCGAGAAAGAGCGCGAGCAGTTGTTAGCAGTTATTAATAAATACGTGATAATTAAACTACGTCTGACGGCGTGTTCCTGGAAGATGCTACAAAATGATAAATCTCGGATGATGCCGTGCTCTCTGCAACATAGCCACCGATCTCATGTAGCAATGTCGGCACACAACTTTCGGACTTAACCACGTACCTTTCCCCATCGGCGATTTTAACAGGAGAGCCAGAATGTTCCCAAACAGGAGACCGAGCGCTGGCTCTTTTCTGGCTCTCTCTTTGTGCCGCTACCTCCTCTGCTGCGTGCAACAGTCAGTAGAGCCCGTGCGTAAACTTGCGCTAAATAAGTGGACCGAACCGAACATGCCATACTGAAACGAATTAATACACCCACGTGTACCGTTACACACCTAATGCAGCAGTGTTCTGAACAGATAACATAACAAACAGTGGTGCTAGGTATATTGACAGACCATATAGCAATACACACAAGCATATATTCTTTATCCTCTGTAGAACTGCTAATATTACTGCTGTACTGAGAAGCTGAGAGAGCTGATCCTCCAGTAATGTAGAGGAGGCTTTCATTTCAATGTGGCCCCAATACTAATTTGTATACGCTGTATCTGCTTCAGTGGTGTTATTTACATGTTCAACAAATGTAGAAAAAAAAACTATTCCCATACCTCACAGTGTAATCAGCTACAGTTAATCTGCACACCTCCAAAAGGATTTCAGTAAAGGAGCTCCCCCACATGCCTCCCCCCCATGTATAATGCGCCCAGAGGACCGAGTCAAAGAGAACAAATCTATCTTGCCTAATTCTATGTAAATGAACTGCTTCTTTTTTAGCAACAATAAATCATTTAGCCCACCTGTGACTTGTAATAATAAAGCATGTCATGGTTATCGTAGAGGAAGACCCAAACGCAGGAGGCAAAAAGTGCAATATTAAGTATTTAATTAAAGAAAAAAGAAAAACGGCTAGCAAGGCACTGGGCCAACAAAAATGTGGAAGTCCAAAAACAACAAGGACCAAAGCAAACTAAACAAACACTAGGCTGGACTGGACTTTGACAAGTGACAAACCAAAACGAACCAACAAGGACTGAAAGAAAGCACTAAAAGGAACTAAATACAGACAAGTTGACGATACAACGAGGAACACCTGGACAAGACACAGAGGGTAGGAGGGAGCTGGTTTGCTAACACAAGGGACCGGGGATGACAAGCACGGGTGGACTCAATAACTTAACGAGAGACAGACAAAGGAACATAAGGAAAAACATGAAACTAAAGTCAAAAACCAAACTCAAAGGACAGACTATGACAAAAGCACTTACAACATAATGAAAGTGGTTTCGTATTCTCAGTTGTCATGGGGATGTTGTAGTATTGTCTCTTGTGTAGCAAAGGTTTCTGTTCAAAGAAAATCCATTACATGGTTGTTTACAAATTGCACTACAGTGCTGCCTTGACTCGCAAATCATCTTTCGGCATTGCAAAGAAAGGAAATGCCATTCATCTGTTCCAGTTTCCCCCATAAAACAAAACAACAACGTTTTTAATAACACTCTTAATTGTCTTATCTAAAGAAAAGCTATGTAGTTGTTTTAAATACATAACATGTAATTCTCTTTCTTTTGTTTAGTTTGATGCTAAAATTCAACTGGGGGTGGCAATAAACAGATTGAAGCTCCTTTTTGGATTCTTTTTTCCATTACCCAGTATGTATTTTCTCATTAATCAGATGAATAATCGGTAATCGACAATTTATTCTGACAAAAATCAACATCAGCCTCAAAACAAAACAAAACTCACTACTAAAATATTCAAAACATACTCGGTTCAACCCCTGGCAAAAATTATGGACTCACCATTCTCTGAGAATGTTCATTCAGTTGTTTAATTTTGTAGAAACAAAAGCAGAATGACAAAAGAAAAGTCAATGCAAATGGCAACTTTCTGGCTAAAAGTAGTTCCCCCTCAAAAATGTGGTACCGGTAGTTAGTAACAATGACTTGTTTAGACCAAGCAGAGGGGAAAAAAATGTGAAATCATGAAAAAACCCAACAGCAATACAACAATTCAACACACCACTAGTAATTTGTTGCAGCACACATTCTCAGAGGCATAAATATAACGAGTGATTAACAGTCCTCTTCATCGATCTGGCTCCAACTTTCTAGGCTCACTAATGCCAAATCAGTTTTGCTGTTGGATCTGAAGATTTTCAATTGGATTGAGATCCAAGGCCAAGGCTTTGGCCTTATGTGTCTTGAAATCTTCAAGGAATGTTTTCCCAGTTTTTGCTCTCTGGTTAGATGCCTTATCATCTTGAAAAATGATTTCATCATCCTTTCAATTGGTGGGCTTTGAAAAGTGTCCAAAATGTCCTAGTCAACTTGTGCATTTGTTGAAGTTGTAATGAGCTGACATGGAGCCCCATATCATGAATGACTGTGGAAATGTTTTCTTCAGGCAGTCGTGTTCATAAATCTCGCCAAACAAAATTGCCAGCATCATCTACCTTGCCTAATGCAGATTCGCCGTTCATCCGTGAATATGACTTTCATCCAGTCATCAACACTCCACCGTTGCTTTTCCTTCGCCCGTTGTAGCCTACTAGCCTTGATTTTGTTTTTCTGTTTGGGTGTTAATAATGGCTTTTTATTAGCGTGTCTCTATGCAAATTCCATTTTCCTTTAGGCGGCTGGTTACAGTTCTGTGCGTTTTCCATTTTCAAGACATATTGCTTGAAGATTTCTGTCCGGACAATTTGGTCTATAAGTATACTTGTTGGAGCCATAATGCCTGTCCACTTGGTGCAACAGTTCTCCAAGGTGCGATCGCTCCTGTTTAGCTTCAGACTAATGAGCAGATCTAAACGGATGCGACTGTTAGTTTTGGGAACGGAAATGTACAACTTGTTTCCATCATCTATTTGTCAGAACTGACTGAGTGCTTCTATAGTTTTCCCCTCTGCTTTGTCTACGACTGTAACTGTTACTGACCACCACATTTTTCTTCTTGATTTCTTTGAGTATTTTTTAAAGCCATAAAGTTGCCTTTTATTTTGTGTCAGGTCTGCGATCTGCTTATTCTCTACGAATTCAAACAACTGAATGAACATCCCCCGAGACTGGTGGTTCCATATTTTTTTTGCTAGTGGTTGCACACAGATTGTAACCAACCTATTTTGAGGGCAAATACCCAAATGAATGCAACAATTTTACAGGACTCTTGAAAATGAGAATACTCGGTAGGCCGGTTGAAAGAACGGCGCATGCCGTGCCTGCCCCTGGAGTAGCCCATTTAACAGCACTCTTCCCGCGAAGGCTCACAGGATATTTTCCTGTAGTCTTCCAAATAACAAAGCACTTCAAACATGCAGGACATGAACGCAGGTCTCATTCCCACCACATCTCCCACTGTCACTTGTCATGGGGGCGCACAGTACAACTGACCTGAATCACGGCGTCACCCCAACCCCGAATTTAATAATAGGCCTACATCTGTCTCTCTCTCTTATCATATATCATTAATTCATTTCATTTCAATTCTACCCTCTGTCTGCCCTCAATTATAATTGTCTCAGGGACTCTCTGATGCAAAAGCCGGATCAAAATAAATGTCTTCCCCGACCGCTTCCCCCCCAAAGCGTGAAGCCCTTCCAACAGCAAATCCATCGCTTGTATTTATTATGGCCCAGATTCCTGAAGATAGACAGGGCCGAGGCCAGTCCCCGAAGGGGAAATTTGATCCCATGGCCTGATTAAAAGCACGCTTGTTCGTAAAACAACGTGTTGTTGGGAGACGTTGGTGTAACACAGCGGGAGAGGCGGTGCTGGAGTGTGTGTGGTTTGCATTTCTTTTGATTACACCAATGTTTTTTTCCCAGACTGGCTCAGAGGCATAGCATATCTGAGGCCTGTTTCTAAGGGGCCAAGACCAATTAGTCATGTCTAACACCCCACTTTGCGTTGAAAGAAATTGTCTCTGATGTGGCCACGCACCTAAACATCGAAATATGCAAAGCCGCAACGGCCGCAATTTGCTTGGTTGAGTTCTGTCTTAAGCTTCCTATTATCCTCAAATATTACTAACACATTTGAAACTTGGAGTCGATTTGACCCCAGGGATATTTTTCTCCATAAAGTGATGTGCCGGTACATAAAATTGTTGAACCAGTCTTTGTGTCAGGCACTTTGTTTATACATAAATATCTCCTTGATCATGAAACTTATCAGTGAGTTGACCTGCACTCTAGCGCCACCGTCAGGCCAAACCTTTCAATTAGAATTAATGTATCTAAACATAAGGCGGTCATTTGTCCCTTCTACCTTCTGTGCCCAAAGATCAGTCAATTTTACACCGAGCTTTTAGCTAAAATCCCACATCAAGGTGTGAACAGGCGCTTTTGTTGCGGAAACAAGGCAATTGCTGGCACACGGAGGAGGTGGGGGGTGACGCCAGCCCATTTGGAGTAAAGTTTAGTTGCGCAGTCACTTTGTCTTTGAATGAGTTAATACATGAGTTGCCACTGAGAAACTTGGATGAAATCAACATGTTTTTTTTCTGTTCTTGTTGCTATGGATCAGCTAAAATAGTGTGTAACTGCCTGACGGATACAGCATATACAAAGAAATGGAAGTCAATCCAATCACAATTTTGTTTCTTTTTCGGAATACAGCAAGAACAAAATTACAAGTACCAGAATCCTATCAAATATACAAAATATGCTGCATGTATAAAAAAAACTGTTCAATATATGTAAAAAACAATGTTGAGCAGAGAGGTGTTGCTCTCATAGATGGCCTGGATGGCCTGCCATGGTCTGTGTGCATTTCTACTCTTTTTGAAGTTGGAGGTGATCATTTGGTGTAGTCTTGTTTTGCTTTCCTGATACGACGGGACAGGTAGGCTCTCGCTGTTCTCAGATTGGATTCATTCCCAGCTCTGAAGGCGATGTCTGGCCTTGCATCTCAAAACAATTGTACAAGTGTACTAACTGTGGAACTTGCTAACTTGTTTTTGTCCAAGTCTGTTTGTTTTGGGCAGAAGTCAACCCAAACATATATATTTTTTAAGAAGATCTTCTATGCAGGCCCACTAGTTGAAACAGCATTCTGGTTAATTTTGTGTTTGTGGAATAAGAGTTAGCAAGGCAGCAAAATCCATCCCTTTTTTAGCCATCTCAGGGGGAGGCCATTTTGTCACTTCTGTCGACTGAAAATGACATCACAACTTCTTAGGGCTCAGATAACGACCAATCATAGCTCAGCTTCAGAAAACAAGTGAGCGGTGATTGGTCGTTACGTGAGCCCCGAGCAGTTGTGATGTCATTTTCAGTCGACAGAAGTGACAAAATGGCCGCCCCCTGAGATGGCTAAAAACGGGAGGATTTTGCTGCTTAACTCATTTTCATATTGCCTTGTTTCATCTAGTGGGCCTGCATCGAACATATACTTGAAAAACAATATGTTTGGGTTGACTTCTCTTTAAAAAGTTTTCATGCAAATCTTCTCAAATTTTCTGACAACATTATTGGCCACAAGAGGATGAAACCTTTAGTTTTGGTGATGAAATGACCTTTCCTGTAGCGTCACCATCTGGTCAAACTTTCAGTTTTAGAGTGAGGGTATCTTGAAGATTTTTCAGACTTTGGAATGACTTCAAAGACATGGTGGCTGGAAATATTTCCCTTCCAGTGTCAGCGTTCCAAAGGCTTGCTGTTGCTTCACCTTTTGATTTGTAAACTCCTGCCGAATGAGCAAGCCAATGTAGGCTTCCAAGTCACCTACATCCAAGTCTTTCCAACTGTCCCCATACACACACTCCCCCTCTAAAGTGGTCAACCGCAGGGCAATATTTTCGATCGATGGCGTTATAAAGAGCTCAAATGATGACTTGATGGCTGATTGCACATCTGGTGGGGCCTGGAACCATTTTGATAATCTTAGTAGCGCTAAGTCTCTCTACCCTGCTGTTCAAGTGGGGAAAGGGACCATATTATCTTTCCATTTTTGGAAGTGTACACTGGTACACAATCCGCTGGTGATTGAGAGGAAATATAGGTTCCACCTCCCTCATATAACATTTATGGAAAAAAAAGGAAGACAATTTTACCCCCTCTACTCACTTTAACAACGAGGTAGACATGCTGCTAAGAGTGTTTCCCACCAGTCACACAGTCAGCCATGTTGAAGGCATAAAATTGTTATCCATGATCTTCATATAACTATCAATTGAGAATATTTTACTTGAGTTCATTTTAGAGGGGAGACGTGTAAGGTTCGGGTTAATACTTGGAAGTGATCAACTCGCAAGCCAACATTGGCTTCCTCACTTAGGCAGGAGTTCACAAGTCAACTTGTTTCCCCACATGCCAACACTATCAACGTTCTGGCGAAAATAGTTATTTTCCCCCACCCCCTGTAATGTATCAACTCAAAAGTATCAGCTCTGCACCTGCAGCTGTGGGGATGTTAGGTCACACACACACACACACACACACAGACACGTTTTCTGCAGCTAAAACAGCTTGGGCTCAAACTGATCCATGCGGAACACCAATGTGTGCAATCTGTGTTTAGCGCATTGAAAAAATAGCGTCATGATAATTTGATGCTAAATCCGCTGTCCCCGTCAATTTAGGAAAAGTCATGAAGTATGGAGCAAAAACAAAATAGTCAAATATTATTTTGGGAATTTTAAACACTGATTGGGGTTGAATTGACGCCAAGGAGGGTGTTGGAATGTTTTGTAGGTCTCGAGTCCATAAGCCCAATTAGCAATTTACAAAACAACTATTTACTCAATGCTTGTTCGTTTTATCTTTCAAGAAGGTATCCAATATAAATGAAGACTCACACAAATCTATTGAATTTTCTCGTCAGTTTTCTTTACCATCTCTGAAGTTCAGGAATCATACAATGATCAGATCTGGGCAGCTTTTCCAGCGAATGCTCTCACCCGAGACGGGCGAGGGCAGAAAAGAGGCGCGGTCTAACATGCAGCCCTCGCATTTATTCTGTCTTCAAAATCAAAACATAATGTGGGTTGGTCTCCTCCCTGGCTGGCCCTGCCTATGGGGCTGATCTTCACCAGCTGGACCGTGCTCAGATCAGGGCACGCTGACTCTGAGACTTCTGATTATGCGATGTGTAATTCCCAATTTGGTTTTTGGTTAACCTGTTGGCTAATATAAAGCCATTCTTATAGATTCAGATCCTTCAAGGGTTAAATGCGCTCTGTTCCAGAAAGGTAACGTGATAGGAGCTTTTGTCTTCAACTTGCGCTTCTTTTTTCCCCCACTTCTTAGGTAAACGAGATTTACCACGACGAGTCCCTGGGGGTCCATATCAACGTGGTCCTTGTGAGGATGATTATGCTGGGCTATGCCAAGGTGAGCTTCTCCTAACTGACTGACGGACTAACTAATAATAATCAACAATTATAACAAACCAACCAACAATCAACCAATTTATCCCAATGAAAGGCTGATTTACAGAGGGCTGTATTCCAGCTTGCTTGTGATGTGTTGCTAACCAACCAACCAACCAACAAACACAGATAAAAGGGAGATTCTGGTTGTTTGTGACCTTACTTGTGTTGTCACTAACTAACGAACTAACTAACTAACTTGTTAGTGTCGTGGAGGGTGTCTTTGCACAACATGAGATCATCTTTAGTACAAGTCAAGGGAACTAGTTGACTCAATCTGTGCTGTGGTTGGTGCTGCTGTTTTGGTTTTCAATGGAGGTCAAATGCGGTGAACGTTTTAAAGTCATCTCCTATTTTGCCGTGCCTACAGTTGACACAAACAATCAGTCGGTCTGAGCAGTGTCGCGTTCCTATACTGTACGATTCTCACCTAACTGGGGTTAGTGGTTAGCTCGCTTAGTTAGCAGTCTTTACTGCGGGGCCCTGTCAACGTGATCCTCTTTTTCCCGTCAGTCCATCAGCCTCATTGAAAGAGGCAACCCGTCTCGCAGCTTGGAAAATGTGTGCCGGTGGGCTTTTGGCCAGCAGAAGGGTGACGTAGACCACGCCGAGCACCACGACCACGCCATCTTCCTGACTCGTCAAGGCTTCGGCCCCACGGGAATGCAAGGTAAGGAGCCGCCACAGCCTTTTCCCGGGGGCGTGTCTTGCGCATGGCTGCTTTATTCATAAAATCCTCAGCGTGCTCTTCTTTTGGGGATTTTAAAGGCATGGGATTATTTGGCAATTGTATCACAGAAATCAGAAAGAAAGTCTTAAAGGAGATGTACTCGACTCTTAATTTTAAAACAATGTTGTCTTTTATCCTGTGCTCATCGTTGTCGTATGAATCGGTATTCTTTCAGGTCAATTTGACACGTACAATTTAAACCTCCAGCAAGTAATCATTAACAAATTGACTGTGTTTGTCTTAGTATCCCTAGATATAGTTATGTTATGTTTGATAGTATGACTTAAACAGCCTGAGGCCAATTTGACCCAAAAGAAAACATAAACGTACGCACAGGACAGGATAAACTGAAAGACCCGTAGTCCCTCATTTATTGCGGGGTTTACGCTCCAGAATCTTTGGGCGCTTGGTCTTATATACTGTATTGCAACTTTACCTTTATGCTATCTCTTCTGTTCATTTAAACAGAAATATATTACAACATTTTTTTTAATTTTTATATTAATATCTATTTTTTGGACATTCTTTGTCTTCAAGTAAGTCATGTGGTGACCACCATGCATGGTGGCGCTGCACCCTAGTGACCTCTATTGACCTGCCACTGTTTTATCGCTACATAAAACTGGGTTGACAAGCAGGAGGGATGAATAAGGCTAGGTTCACACCGCAGGCAAATGCGACCCAGATCGGATTTTTTTGCCCATATGCGACCTGTATCTGCATTTTTTTATGGCAGTCTGAACGGCTCGATTCCGATTTTTTCAAATGCGACCTCGGTCGATTTTGTATGTGGTCCTAGATCGGATACGTATCCGATCTTTTCCAATGCGTTCACGGTCTGAACGGCCAGGTCGCATATATCCGACATTGACGTCATCCGGAGCCCAAAATGTGCTCCGTGCAGGCAAAGGGAAACTGCTGGCAGCAAGGGATCGAATCCATTAAGTTGTTTTGAGTAACACTATTGACTTTATATTTTACCTTAATTTAATCCACCTTGAAACGTGAAGGATAAAGTGGATATTTATGGCGATCATAATTCAGCCACGGCTCAGATTCATTTTATTACGTACAGTTAAGACGTGACGTCATCGTTAGTGATGTCTCCATGAAATGAGATATTAAAACCTCGCCTCATAATTTCCCCCAAATACTGTATTTATTTCTACCTAATCGCTTGACTGTATAAATGCCCCGACACGCTGAACCACGTGTACTTCCGCAAACACAACGTCGAGTATGATGTCGTCTCTTCTTCTGCGCATGCGGGCCACTTTGACAATGCATGTGTTCATACAGCAGACAAGACCGAGGTTGCGTTCATAATGTTATATGAACGCTTAGTTCATAATGTAATATGAACGCTTACACAAAAAAAATTGGATTTTTTTCAAAAAATCCGAATTGAGCATTAAGACCTGCGGTGTGAACCTAGCCTAAGTCTCAAGGACCCATGCCCGGCCATTTTGGGTTCCAGCAGACACTCGGGGCCGGCCCATTCCAGGGCTGACAAATTAGGAATTGGGCCAAATGTTCCCTTTCAAAAGCAAGTATATTGGAATGATGCGTGACGCTAAATTACAAAGCTTTTTTTTCACCTGACATTTCATGTGGCATCAGATGGTCATTTTTGAGGATTTGTCATTATTTACACACACCCAAAAAAAGTCTCAAATACCCATGCCCAAAAAGACACATGTAGTCTGCCATTTTGGGGTGAATTCCAGCATTCATGATCAGATCGAGGATTCGCTGCGATAAAGAGACCGCCTGTAGTCGATTGTTTTGCTGAAAAGAAAATGAATCAGCCTGCAGCCTCTAAAGTCGTGTGTCTCTCTTACCGGGCAGCCATCTCATCTGCCAGCCGCATCGGTGATTTCCCAAAGGGGATACGGCAAGAAAACAAATTGCTTCCGACATACAGTACTTGCACCCCATGAATCTCTTTGCACTGATTTTAGAATCACCACAATGAGAAATTAATTACACGTCCATTCACCCCAGCCCCCCCTTTTGCCGTAGGGTGTGAAAAATCTATTCGACGTGACCGTAATTCTCCTGGCGAGCGGCCTGGGTTTTCATTTGAAGCGTGGAGGTCACGGAGGCATTATTAGCTTCATGTTTTAGCGTAGACTCAAAGGCCGAATCATTCCCACGTCGTTCGGGGGAGAGGCTGGGAGGTGAAACATTTCATGATTCGGGTTAGCATTTGATCAAGCGAGGAGCCGCGCAGCGAGACACGCGTTATTAGACGTTTGTCTTTGGGTGTGACATGTTTTGAAATGGGATCATTCCGACAAACAAAGCAATTGAGCAGGAAGTCGCCCATTCGGACAGCGAGGGCGCAATAACGGGCTGATGGAAACAGTCGGAGATGCTTGTTCTGTCTTCCGCAAAATAGCCAATTGAATCCGTCAAATCGCCTTGTAAAACACACACACAAACAATTTATCATGCGCAATGATGTTTGGTTTGAGAATGTTTTCTAGGGGCAAAGTGGAATCTTTGTAAACTGCCCAGCTCATTGTAGACAACGTCCAAAAAAATAACATCATATGTAATTGTCTAATTGACACTTTCTTTGTTTTTTACAACACTTTTTCCAAAATGGATTACAGAAGAATTATGCACCGAA
This sequence comes from Filicampus tigris, assembly GCF_054856515.1. Lineage (NCBI taxonomy): Eukaryota > Metazoa > Chordata > Actinopteri > Syngnathiformes > Syngnathidae > Filicampus > Filicampus tigris. The sequence goes on along the minus strand of NC_141221.1, from coordinate 15,668,487 downwards.
GAATTAAGGAAAAGACAGATACAGTAATTTTGTCCATTGCTGTTACACGGCAATATTTGGTATCAAACCAATACAGTGTAAATACTGGGTTGATATCGGAGATACGGCGACAATTTAGACTCATTTGGGCCCTTTTCAGGGACCTTTCAGACACATTAATTCACCCCCGAAAGCCTGTTGCCCTTAGCGACATGAGTTTGGTAGGCATGACTACAGTTCAATTGAGGTGTTGTCACTCTCTAAAACAAATAAATGGATGAACAAATATTTCCTCCAATTAAACCACCACAAATCTGAGGTGATTGTTCCTGGTAGTAAAGAAAGGAGGACTGCTGTTCGTAAATAGCTGGAGTCACTGTCTTTAACAAACAATGAGCAAGTCCAAAACCTTGGTGTGCTGTGTCAAACTAAACATCAAACAAAAACAATTACACACTGTCTTTAATCAGACTAAATAGCCTAGCCGGAGTAAAGCCTACTAGCTTAATGCTAACACACAATGCAAAATGCCAAAGACTGGTTAGGTAATAGAAATGGGAGAACAGTTTTATACCCCTCTAAGTCATGGATGTTTGACCAGTGCGGGTAGCGCAACACATGTAGACATATATACACACAGACATATTCTTTATCATCTGCGACTAATGACTGATTTTACTGCATTTTCATTCACATCGATGGGAAAATGGAGAAGATAATGGAGAGAAACTAAAGTACTGAGCTCACTACACTGCTATCGATCAATATCATGACTGGTGTCAACATTGATACTTGGATCGATCCGCCAACTGCTGCTTGGCAAGTCTTTCAGTGCCATAATAGTGGGCTCATTGACTAATTTGGGTCTTCTGCGACGTGTGGGGCCGTGGAGTGGTCACTTTGTGGTTTAGTACAAAAGGAGCATTCTGAGGAAAGATGCCAACTGCGGCACTAGCATTTCGCGCACGTTGCCAGTTGGAGAGCTGCCACCTGCTGTCACTTGTGATCCAAAGGTGACTGTTGGTAGGAAAGCTTCTTTTCGCCAGCTCACATGAATAAGCGTGAATCACTATCTTGCACGCACACACGCGCACTCCTCGACGTTGTTTGCTTGATCAGAATTCAAGAGTACAAAAGCCTAGAGCTAGTTTTCATGAAAGAAATGTCGGCCACAATTCTCAGAAATGTGTATAAAAGGATTCTTATTACTGAGGATACTAGACCAAAATGTAGTTCATTTTCAAACCAAAGGAGGAGGAAAATGTTCATGCTAGCTATCTCTACTGCATTATTTTATAATGAACATTTCTTCATCTGAGTAATTTTACCATAACATACAGTAGCAATTCCTCTGTTCAGTCAAATATGTTTATACAGTTTTCGACTTTTGCCACCCTACCACGCCTGTACACAAAATTGAAAACCCTGTTTCACAATTTTGCTTTATATAGGTGCTCTAAATTTGTTAGCAACCGGACAGAATCTGTAGGATCAGTTTACTGATGAAGAACCTCTTGAAATGGCCCTAAAAGAATTTCTTCAAACCAAAATGGCAGACATCCTGTGTCTTTACGGCTTCCTGAGACTTTTTTGTTGGTCTGCTTGTGATAATCATGTCAAAAAACTGTAATGTTGCTAATCCTAACTAGCTACGCGGTCTGAATTTAAGACATTTTGTCAAGCTCTGACCTTGTGTAGTTGAGGTATTGTTTCATGGTCAGTTGATAAGATTTTATCACATAAGAAATGGTGAAAACTCAAATGTTTCATAATTTTGTACCCTTCAATATGGCAGACTTTCTATGTCTTTTTGTGCTTTGGTACTAGCGCATTTTTGAAGGAGAATTGGCAGAAAATGCTTGAAATGGCTGATTCAAACCAAAATGGAAGGTTTCCTGTGTCTTTTTGGCATAGCTTCTTGAGATTTTTTTTGTGGGTCTACAATTAATCCTACCAAAGTACATGTTAGCTAAGAGAAATTTTGTACTAGTTGAGTTGTAAGAGTTTTGTGTTTTAGGGCGAGTCATCAAAATTTGCCCCAATGCTCCATCCACAATCAGTGACGAAAACTGTAATGTTTTGTCGCCCATCTGTCTATTACACTTGGTTCAAATTTGGTAGCAGTTGGACAAAATTTCTAGGACAATTAATTTCTGAAGGAGACCTAGCAAAACATGTTCATAAAATGTCTGCTTCAAACAAAAATGGCAGAGTCATGCTGCCTTTTTGGGCATCCCTTCTCACCTTTTTCGGCGGGTCTACTAAATACAGACATGCCTGTCAAATTGCATGTTTGTAAGGGACATTTGTTTTGTGGTCTTAATTTCACCCCCTCAAAAAAATCCAGTGGCGAAATATTCCTTGGAAATTACCAAAATGACTCACTTTCTTTGTCTTTCTGGGCATGGTTTCTTGAGACTTTTTTGTGAGTCTACTGATGACAGACATACCCGACAAACTTCATGTTGCTTCGTAAAACTGCTTTTGGTGGCTGCATGTTCAAGCTCTGAACCTTTTTGTAATTTCACTTTGCATGGCGGGCAGATTTTTTCCAATGGAAGGTCAAAATGTAGAACATTTTGAGCGCTCCGACTAAGATTTAAACTTAACCTTTACACTTTCAAGCATTATTTTTTGTTCACCACCAGCGAAAACCAACATTCAGTATGCAAATGTAGACGGACTGTAATGCATTGCAAGCATAGTGCGAGTGCTGCTGTTGGATTGGAAATGTCAAAAGATCATTTACAGTTAAAGAATATGGCCACGCTGCACACAGAGGATGAATTCTATTTCTCCACAGTCACATTTCTTCCCTCATCCTGCCACAAAGGCTGCTGATTAGAGACTTAATATGTTTCAGAAAGACCACCCAAGCAGCAGAACAGCTCACCATTTTCATTGACATTAGTCAGTGGGCCCTCCATTTCAACCTTGGCGCTTTTTTTTCATGCTCGAACTTCACACAGGTGATAATGGCTGCTTTTCATAACTTTGAAGATGTTGAAGAGCAGTTGAAATCAGGCGTCCCATGCAGAAGGGGGAGCTTTTTTTTTTTCCACCTGCTGTTTTGTCGGCTGCTGTTAACTGGCAGGAATTTTGACCTATTCATACTTTTTTTTTTCTTCTAATCTCATTTTTTACACGTATGACCCGCTCTGTCCAAACTGTCAGGATTAAGCACACATCCTAAAAACACACAAATTGGCTAATTTTTTTTCTTAATTGTCTGGGCCTGATTTTTAAAGAAGCTAATATCGGCTGATTGAATGGCCGGCCATTTAATCGATTGGACCTGGTAATTTAGATTATTTCAATCAATCACATAGCAGTCAGTGTAATTTCTATCTTAAGTACTGTAAGTAACATTGCGGTCTTCTTCATTTTAGGGCCTTGTGCTTTAAAAGAAACAGCTCCCCTTTCATAACTATTGACACATATGCAGTAAAAACTGCTTACTCCTCTTTTTATTTTTCTCGAAAGCATCCTGTATCTTTATAGAATCTAACCACATTCAACCGCGATATATTCATGGTGAATACAAGAAAGAATTGATTAGTGGCTTTGATGTCCAACTGATGAAGCGATTCATCTCAGCGGTAGCACCTCGATTTAGCTTTAGCGGTCGCAGCTCTTTGCCAGATGCATATCAGCAGCAGCGTGCCAAATCCAGAGTTGGGCATCGCTTAGCCGCCACCGAGTTCCCGTCTGCATATTTAAACCACCCACGTGGTCCCGGTCCGTCCCTCGTCGGCGACAGCCGATCACGTCCGGAACGTAATCTTCACGTCACACGCAGGCGCCGCACGAGCAGACATTCCTCCAAACAAAGAAAAAATATCAAACAAAGAATATGCAGGCGATGCCCAGCTCTGCAAATCGCATATATCAAGCAATGCGCAGCTACATCTTTTTTGGGGGGGGGGATACATTTGACCTGTGACGTACCTGCATGGGCAAGGCGGTGCTAATTGGCTCTTTAGCGCCGACACCTGCCAACTGATGAGGGCATGGATTTTTTGCAAATGGAAAAGTGATCATTTTCAAGCTGTCACCTTCCTGCTGTGTTTGCATCATCCGCATCCTGTGGCAGTTCCTGTTGTTTTTGTGTTAAAAAAAAAAGAAAGTGTGAAACTGAGTGAACTTTCCGAGAATAAGGATAAAGATGTCGCACAGCTCTAAGAAAGCACATGTAAAAGTCCAGAACTCACTTGATTTTGCAGGTGTTGAAAATTGATGTCTGGTCTGGGATTGCGGTCATGCCCACTACCCACATAAAACTGGCACCCCCTGAATTTGTTTTTTTTTTTTGAAAGTTCACCCCCAAAGCCAAACATTTTTAAACATGTCTGACATGAATAAACCCACAAAAATCAATTGAATTAAAAATGTATAGCCTTTCAAGGGGGGGAATGCATTCTTGAAAATGCCATCAAGATTTGAAAGTAGCCTCACTCCACAAATATTTGCAACAAAGCATGAAAGTGTGTAGTTGTTATAAATAGTCACAGTCACACTTCAACAAAATAGCAGTGCTAGCAATGCCGAGCTAGAATTAGCACTGTGAACAAGGCGACATTACCTTTAGCGTTACCTTTTTGTAATGGAGTGTTACTATGACATTATCTGTTTTAAGTTTCATACATTTTGGAATTTGGCGGCACGGTGGTCGGCTGGTTAGCACGTCCACCTCACAGTTCAGAGGTCGTGGGTTCGATTCCAGCCCGGGCCTTTATGTGTGGAGTTTGCATGTTCTCCCCGTGCCTGCGTGGGTTTTCTCCGGGCACTCCGGTTTCCTCCCACATTCCAAAAACATGCATGGTAAGCTGATTGGACACTCTAAAATTGTCCCTTGTGAGTGTGGGTGTTTGTTTGTCTCTGTGTGCCCTGCGATTGGCTGGCAACCGATTCAGGGTGTCCCCCGCCTACTGCCCGAAGACGGCTGGGATAGGCTCCAGCACTCCCCGCGACCCTTGCCTGAGGTTCTTTCGCTCTGCTTCTGTTTGCTAGCTTTATGTCCAGCTGCGAGCAAATGAGAAATGGGCATTTAAAAAGATATATTTTCTCTGTGTTGATATTCCGGCATAGTTTTAGCAAGCTACCCAAGGAGGTCACTGTGAGGCTGCGAGTGTGCGCTCCCTATAATGCTGCATTCAGACCGAACGTGAGCTGAGCGTTTCTGGGAGAGTTTCTTTTCCAAATATAGTCAATGTAGTTTGCGCGATCAGGCGCGTTGAAGCGTTTGAAATGTAAATTTGGCTTTTTCGCCCATTTCGCTGGGGGTTGCATCCATAAATAAAATATACTTATTCACTAATTTGGGGTCAATTTTGCCATTTCCAGATGTCCTTAAAAAACATAGTTGTCCTCGAGGTTTGATTCCATTGCTACCAAATTTGAACCATGTACACCAGACAGATGAACCAAATGTCGAGAAAATTCATCCCCCAGAGCCACTTTTGCTTCACAGCATGACATTTCATAGGCCTGTCTATCATTAAAAGTGTAAAAAACAAAAGAGTCTCAAGAAAAGCAGCTGTTTTAGCCTCGTTTGGCAATAACTCCATTCTTAATCCTCTAATTTCCCTAAAACTCATTATCGCTACATTGTTACTTTCATTTGCTTGCACCTCCTAACTTCTGTCCTTCTAATCCTTCCCAATTTTTTCTCTCTCAATTTCATTTAGGTTACGCTCCTGTGACGGGAATGTGCCACCCTGTCCGGAGCTGCACCCTCAACCACGAGGACGGCTTCTCCTCCGCCTTTGTGGTGGCTCACGAGACGGGTCACGTGTAAGTTTGGTCTTTGTTGTATTAAAGTGAGAAGACAAATGAGTAATAGACAATACAAAGGGGGGTCAAGGCCAGGGGCGGAGCCATGGGTGGGCCTGGGTGTGCACAGGCCCACCCAGATTGACAGACTGCCCACCCGGTGAGATTCATGAAATAAAATATATGCTTTTCAATTATTAGAAAATTATGATGAAATTATTTTTGAATTTGTGTTTCATTGTGTTTTTGTAATTGAATATTAAGAATGGCATAATTGTGGTTGTCTAAGGAAGATCTGAACTTCATATTATTCACTTTGTCATTTTATTTCATTTTTGGATACAATGGCATTTTTCATTTTATAATACACGATGTGTCCGCTGATAGTGTAGTGGTACACACGCCTGAGTTGTGTGCGGGCAGCGTGGGATCGATTCCCGCTCAGTGACAGTGTCTAGGTGTGCCCTGCGACTGGCTGGCGACCGGTTCGGGGTGTGGTCTGCCTTCGCCCATTGACGGCTGGGATAGGCTCCAGCAACTCCCCGCGACCCTATATAGGATAAGCGGTTTGGAAGATGACATGACATGACATACACGATGTGTTGGCACAGGAGGATTGTGCTCAGGGAGAAATATTCAGGCCCTCCCTAATTTTTCCGGGCCCACCCATTAGCCACGTTCTGGCTCCGCCCCTGGTCAAGGCCCAGGGTATCCACAGCCAATATTGTATGACCTGAGTCGACTTGCTTGAAACGTAGTGAGGACTTGACTTGCTTGATTTTTGCCACAGTAATTTGGGACTTGAAACTTGATGCATAAGGCTTGAGACTTACTTGGTACTTGCACATACAATATGTGACTTACTCCCACTGCTGCTATAAAGACAAACCACACAGTGGGACTAAGCATCGAAACAGATAGAGCTCGAGAGCCAACTATGTGGAATCTGCTGTGTTCCAGCAACTCTTACAGCCTGGGGCCAAATATCACCAGCTGGAGGCAACAAACAAGCCCAAAAAAATGCGTGGATTTATCCGATTACAGCGATGCAATTTGGAGAGAGAGCTGTAGGGCTGGCCGCGGCGACGATCGGATGATTTTAGCGGATCCAAATGCCATCTGCAGTGTTAGAGCCCACTGAGTGTTTGTTTGTTCCCGTTGAAAGTAATTGACTTGGAATGGCTTCTGGTCAATGGACTCGTTTCTTTTTTAATCGTCCCTCGACAGGGATGTCAAAACCTTTCAACTTCACAGTGGGCGCTCATGCGGCCGACCCTCGGACATTGCAGCCCAGCGAGGTGTTTCATGCCTCTCGTAAAAGGAATACACCATGAAAAGAACTTCTGCCACGTCTCTTAAACCGGGCACACAGATTGGTTGAGTTGGATAGTCATACACGCGAGATAAGATGTGTTATGTTAGACTCATATAATAAATACATACAGTGGAACTGGATGTATAACTTTGATTTAACGGACTAACGGGGCGAGGGGTCGTCCATTTGAGCCAATTGTCTGTTAAATTCAAGTACTTTTTTTCTTGGCCTAAATGCCTAGTACAGTAAAAAAATGATTATAATTCAATATAAAAGAGTTTGAAACTGTTGAAAAGTTTAAAATTGATCAAATTTATGTTACCGCGCCTCGTTTTTTTCACATCCGTTACGATTGGATGTCATTAGGCTTGACAAACAGAATACGATACTCTCCTTTTCAGCTGCGTGCCTACGACGATGCTACGCTAATACCCATGGAACTGTTGCCCCTATCAACATGGCCACCACATATGTCCACAAATTGCTTTTAATGGGAATATTGCCCCCACCAACATGGCTGCCGCATATAGGCGAGATGTTTGGTGCACTCTAGTCTGTACTGTACAGCTGCAATCCCTAAGAGCGGCACAACACGGAAACACGTGGACCAGGTTTTTTGAAGTAGGATGCAATGCAATACAATTTTATTTATATAGCGCATTACATAACAGCTAGGGCTGTAACAAAGCACTTTACAGTACAATAAATACAATAAAATTATGTATTATGTATTAATAAATATAGACATAAATAATATATAAAATATGAATAAATAAAGCCAATAAATTGACATAAAACACGATATACAATTGACACCGGAAAAGAGACGAAAATTTCAGGTCTGATCAAAAGCCAGAGAAAAGAAATGTGTCTTCAACCGGGTTTTAAAAATGGACAGAGAGGGAGCTTGCCTAACAACCAATGGGAGGTCATTCCAGAGGGAAAGACCAGCGACAGAAAATGCTCGATCCCCTCTGAGGTTCCGCTTGGTTTTCGGCACCTCGCGCAGCGCCTGGTCCGCAGACCTGAGGCTGCGGGAAGGTGAGAGTGGAGGACCTCGGTGAGGTACGCCGGGGCGAGGCCATTTAATGATTGAAAGAAAAATTGGAGAATCTTAAATTGAACCCTGAAATGCACTGGGAGACAGTGAAGGGAGGTCAGAATTGTACAGGATGTCACCTAATTTGGATGGAACATTTCGTCTAATAAGATTATTTTTTTCTAGGTTAGTCATGAAAAGAGAGGCATAAGGGTCCGTTAACTGCTGCTTGCCGCGTTAATATTTAATACTGGCAAATTGTTCCCCGTTAAATATGACAAACGGACTACAAGAATACTCGTTTACATCGAAAGGCCATTAAATGATAATTGTACCACTTTCGACACTGAAGAAACTTCCAGGAAAGTTGTGAAAACTCCCATGAATAATTGTCCATCCATTTTTTTGCCCCACACAGCAATTTGTCTGTGTGTGTGTGGGGGGGGGGGGGTTATTCATCTTCTCTTTCGAGCGGGATGTGTACATTTCGACAATCTGCCGTTGACTGTCAGAACATCCAGTCCGATGTCAGCGCACAGTCTGTGTTGTTAGCGCAGTTCCCCCTTAAGAAATGGAATACCTGTGAACCGGGTTTCTTTTAAAAGTGCAGATGCCAAATGAAAAGCTGCAGAGCATTCCACGCTTTGCTAAAAATAGCGCGGCGCGAGTTCCTGCTGCATATTCCGGTGTATGAATCAATACCCTCTGACGTCCTTTGGATTCCGAAAACCTCCCGACGTTCCGTGAATGAAGTCCGGTGTGGCCTTGAGAGGAGTTTTCGGAGGCGGCGGTGACTGATGATTGTGACCATCCGTTGTCTTTGTAGCTCTGTGAGGCTGAACTTTTATTGAGTTGATTTGTTGCTGTTGCTGGCGGTGATGCGTCTGAGAATGATTTTGGACAAGATCAATCCTATGACTCTTCATTATTTTTCTGTGCTCTCCCAAAGCAGATTGCATGGAAAACGTGGCCAAAAGTAGTCAATAAGAAATTTGTTGGTGTTCTTCGACTGGGGGGGGTGTTGTTTTCACCAAACGTCAATAACGCAAAATTGAAATAGAAAAATGTAACACGCTCAAGTCTGTCAGGGATGTTTGCGAAAATTGGGAGGTGTGTGACAGAGGACTGGATGCTGATGAGTATACAGACTTTGAAGGAAATAGAAGAGTCAGAGCTTACCCTGTAGATCTGCTTTTCTTGTTCCATGATGAGTCATCCAACAACCACGTGCAGTCATTCCCTTGGACAAATGTGGATGCCTGGACTGGAAATGAACCCAAAATGGATGCTTTCAACCAAAATGTCTGCCTTAGTTTGTCTTTTTGGGCATGACTGACCGAATTTAATATTACTATGGAAAACATTGGGTCAGAATTTAAAAAGACAAAAAGTTGCATATTTGTCTAATACGTTGTTAAAAAAAACTAATATTTGCTAGTGTTTACTTTTTTTTAAATGATCACTTCTACGACATTCCTAGAAAATCATAATGTCCCATCACTGGTAAGCTATTTTTGGAACACGGTCAGTCCCTGAAGGCCACCATGCTGGTGACCCCTAGATATGCAGATAGAAATTGGATTGAATATGTAGGAGGAGCTTATTTGGGAAGAACCTTTCAAATACGTAGCCGAAATGGCCCTAAAATGGCCGCTTCAAGCTACAGAGAATCTTTAAAGTGCAGTCTTTAAAGCGTTCACTACACCAACTTGACAAAATGCTACCAACACGTCATCAAACTTTGCCACGATGCTCTGCTCACACACAATGACGGAAACTCAAGTACATATATCTTTTAATTTAATATTGCCCATGCGTGAAGTATACATGGTTCAAATTGATGTGGTAGCAATTGGAGTCAATCTGTAAAATGAAATGAGCCCAATGTAGCCATGTGAAATCCAAATCTGTGCTTGCCTGTATCTTGTCAGACACAGCTTTTTGAGTCTCTAGCTTTTGGGATCTACTCGTGATAAATGCGCCAGCCAAATTTCATGTCGCTCAGTGAAACGTGCGTGTGTCTGCGTGTATACGCAGGTTGGGCATGGAGCACGATGGCCAGGGCAACCGCTGTGGGGACGAAACCACGATGGGCAGCGTCATGGCTCCTCTGGTCCAGGCGGCCTTCCACCGGTACCACTGGTCAATGTGCAGTGGGCAAGAACTCAAGCGATACATCCAGTAAGTGGGGCCTTGTTATTTTTCATTCCCAGGAATCTTTCTGCAGACTATTGTTTTGATTTGAGACTTTTTCGTCCCCCATTCTGAGTCGGGTGATATTTTTTTGAGACCTGTCAATTATATGTAATGGATTTTTGTGAAGGTGTGCTGTAGGGATGATGCTCCTCATTCGGGAGCCTCTGTCAAATCCAATCAAAGATAAATCAGCCTGTCTGAAGCTGCTGTCACTGTCAGATTTTTTTTTTTTTTTTTGAAGACGTCTGACTGCACTTCGCACAACAGCAAATTGTCACTTTTGGAGACTTTAGCGTCATTTTGTGTTTGCAGTGTGATTGGATACAATGACATTTACTTTGCTTGGAGGTGACTGGCCAGCCAAAATGTTTACGTATGTGAATTAGAGGTGTGAAAATTAATCGATTAATTGACAACTAATCGATGATCATATTAATCAATGATTATTTTTTGTATAATTCAGTAATCATTTAGAGTCAACATTTAATTTGAAAATAGCCAAATGTTGTGATTTCAGCTTCTCGGCAGTGAATGTTCTCTGATTTCTGTTGACATTTTCAAACATGTGCTGTTACTTTGGTAAACAATGATCAACATTTTTGCCTATTTTCTGACATGTTTGACATGCCAAACCAGTATCTAAATACTAATCATGTTTTTGGAAAAAATAATTGTCAGTAAAATCTATTATGAAAGTAATCCTTATCCTAATCCTAATCTTGCATCCTCAGTATTGATATACGTAACCCGTGACCTGCATAATCAAACCAATAACCATTTGATCAGGACGCAAGAAGTAGCTCTCAGATTCGAAAAAGCACAGGTCAGGGACAATGGTGCAGTCAGGGACCTGGTAACCATAGTAATCAGTTGAGAGGTGGGTACATATATATTGTACCTATATAAATTGATAAAAGCTACTAAAAGATGGTAAATTTAAGTTTTTCAGTTATCTTCGTGAGTAATTGTTGTATTGTGCCAGCAACGGTTTTGTATTTCTTCATGCTTTTGAAAATATGTAGAGGAGATTTTTGTCAAAATTACGGCAATAATATGGCTGTTTTTTTGGTTTTTTTTAGATAATATTGCATAATAGCAATCACCATAAATAAATGGAAAAATATACAGATATTCCATGTGATCGGTATCGGCCGATCTCACTCATGCATGATTGGTATCGGTGTCATAAAACCTGATCGGAACATTTTTTTTTCGTCCGTCCCTCTATTCGTCCCTGACCAAGTCAAGTACAGACTGAACGTGTTGTGTTGGGTTCTTTTAAAAAGCAAGACAACAATGTTCTCTTCTACGGAGCCGCCTTCATTGATTGGCCTGCACAACGTTTTTCATGTGCTTCCCATTAGTCACATTACACATGGATATTCTGCCCTCTGCAAAAGTTTTGCAATAAAACGTAATAGTATTGCATTATTACTAACCCTTAAATATTTTCCTGATGGCTGGCTTGCTCCAGTGGCCATCATCATCACCATCTTCATCACATCACAATGGTCTTGTGTTGCAGCTAAATGCTATCTTGGTTATACAGTTGTAAACAATTCAATCCACTCACGATACTCCCAGCCGGTAAGTGGATGTGCACAGGAAATTAGCCAGCTAATGATCTTGACTGTAATTCAAAGCAGTTTACAGCAAGCAATGTGTTTTTATATGATCACATATTTACAATATTCCATCAAACGGAGATTACATTGTTGCGAGTATGAGAAAGGGCCGAGGACTGTTTAGCTGTGAACATAGAGGTAAATGGCAACATTCAATGGGAGTGGAGGCATTCGGCAGCCATTAAAGAAAAATTAGCAACTCGAGCATGGACGCGATTAGCCCAAACGCACATCGTCACGTTCGGATCTCCATCCAAAACAATCAATTGCCGACTCGGCGGAGCTCGGCGACACGCGTGTATCCGCCGCTGCACCCGCTCGATGAGAGGATTTACAAGTGCGGGATCTGTGCTGCAATGCTCTGCTGGGAAGAAGAGCCAAGGTGTTACGCCTTTCCATCCAATTTCACATGTGCCAGGTTTGAATTTTCAAGTCAACTGTGACATGAAGGAATGAACCAGCCAGATGGGGTTTTAATGCCACCTTTCCTTCTAATCTGCCTGAGTCGTCTCACAGTTACACAAAGACAAGCGTCTGTTGGCGCCGTCAGTCCAAAGTCTCCAAAGTTCACATTTTCATTTGTGGAAATAAACTCTTCGATGAAATTTACAGTCCAACTAAACATAAAACAAAGAGAATTACACGTTTATTTAACACAATTAAAAGTTTTTTTTCCAGAGTATGTTCTATGCAAGCCCACTAGTTGAAACAAGGCATTCTGATCAATATTGCGTTTGTGGAATAAGAGTTAATCCACCCATTTTTAGCCATCTCTGGGGGCAGCCATTTTGTCACTTCTGTCGACTGAAAATGACATCACTCAGGGCTCAGGTAACGACCAGTCACGGCTCAACTTCAGAAAACAGGTCAGCAGTTTTGATGTCTTTTTCAGTCGACACAAGTGACAAAATGGCCGATCCTTGAGAAGGCGAAAAACGGGTGGATTTTGCTGCTTAACTCATAATCCACAAACGCAATATCAATCAGAATGCCTTGTTTCAACTAGTGGGCCTGCTGGGAACATATTCTTGAAAAAAATGTCTTTGGGTTGATTTCCCCTTTTTAAGAATGGCCCCCATTGACTTCATGCTAACATGTACAGTAGTAGAAAACACAAGTTACAAGTTAGCATCGATAGTTACAGTTTTATAAAGTGATGGATATTTGAACACAAATGGTGGAACAACACATGTAAACACAAACAAATTTTGAGCTGCCTCAACTGACGCCATCACGCAACTCGCATACTAGCTAACGATTTAGCCAGTTAACAGCCCGGGACCAGGCTGGCCCATGAAATAGTGAAAATCTATGCATCATTTATTATTTTCTAAATCACCCTAAAATATCTGAAAAAATGGCGATAAACAAAATATGAGGGTCCCCCCCCCCAAAAAAAAAACACACCAAAAAAATCACAAAATAATATATTGAAAAATATTGAAAGAAAATCCTTGATTAGGTGAATGCGTGGGTGCCAAACCATGAATATCTGGGCACCCACTGTACTGTAGCACGTGGACAAAAATGATACTTGCACCTCACATACATACATTTGGTATTATTTGCATGAGGTTTTAAAATGTATATAAATAAAATAAGTGTTATGTCTCTATTGAAAGGGTTGCATGATCCAAGCCGACCAGGAGAAACGTATCTACGCTTTTCTCTCCACTAGTGTGTAAACCTTTGATATCCACTGTATGTGTATGGTCAGACAGATGTTGACATTTTGTGTCGTCTACCTTTACATGACGTTTAGCATTTATGAGAATGGGAAAGTACGGTATAAAAGGTGACTGAAAATTGGTCTCACCCACCAGCACGTACGACTGCTTGCTGGACGACCCCTTCAAGCACGACTGGCCGCAGCTTCCCGAGCTGCCCGGGATCAACTACTCCATGGACGAGCAGTGCCGCTTCGACTTTGGCGTAGGCTACAAGATCTGCACCTCGGTGAGTAGCCAAAGTCCTCCCCTTGGCAAACATCTGTTTTGTTTTTTTGGGGGATGTCATTCATGTTGTGTGTGCTGAGGCTCACTCGGGGGATGCGCCGGCACTCGCCCCTTAATTAGTTGCTTTTTTCAGGTGCTAATTGGGAGAGGCGCGAGCGGTGTTGAGTCTTTGAAAATTGAAACTTACCAATTCAAAATGTCATATGAAAAAAATCAAAAATTAAAACAACGAAATTGACATTTAACTGTAAATTAAATGTCAAATCAATTTTTTTAATGGACTAAAAAAATGTTCAAAATACCATTTTTACAAATGTAAAAATAATCAAGTCAATCCAAGAAAGCTAATAAATACATTTAATACAAATTCAATGTATTGTTTGATTTTTTTTCTTAGTTAAAATGAGAATTAATAATATGATTCTAAATCCCCTCCCAATTTACAAGTGACATTTCAAATGCAATTAAGCTGAAGACATTCCACTGTAAAATACCGTCGAAAATCTCTCAAATTGGCTCAATGCATGACATGTATATGCTTCATATTTGTCACCAAAAACCTTTTTCCCCCCGGACATTTTTATTTTCCTCTCACACTGGCTTCCTCAACTTAGACAAAGTGAGCGCACTCACTCTTCCCTCGTCATATGTCACCACCTTTTTTTCCTCCGAGATGTTGAGGAAATTGACAGCGCACCAGCGCACATTCATTAAGGGCAAATGTGTATGCGGTGGAGGGATATGCCAATGAATGTTGTCCTTGCAAATCTCCCAAATCCTGAAAACTGCAAAGTCCCTGTGGGACAGAGTTGCAACTTTCAGCCTCAAATATGACCTGCTGCATAAAAATGCACCTGACAAGTCTGTTGACAGATACTTCTGCAAGGCATGAACTTAATAAATGATGATGTGTTGACTCCGCAATTGATTTAGTGTCATGATCTATCTTCTTTCATGTTCTGCGAGTGATGCTTACGACCACGACTTCTTGAATAATAGTTGTGGGTCCTTGTCCTTAAAAATCTGTTGCAATGCGCACACTGGATGGCTGGAGGTACACACATGGACACATTTCTTGCTACCGCTCTATTAATGGAAGAAAAAAACCACAGTGGTCACGGAAATAACTTGAATTGGACAAAAGTAATAATAAATACAAATGAATTGTGGTTTCACAGGCCTGGACAAAAATGATGGGACCCCTAGAAAAGATTGGAAATTATTTGTCCATAGTGACCTGTTCAACCAGGGGATGTCCTCTAATTAGCATCGCAGGTGTCTTCAAACTTTATTTACTGCCATTGACGTATTTATTTGTCTTTTCACAGTCCAGCCATTCAATCCCAGGAATTTATTCATATATTTTTCTTTCTTTTTTTTTTTTTTTAAAACATTACGGTTAAAGAGGGTCTGAAAATGTCTGGCAGTGAATGAGTTAAACAGTGACAAGTAGTCACTGTGCTGTTTGATGACATGGCATGTAGCACACTAAACATGGACCAGAGGAAGAATAGTAACAAAAGAGCCTAGAACAACCTCCAAAGAGAATTAAAGGTTAACTCCAAGGTCAAAGGTACATCAGTGTCACATGGCACCATCCATCCTCGTCCGAGCCGGAGACGACCGTAAATCGAGGTTCTCCTGTACTAACATTACCATCCAGTCTTGTCTTGTCAACAAAACCTCGCACTTGGTCTCATCATGATTTCATTATCAGAGCCATATTTAGTTTATCATCAGAGCCATATTTAGTTTCTCACCATCTTGTCATCATGAGAAAAAAAAAAAAAGCCTCAACAAAATCCTTTTGTCATGGCCATCGTTGACAGAAACAGCACTGGCTCGCTAATAGTTGTGTCTGCAAAGCCCAATCGTCGCCCTGAGAATTCTGCTGCAATGAGGACACTGGATGGCTGGAGGTCAACCAGGCCGAGAGGCGACATTTGCTCTTTTCCTCTGCTGGTGTTTATGCCGTCCCTCCTCCACTCGCCTAAATTCCTTGGCCAGACACCGCAGAGGCCAGCGAGGCCCACCGTGGAGAAGCAATCAACAGCTTCCCTCTGATTGGTAGTTGTCAATATGTGGGCGTGGCCACCATGTCTGTTCATTACGCTGGCGCCGTTAAAATTCAGCAGACCGTCGGTGAAATTGTGGCCGGCCACGGTGCACCCTGAGGCGGCCACGGCGGCGCCATAGCTCCGTCAGCCTGGAGGAAAAATGTTCTCCCTTTTTCGGGGCGCCGTTTGGTCCGACTCGCCAGCGATTGTGTTCTTTCTCCCTCTGTTGGTGTCATTGTTTTTTTTATTTTATTTTTTTAATGCGTCTTGGATGGGTTGAACTTGTTAAATGAATTTCGTTGCTTTGTACTTGTGACATGTGCAATGCCAACAAATTTCCATTCCATTCCCACATTTTTTCTCCTCCACGGTGACGCATGGTAATCTTGCAGCTACCCACTGAGCAATCCGAGGGGGACCGACCAGCTAATATATAAATCTATTATGTCCATTACGATATTATTTGTATTATTGTTTTTTTATGATTTTTGATTTGTTGTGTATGCGTGTGTGTGTTCCAGTCCAGCGTGTGCTATTGTGTTATTGTATTTTTATTACCAGTAATTCATTTTTTGTGGCGGTCCAATGTATAAACAAACGCATATTGCTGCTTTATTTCCACTTCTGGTCGGCTATTACTGCCTGCAGTCACATCGTATGATTATAATTATAGTCATATAAACAATGTTTATCTCCTCTAACCACTATCCTCTGCGATGTAACATGTACTTTAAAGCATTGCTCTCCCTTCCATTACATGCTTGACAAGTCATGTGACGCCATTTCGCTGTTCCATTTTGGTGGGACGGGATGAAACGCAAAGTAAACACACAGCACTCAGTTGACTGCTTCAACATTTCCGTATGTGTTTTTCCCCACCCCACTCACCTCAGGATGGCTCATGATGTCCTCTAATCCTCTTCCCCAGAGGTTACTGATGAGCTTTTTCACCCGTGAAAGCCTTTTGAAATCCACTCTTGCCTTCGACACCTCGACGGCATGCTGTGACACTTGTCACCAGCGAGCGGCCGCCTCAATTTGTTCACTTCCTCCATTCATCAGAGCGCGCTTCGTTTTAGGGGCTCTCCAACAAAAACACGGTGGCGAAAGAAAACACCTTGGTTAGTGATTTACTCCCCTCCACTCTTATTTGATGTCTTTCAGTTCCGCACGTTCGACCCGTGCAAGCAGCTGTGGTGCAGTCACCCCGACAACCCTTACTTCTGCAAGACCAAGAAGGGCCCGCCCCTTGACGGGACCGAATGCGCACCTGGGAAAGTACGTCTATCTAGTTTACGTCTATGCCTTATTTACATTTAAAATGGGTTCCCTGCGAGTCGTTTCAGTTTTGCCGACAGGCTCGGGGATGACCGAAACTCTGCATGGTGTCAGTGAACTCAATTCAATTCACTTTTAAGCAACACATTGGAAAATAGTGAAAAGTTCAGGTTCCAGAGGTTTCAAACCTTTTACTGCCGCTCCCAGTTGAAGTTTACTGACCTAACTGAACTAAAGATAAAAGTTGGAGAATTACATCATTTATTGTATTTAAAACAAGCACATAGCTTAGCCTTTTGTCAGATAATGCTAACGCATTATACAAATGCATATTTAAACATACATACACTTGTGCATTCAACATAGCAGTACACACAGTCGTATATTCTTTGTCCTCTGGGCCGATCTGAAACGAGTTGAGACGTCTATACGGTACAGATGTCCATGTGCAGTATATACTGTATGTCCGTCAGAACAGAATCATCTTTATGGGCCACGTATGTAAAAACTCATACCGAATTTGTCGATATACACATGCCTAGCAAATGTCATGTGAAACGGGCTTTGGGGGCTCAATTTTTAAAACATTCCTGGCGGCGCCACCAACCCAATATTTTCGAAAAGACACGCTTCTCGAGACGCTATCATTTACATAGGGGTGTAACGGTACACATGGGTGTGTTAATACGTTTCGGTATGGCATGTTCGGTTCGGTCCACTTGCGTTCGGTCACTTATTAGCGCGAGTTTACGCACGAACGCATTTGACTGTTGCAAGCAGGAGAGGAGGGCGGCGGCACTAAAGAGGAGTCAGGATGCCAGAAGCCGTGATAAATCATAAATGCATGGATAAATGGCATTATAATGGCATACGCAAACAAGCCAGAGCTCGAAGGTCCCCCGTACACTGCGGTCTCCTGTTTGGGAACATTCTGTCTGTCCTGTTAAAATCGGCAATAGGGAAATGTCCGTGTATAAGTCCCAAAGTTGTGTGCCGATATTGCTACATGAGATCGGCGGCTATGCTGTAGCTAGCACGTCTAACAAAATAGCACTTAAAACGACATCATCCGACTTTGAATGTTTCTTAGAGGAGGAAGCAAGCAGTATTTTTTAGCCAAAAACAAAGTACAATAGCTCTGTTCTTTGTTCTCCGCTGCTTCTCTCGCTAGCCGTACGATGCATTCATGAACCTCGGAAACATCACAACTCAGCAAAACACAAATCCGACCACGCAGATAACCCAATTCGTTACAATATGCTGTTGAACATTCAAAGATTTCAATGCCTAAAAAGTGTAAATAATTTCATAAAGACTTTAAAGTTACTGTATTTCATTAGAAAAAGAGTTTTTATACAGTTAGCAATAATTGTAACTGTTATTGTATGTATTTTTTTCATCAACTTGTCTTTATTCTTGAATCCTTAGATGTGTCATAGGCTGTTGCAGCTGAGTATTTAAAGATTTCAGTGTCTTAATAATTTACAAATTTAAGAGATCTTTATTGTTAGTGTATTTTTTATTCGGGTGTAATTTCTTAGAATATCACCCGAATGGTTCACTTTTAATTTTTTTCTAAAAAAACGTACCATTTACTTGTCCTCTTTTCAAAATAAACATATTTAAAAAAAAAAAAAGAAACATTTTTTTTGTACCGAAAATAAACCGAACCGAATTTTCCAAGAAACCGAACCGAACCGAAATCTGATTTAGCATACCGTTATACCCCTACATTTACACATAGAATGTTAAAAGTGATTTTGCTAACCAAAACAGCAGCATCTACCAAGGCTAAATAGTTTTCTGTCTTTATCTGCCATGTCGTTCACCGTCTAGTGGTGCTACAAAGGTCACTGCATGTGGAAGAACCCCAGTCAGGTGAAGCAAGACGGCGCCTGGGGCTCGTGGAGTAAACATGGCTCCTGCTCACGCTCCTGCGGGACCGGCGTTCGCCTCCGGACGCGCCAGTGCAACCACCCCGCGTAATTACTACACACTGACATTTGTCTACTTTTCCATTCTTGTTGTATTTAACATGCAACCTCCACAAACAAATCACTCAATGTTAAGAATAGTTCTATATTGTGTACTATCTTGTCCCTATTTATATTAGTAGAACAACATTTCCATCCTTGCGCATGTATTTCTTCATAAATATTTCAATAATAACCATACATTTTAATACTGATGATACCACTGCTATTGAATATTCAAAGGTAATGGGAACTGAATGATAGTCCCAAAAATGTTGAATAACATTACAGGTGCTGAAAATAAAAGGTATGCATGTAATAAGGTGAATAATGAGAGGAGAAAATTTGCAGCGGGAACACTGTGATTAAGTGCACTCACATAATGAAACCTGTTTGGACTCTGAAAGGTCTCTTTGGAATAGAACAAAGGTGGCCGCTAATAGCAAAGTAGCCAGAAGGGTGCCTTGCGTATTAGCATAATTTGAAGGTTAAATCTGGCTTCTCTGATCTTGAACATGAAACCACGCACGTTAGATCACCAACGCGACAAGCTAACTGCCAAATGTCCTTCCTTCCTCACCCAAAGTCCCATCAATGGCGGCCAGGACTGCCCGGGTGTCAACTTTGAGTATCAACTTTGCAACACGGACGACTGCCCCAAGCACTTTGAGGACTTCCGAGCGCAACAGTGTCAACTTCGCAACTCCCACTTTGAGTTCCAAAGCGCCAAGCACCACTGGCTTCCCTACGAGCATCCGGACGGTGAGTCGGGCCACCGCTGATGGACCGCTCGCCAGGTTCCCTTCCTCTGGGCGAACCGGCGGTGTGGGGGTGGGCTGCTTTGAGTCATGGTCAAGGCGTCCTTATGCAAAGGCGTAGTAGCATTGCCAACTGCTGCCCCGAAGGCTTGCATGGAAAATGTCACATTTGCATGCATTGGATTAAAAAAAAAAAAAAAGGGTCTTGTCTTCGTGCAAAACAGCAAGAAGCAGCGAGAAATAATCCATAGAGATGAAAGTGCACGGTTGGCTGAGTCACACAGGAGTACAAGAGATGCGTATGGAAATGATGTCACTGCCTAATTTCTTGACAGTCATTCGTAATAACTGCCACCTTGCACAATAGAAATCAACGGATCAACTAGAAATAATCCATAGTCATAAAACATTCGGCTCAGTCGTGCATAGGCGCATGTAGAGATGAGTCGTAGAATTACTGTGGTGTGATCGCCCCTTTCGGTAGTCGGCGATGATAACTGTTAACTTTCACAATACAAATAAACACAACGACTAGAAATGATCCACACGTAAAACAAAGTGCTCAGTAATGCGCGGGAAATGTTACATTATACAATTACTACAATGCGATCATTTCCACCACAATGGAAATGACATGAAATAATCCACAGGGGAAAAAAAAGTTCATCACCTTCACACGCGGGCAATGTCGACATGCGATAAAATTACGGTAATGCGGTTATTCCTTGCAAGTAATTCTTGACAATCTCCACCGTGCACAATAGAAATAAATAGAACGACAAGAAATAATCAGTCTAAAAAATATTAAAACAGCACATGCGATTTACGTGTGCTTTAACTAATGTGTTTAACTAATGCCAGTTATACATGATGCCCGCCACCTTGCACAATAGAAATAAACTCCGCTGCTAGAAATAATCAACAGTCAAAAAAATTCCACGTCAGACAAATACTACACTGCGATTTTTCCTTGCAAGTTATTAACAATAACCACCACCTTTGACAATAGGATCAAAGACAACAATTGGAAATGATCCACAGTATAACTTGAATTTGTTCAGACTACATTCCAAACCACATCTAATACTGTTGCCCTGCATGTTTGCGTTGTAGCCAACAAGAGATGCCACCTGTACTGCCAGTCCAAGGAAACGGGCGACGTGGCGTACATGAAGCAGCTGGTGCACGACGGCACGAGATGCTCTTACAAGGACGCCTACAGTGTCTGCATTCGCGGGGAGTGTGTGGTAAGGCCGAAATTTGCCGTAATTTCTCTCATTTGGGGTCTTTACTACCAATGTGGGACAATACTAGGGCCCGACCCATAAGAATTTTCTTTTTAGACAGATTGCGACATTTGGCAGAGTAAAATTACGATAACCGATCGATCGGCTTATTCATTTTTTAAAAAAGGATATTTAATAAAATAACTACTTTTTTTGTACTTTAACACTTACAATAATAAAGAAATAATAAAGATGTGAATTACAGATGTAATATTTGTCTGTTTTACAATACTTTGTCCTTTAGTATTTGGTTAACTTTATAGCAGAGAGAAAAATTGCATTTTTTTTTCAGTGCCGTTGTCGTTAACATAATATAGTAGCAATGTTTCATTCATCTTACAAATTTACACCGTCTCAAACTGAATAAGTATGCTGCCCTCTAGTGATCAACAGTGGAATTACACCTAATATAAACGAGCGATAGCCCAAAATAGTGTTATTAACTGTACAAAAAAAATCTGCCAAATAGCGGGAGCGCGAGCATAGAACCTGCGAGCGAGGGAGTGGTTTACTGTAATATCTAATTCGCCAAGCGGGGGCTCTCGTTCAAGCCCCTTTGGCTACTATCAGCAACAGGTGTAGCAATAGCCATAGCAATAGCTTAGCCAAATGTAGCATCTACACTTAAAACTTCACATAACTTCAAAAATATCCGTCTTCGGCAATAGTTTAGCCGTAGTAGCAAACAATAAGACAATGTGTATTTTTACTTTCAAACAACTTGCCTCAAACAAGATAAATTCTCTACTTTTACTGTATAAAGGCAGCCGAAAGATTTCACCTGTCCCCTCAGGTTAAAAAAAGAAAAAAAACATCGATATCCATATTTATTTGTTTTTTCAACGCACCAACACAACACTACAGTAGTTGTGGTATTCTACCATCTCTTTTTTTATTCCTTCATCATTCCACCCGCTCTTCTTGACACACACACACAACCGCAACTGAAATATAACCAACGTAAAGTGTCCACACGTAAATGAGAAATTTTCAAATATTCATAACATTGCAGTCAACGGAACATATGACATCAACCATAAAACAAATATGAACATATTGATGTTTGAGTATATTATTGAACACAGCATTCCTTAAAATAAATAACGTAATGAGAGCACATAACTTAGCAGTGTGTGTAGCGAATATCATGAACAGGCATTGGAGGAATACAGTATGTATGCTATCTTGCGGTTCGTGACAAATTTGCGACAGTAGGCATCCAGGGTACCCTGGGTTGTTCTTCTTTCAACATCTTTTATTTGTGGTTGCCTTTGGGACTTCTAATCAGTCTGTCAAAGTCCAGCGCCTCACTAATCTCTTTAATGAATGAGGCTGGAGGTGAAGGTTTTCTAATCTTGCTTGCACTTTTTGGGGGCGGGCGGGGGCTCTTCAGAAAGTCGGCTGCGACAGAGAAATCGGCTCCAACAAAGTGGAAGACAAGTGTGGCGTCTGCGGCGGCGACAACTCCCACTGCCGCACCGTCAAAGGAACTTTCACTCGCACCCCCAAGAAAGCTGGTAAGACACCGACGGGATGTCAGAAAGCCTCAAAGAAAAACATTTTCACTACATATGTCTTTTCCAGCTCCTCTTGAATCGAATTAGATTCTCCGTTGTCATGCCTGCGCTAAACGTCTAACCCCTGACTTACGTTTCAATGATGAAGCTGCAATCGTGTACGTTCATTTATTTCGATGGAAATTCTTGTATAAAGTAGAGCCCAACCGATTTATTCAGCCAATATTAACTCTTTAGATTTATTGGAGTTTTGCAGATAAACATACGGTACTTTTTTTTTTTTTTTTCATACGGTTAACGCATTACAATATATGACACCTTCAAAACCTGCTCGTAATTCATATCTTTATTGTTGTAAGTGTTGAAGGGAACAAATAAGAGAAGTTATTTTAGTTTTGTTTTTTGATTAATCGCCCGATTAGTTGGTTATCGGAATTTAACTTGTTAATTGGTCAAATATTGGCCACCTTTGTATGAAGTGCAGCAATACCTCTGAAACAGCACTCAGTGACCGAATCAACTTCCTTTTTCCGTTTCATGCCTGACAAGCGTTTTCAAAGTGTGAGTAGTTTGGCTTTATTTTCGCTCGACTTCCTTCCAAACTTTGTTCATTTGTTTAGCAAGTGTTATGAACCTGAATGTTGACAGCCGATAAACGAAGTGACGCAGCTGTCAAAATCGTCAGGAATAAGAACCTTATTAATTACTGAAGAAATAATTAAGTCCCACTTGCATTATTTTTTTTTTTTTAAAGCAAAATCCCCGTTATGCATTGACTTTTATGCCTTGGCGTTAATTGAAGCGTCTTCTGTCACGTTATCTCCCGTCGCCAGACACACTATGTGACACCCGCCACTGAGCGCACGTGTTTAAAAAAAAAAAAATTAATACCTATATTCATTTATTTGAGTTTTCCCTCCCTCACTACTAGGTCAGGGTATAACGTTAAGCCTTTCTTGCCTTTCTCTGTTATATAATCGTTATCTGTGATACTGATGGCTATCATTGCTAACCAACCATGTGATAACCTTGCATAATAGAATCTGCAGTCCAAAAAAAAAAAAGACCCACCTCATTTTCTGGCATTTTGAAAATGTCTGTAATGTGATTGCTCCTCTCATCAGTTATTCATGATAACCACCACATTGCGCAATACTAAAAAAAACAGAATACTAGAATTTAAGGACACACTCATACCAATTTTTCCAGACCGAGTAAAGGTACTTAGAATTGAGTGCTCACCGATACCAAGTACTGACACTTGATCATGCCAGTAGGTTTTTTTTCATCAAATATTTTTCATTAACACAGAATGCAATTTTCTTGACCGAGGCATCGTTTTTCTCATATAAAACTATTTAGAGTAACAACTTTTCATTACTGACGTTTTACAGATACACGTTTTACACAACACGGCATACCTTTCAATATCATTCCATATCATTAAGACTTTTCATCTGCATATTGCAAATTTTTCACCAATATCATTCCACATCACTCCATCTTTTTTTCACTCAGCATTCATACGCAACCTCTCCAGAAATTGCCTTTTCAAGTTACTTAGGATAACCACTACATTGCACAACAGAACCCAACACGACAACAGGAAATAATCCACAGTCAAATAAGTAGTCTGCCGCAAGTGCGCAATAGAAACGACACAAAATTATCCACAAATTCCCCAAAAATCGATAAATTCCAAGGTTGGATTATGAAGTGGTGGCACACCTTTAATAACATTTGGACAGACCTCCTAAGTAGCCTTAAGATGGCAGCTTCAGAAGAGAATGGCAATCCTTTTTTTTTTTTTTTTTTTGTTCTTTTGATCATGAAATGATTATTGTGACCATCTTAACATCATCAAACATCTTTTAACAGGGAAAGCCTTAAGCAAGAGAGCCCAAACAGAAAGCCATTTGTTGGAAAACACACTCTGCAAGTATCCATCGTTACAGCTGCCCGCCCGGCTTATAGCGCAGACCGCTAACACCCGGCTTTTGACTACTCTCTGCTGCTAATAATCATCCATGTAGGCTTGTGATCAATACATGTTTGTTCACTTCATGTGATTTATTTCTGGAGACGCACTAACATCAGCCTCCTCGTGCGTGTGTGTAATGTTTGTTTCCAACGTGCCGTAGACATCGCTGCAGACCTTTCCAGGCAATCTAGTGTGATGGTGTCGGCTATTTGTGCGCCAATTACAGTGGAATCTCCAAAGTCCAACACCCCAAAGGTCAAATTGCTTCATGATTATCTTAGGATTCATTTATTTAATTTATTAAGAAATATATATATTTTAATGTTAAGAAATGGGGAAGAAAAAAAAAATCATCATTAGCACATCATTATTTCTTGATTGGGATATTATCGAAGTATACAATATTCTCCTGTTACATCCACAGGAGACGGACTGCTGCGAATAATGAAAATCTGCAATTGACACCCCAGAGGGTGGCAAAGCACTACTTTTGTTTAAATTAAGCTCCTTAATTTCAACATTGTTGATCCAAAAATATGACTTTTTTTTTTTTTCCAAACCGATGCGAGTACGAGGATTCACTCTTTGAGTACACCGATTACTGATACCTGCGGTACTTTCAATACATAAAATGACATTCAACACAATGACAAAATATTGGAGCAAAGACCTTTCTTTCTGACTTACACAATGTCAGATTTTATTTAATTACTTAAAATAAGGCTGGTATCATCCAGATGCTCATAGTTGGCATCGGTACTTGGCCATCCCTACCCCTAAGCAGCACTTTTGTCGAAATGAAGCTCCTCAACTCACTCCAATGTGGTTCCTCTACACAAAGATGGCGCCAAATCACTTAGGTTTCCCAAAAATCTATCTGTCACTATAGGCAAATGCCGTTTCTCCAATTCACTCAGGTTCACTGTAATTGTTTATATATTTTTTTTTAATAAATGAAAGAACTTCAACGTTTTTCTCTCTTACTGTATCAAATGTCAACTTAAAACCAAGGTGCAAAGTTCATATCAACTATATAACTGTTACACACCCTTCATTTTGGGGGGGAGGGCAACAAACAACTTTGGTGGTTCCACTGTAATTTCATTTAAACAGGATTCACCCTGGATGCCTTTGTTTGTTTTTTTTTGTAATAAACCCCCCTACACCACTCCTAGCCCCGCCCCCGCAGCTGGATGCGAAGTCCGACCGCAGGCCGGGTTGTCCCTGCGGCCGTGCCACCTGTCGTAACCTCGCCGAAGCCGGCTGCATCAGTAATAACTCCTCGCAGCTCCGCGCCGTCCGTGTCATGTGACCCCTCCTCCAATGTCGCGGGGGCAAGCAATTACACCCCTCCGCAGGGCTCTCGGGTCCTGCCGGCCTCAAAATGAGTTCCCTCCTCATCCAGTGTGAAGTCCCACCCGCTGTGCTGATCAGATCCAATCTGTCGCCCGCAAGCCAACTAATGGCTTTGTTTCGTTCCAAAAGGGAAAACCAGAGGAGCCTTCTCGTTGCCCAAAGGAGCTCGCAATGTCTTTTTAAATGAGAGCGAGGAGTTTAGAAATGTCATGGGTGAGTCACAAGAGGTTTGTAAAAGCGGTGGACATCCCTGCCAGTCTTTGCTGCCCACTAGTCTACTAAACAGGTTTTTTTTGTTTGTTTGTTGTTGTTTGGTTTTCACTCGCACTGAATTTGAATATTAAGCGCAGGCTTCTGCCAAGGTTGGAACATTTTTCACCTCCAAACTTTGTAAAGCTACAGATGCCCTGGAGTGGATCAGGGTTGTACATTCTGTCGTGACTACCCGAAGTTCACTGACGCTGACCCAACCGGGCAGGTGCAAATAAACAAGAGGAAATCAACACCTTCTTGCTTTTTTTAATATTCACTCTTGGGTATTTTGAATTTTATTCAGTTCAATTGATCAACCATTATTGGTCTTTTGATCGTACTGCGCACATTTTGCGGGTTAAAGCCTTCTATGAGGAATGGCTTGAACAAGATATAAAGCCCAGAAAATAATCTGGTCAAAGAGAGAGATTTTCCAAATAAAAAGAATATAACATATAAAAACATGAACTAAAAAAGTCATATTTTCTTTTTGCTATATATGAATAATCATTGAAACTTATATAAGGGTGTAATGAAAACCAATTGGAACCGGAAAATCAATTTGAACAGAATCGAATAGTTCGATTTTAAAATGTACGGCCCTTGAATGGTATCGCACGTGTATCGAGACAAATATCGAATAGTCTTTTATTACAGATGCACAGCAGGTATGACTCCAAATCAGTCGTTTCTTGGAATCTCATTAACTTGAGTAGTTTAGAGAGCGTTGTTACATATCGCTAAACATGACAAAAGCTTTAGCCGTACCATTCCAAATCAATATGTAATCTCGCTCAATCCAAACACATTTGAAAATGTATACGTTTCTTGAATTGTATCGCACATGCTTTGAGAAACGTATCGAATCATCTTTCAGTGGAGAGGTGAACTCGATCTCATCAAAACCATCAGTGAGTAATCCACGGCCAAAATGTAAAAAAGAAAAAAAAAAACCCACAACTGATATTTGTGAGAAACTTTTGATCCACAAATGAAAATCGCCTTGGCAGAGGTAACAAAGGCACAAATGCCTCATTCATACTCCGAGCGTCCTATTCGTGTGAATGAAAACCTCTTTTCTTATAATTGCCCTCCTCCTCCTCCTCCTCCTCCTCTTCTTCCTCGGGCTGCTTTGTAGAGCAAAGCATGCGGGATGTCCACCCCTGCAAACTCGTCGTTTCTGCTCATCTCCTGTCTGTGTTTCTCTTTTGTTTCTTCCCTTTCCGCTGACGCCAAAGGCTACCTTAAGATGTTTCTCATTCCTCCTGGAGCTAGACATGTGATCATCCAAGAACATGAGGCCGCCCCTCAAATTCTTGGTAAGTGTGACGTCGCTACGCAACCGGGCAGCTCATAGCCGTCCTCCTCCTTATTTCCGATACGAGGCTGATCGGAACATGTGTCGAGATGAATAAATCAGTCATACATTCTGTATGAAGGCTTGCATCGTTTATTTATTCGCACGCATGCAGTACGGATGATTAATGCGATTAAAGACACTCTTGGGGTTGCGCACGATTGAATAATCGCGGACAAAAAATACTTAGCGATCGAAATGACGTTGGAAATAATGTTGAGTAGATGCGCAAAGAAGAACAATCAGTCAAAGTCACATCGGCATCGCACTGGACTTGAATTCAAATTGCAAACCGCAAATGCTGCAATTAGGAAAGAAACGTTTATAGAAATATATATATATATATATATATTTCGCTCAATTACCATTGTTTAATGGGTTATAAAACCGCGACATTCATCGACCTGCCTGTGGCATTTTGCGAATGTTTGTTGGAATTAAGCTAAACAGACTTAAGTAAGGCAAAACTACAGTCTCTGTAATTGTCTTTGTTGTGTTTAGACAGTCAACTTCAGCCCGAGAGTGGCAATAAACATCTTGAAGGTTCTTTTCCGCAGAATTTTCTGCCCAACTGCTGCTTGTTGTGAAATGAGTCAAGTTCCCTGCCACCATGGAACGTTGGCACCCTGACAAATTCTAAAATCAGGTCAATCCAATCACAAGGCACCACTGTACTTGTAAGAATACTCATGCTTCAAGAAGTTTCAACCCAAAAAAAAAGACTCGGGGGGGGGGGGGCGGTTTAACATACCTCAGACCGAACAAATTGATTTGATTGTCGGAAAGCCAAAACGTTTTTTGTGTCTTTTCACTTTCTTGCAGGCAGGGGAGTAATGAGAGGATGCATGCGCCCTGAGCCATCACAATCATTGTGAAAATTATCTCCATTAAAATCCGGTGCAGCGGCAGATGATTTGTATTGTTTGTGCGGCAGCTTTGTTTTTGTATCAGATGGGCTTTCACGGAATATCAACTTTACATATATTAGCGGAGCCTTTCCATTGCCTTAGACATTGACGAACACTTCAAGACTCACATGTTGCCGTCTAGTCATGCTTTCTGTGCGCTGAGGCTTTGAGCCATGGGAACTGGTCCCGTTCTTTTTGAGTTTCGACTTGGGCTGGATCACTACAGGTCCAAATTATATTTAATGGTCTCCGCCTCTCTGATATAACAAATTTAAATCATGTTTAAAAGTGCGCGCGCTTCTTATGTACTATATTTAAATCAGGAATGGGCAACTGGCAGCCCACGCTGAGTGGCCTGTTAATCAATAAAAAAAATTATAGTAATGAGGGTGGCACGGTGGTCAACTGGTTAGCACGTCCGCTTCACAGTTCAGAGGTCGTGGGTTCTTTACCGGCGCCGGCCTCCCTGTGTGGAGTTTGCATGTTCTCCCCGTGCCTGCGTCAGTTTTCTCTCTTGCAAAAACATGCATGGTAGGTTGATTGGACACTCTAAATTGCCCTTAGGTGTGATTGTGAGTGCGGATGTTTGTTTGTCTCCGTGTGCCCTGCGATTGGCTGGCAACCAATCAGGGTGTCCCCTGTCTACTGCTCGAAGTCAGCTGGGATAGGCTCTAGCACGCCCGCGACCCTTGTGAGGACAAGCGGTATAGATAATGGATGGATGGATTATAGTAATGAAAAAATACCCCCAAAATTTTCACCGACAAATTTAACTCTTCACAGATTTTTTTTACATATTTAACCCTTTCATGCACCGTGGTCACAAAAGTTGCTTTCGCCTATATTTAGTCATCTAAAAATATATATTTATATTTTAAATAATTACATCAAATCATAATTAAAGCATGAAAGGGTTCAAATATTTTCAAAAATGTAGATGAATTAATATAGGCGAAAGCAACTTTTAAATAGCTGTCCACTGTAGTGACCACTGTGCATGAAAGGGTTAATGTACAACATTTTATGTACCATTTACATCACATTTAATTGTCTTGCACTTCAAATTGAGTCACCTACATGTAGTGTAAATCCAGCCTTGGTCTCTGTTTGTGTGGACAGCATTACTTTGCCTTCACAGTGTTGCCTTTGCAGTGTTCTGGAGTAGTGGCCCCCTCTGTAGCAAAATAAACTCTGTAAACAGTGGGGTTAAAAATAACACAATTTGGGGTCAAAAATGGACCGATCCACTATTTGGATCAATTTGACCCACTTTCTTGCATTTTGTACAAAACAGCCCAATTTGGGGTTGTTTTTGCAGAAAACAACCCAGAAAATTGGGTCAAATTGACCCAATTAGTGGATCAGTCCATTTTTGACCCCAAATTGTGTTATTTTTAACCCCACTGTTTTCAGAGTGTAGACTCTTTGTGATTGATTTGTGGAGCTGTTTTTCATTGGTTCATAACAAACGGCCAATTGCAGCAATCAAGAACCAGGCGACTGGCCACTACATTCTCAACGGCAAAGGAGAGGAGGTCAAGTCCAGGAGCTTCATTGACTTGGGCGTGGAGTGGCACTACAGCATCGAGGAAGACATGGAAACGCTACACACTGACGGACCTCTGCACGACCCTGTGGTGGTTCTGGTAAGAGGGAATCCATGTATTACATCTATCAGTTGCTGTCAAAAGGGGGTGGTGATGAGCCATTTCAGGGTGGGACTGTCGATTATCATACCTTGTCTTGAAAATGATCACTTCATAACTAAATGACAGACTGGATGGGACTTTTCAGACTTTTTGGGGGGTCTACTCACGATAAACATGCCTACGTAATTTTCACCTTCATAAATAAAACTGACTTCTGGGGCGGAATTTTCAAGAGATATTACGCAGCGCCGACCTTGAGAGTTTGAATTTCTTGTTTTATGGCGAAGCATCAAATGTCACCGTTCCTCCACGAAATTTGGGAGCCATCAGGCCCTGGAGATTGCCAAAATGACCCTTAAAATATTTGTTTCAGACCAAAATGGTGGACTTCCGGTGCATTTCCTAGCGTGGCTTCTTGAGACTTTTTTGTGCGTCAACACATGATAGACACACCTACCAAATTTCACGTTACTGAGTAAAACTGACTTGGGGGACTGAATTTTCAAAACATTTGATTCAGCTCTGACCTTGTCGTGCTTCCACCTTCATCGGTTAATCCATTGGTCATTTCCGGCGCCGCGCGAGTGACTGCCCGTAATCGCAGCTTCGGCTCACCGGTGAGCCTTTTCGTGTGTTTTTGTACCTTATTATTATTCTACCTCATACCTTTCCACATAGTGGATGTTCGTAAACTTACGCAGCAATGGACATCCAACTTGCGGTATTTTTGCTGCTTTTGGTGGCTATTTTTTTGCGCGATCGTGTCCGGAGATTTGGCGGGGAGCCGCGGCTCCATTGTTTACAGCCTCCAGTCTCCAGCTGCCAGCCGCACCAGACAGCCACCACTCCCTCCTGCTCAGTCTTGGCCTTCACAACATCTCAGGTGACAAACCAGCTGAAGAAGATGAAGACGAGAAAGGCAGCGAGTCCGGATGGCATCAGCCCCCAGCTCCTCAAATCCTGCGCAGACCAGCTGTGTGGAATCGTCCAGCACATGTTCAACCTGAGCCTGAAGCTGGGCAGAGTCCCCCAGCTGTGGAAAACATCCTGCCTGGTCCCGGTGCCAAAGACCCCCCCACCCGAAGGAGCTCAACAGCTTCAGACTAGTGACGCTGACGTCTCACTTGATGAAGACCCTGGAGAGACTGGTCCTCGTCCACGTGAGCTCCTCAATGGACCCGCTCCAGTTCGCATACCAGCCTGGCATCAGTGTGGATGATTCCATCATCTACCTCCTCCACACGTCACTCTCCCACCTGGAGAAGGCGGGGAGCACTGTGAGGATCATGTTCTTTGATTTCTCCAGTGCTGTCAACACCATCCAGCCCAACCTATTGGAAGACAAGCTGGAGCGGGCGGGAGTGGCCCACCACCTCACCACGTGGATCTAGGACTACCTCACAAACCGGCCACAGTATGTGAGGACACAGGACTGTGTGTCTGACGTGCTCCTCTGCAGCACAGGGGCCCCGCAGGGAACTGTCTTGGCTCCCTTCCTGATCACCCTCTACACCTTGGACTTCAACTACAGCACCTGTCACCTGCAGAAGTTCTCTGACGACTCTGCGATTGTCAGCCTCATCGCAGGCGGAGATGATCGGGAGTTCAGAGAACTTACTCATTGTTTTGTGGACTGGTGCCAGCAGAACCGCCTCCTGATCAATGCGGGGAAATCCAAAGAGATGGCGCTAACACTCTGCACCTGCACCAGTGAATATCCGGGGAACAGATGTTGAGAGAGTCTCAACTTACAAGTGCCTGGGTGTTCATCTGAACAATAAACTGGACTGGAGCGACAACACAGACGCCCTCTATACTCAGGAGACTGAGGTCTTTTGGGGTTCAGGGGACACTCCTCAGGAACCTTTATGACTCGGTGGTTGCATCGGTCATTTTCCAGGGAGTGGTCGCCTGGGCAGCTGGCGTCTCGGCCCGGGAAGAAGCAAGAAGCGGCTGGACAAACTGGTCAGGAGGGCCGGCTCTGTCCCGGGCTGCTCCCTGGACTCAGTGGGGGACAGGAGGATGATGGCCAAGCTGTCATTAATGCTGGACAACCCGGCCCACCCCCTCCAGGGCACTCTAACAGCACTCCGCAGCTCCTTCAGCGACAGACTGTTACACCCTCGCTGTGCAAAGGAGAGATTCCGCCGCCCCTTCTTGCCTGCTGCTGTCAGACTGTTTAACAAGAACATCGGGTAGTCTCTACAAACTGGCGGACATTAGTGCAATTGTGTCCTGCACCTGAGCTTATATTGTGCAATACTCAACATTCCCCACTACTGTATTCTTACTTTTATCCAATGCTGTTCCTTTTATATCAGCTGCACTGTCACTTAAAGTATTTTTTTAACCTCTGTACTATGTACAGGCTAAAATGAGTGTTTCTTCATACTTTATATGTAGATGCATGTTGGTGTGTATATACACATGGTTACTGCGTATATTTACTTTGGTTTTTGATTTTGAATGTTTGCTGTTAATGTTATACATTGACGGCTCCATTATGCCGCCGTCTCTGTGTGACCTATATCTTTGCTGCTGTAACGATGAAAACTTCCCCACTGTGGGGTAAATAAAGCCCTTCTTCTTCTTCTTTGGCCAGTCATCAGCCATGTCGCCAGGCTTCGCCCGCTCGCTGTGACGGAAGGTCAACGTTTGGCGCTGTAATTCCGCATTGCCCATCTGTACAGCGCATTAATCCTCTTTTTGTGGACCGCCAACTGTTTTTCACACTGCACTCAGCACAGTAGTGCACCATTGACCAATTTGACCCAACGTCTTGCGTTGTTTTGTACAAAAGTACCCATTTTTGGGGTTGTTTTTGAGAACATTACCCAGAAAGTTGGGTTAAAGTGACCCAAGCAGTGAATCGGTCCTTTTTTGACCCCAAATATTGTTATTATATACCCAAGTGTTTTTAGAGTGTTCATTTTTGCCTTTGGAGCTGTGTGCAAGCTGCATGTATTGTGCACACTTTTCCGGCTGTAAGAACAAATATTGTATAGAAATGGCGCGTTCAAAGTTCACTGCTAAAAGCCAAGCGGATGGTGAAAATCATCAATTCATAGTAGAGTAGAGTGAAAGGGCGACCAGCCGCATCCGAAGCAGATGCCCGAGCCACCTCATCTGGTTCATCTCGACACAGAGGAGCTGTGGCTCCAATATGAACAAATTAAATTTTGAAAAGATATTTCTTGAGTATACCGAGGTAAGAACAATAAAAATAAATGCAGTGAAATCATCATATCAAGCTGCAAGTCGGGTTCTCGTCACATCTGGCACAACAACAAAAAGCAACGGAGCGCTTGCTTGAAGTGTCCTGGATTTGGGGTAAGCATAAGAAGACCTTCTCAGATGCAGAAAGAACAAAATAATGCATGGCTGAAGTCATGGCTGAAGATGTTTGAGGGATAGAATTTGTTTTAACCAAATCTCCTTTTCAATTATATTCATCTTTTAATTTTATGTCGAAATGGAAATGACATGAAGAGGCGGACTTTTATAACGCCTCAGACAGTTGAGTGTTAAACACTTTAAATGAGTTAATAATGTGTAAATAGAGCAGACAATGTGTTTCCTCACGCGAGTGACAAAATGTAGTTTAAAATAGGTAGCAAATGGACAAAATGATAGACATGCCCACCAAATTTCACATTGCCAAGTGAAACTGGTTTCAGGGGGCAGAACATGCTCGTGCACTAATCAGCCAAATACTGAATCTGAATCACAATGGAGTACCGGGGGAACCATTAGCCAGGTCTACATGGAATAGACCTGACAATTTATACTTAGAGGGACTTGAGTGTTTGAATGACCCGTCGTGATCCGGCTGTAATTGCATCTCAGCGGGCGAAACCTGCTTTATAGTCATGGAAGGATATTTTTTTTAATTTAATGGAAATGGCCTGAAAAGGGGTCATGTCAAATGTGGCAACGTCTTCCATGGGACTTTTACTCAGTTGACTGAAAACATGGTCTCTTTTTTTTGTAAGCGTCAATCTTTTCATCACGTCAACGCTAATTTCAGCCTTGTAATTTTCATTAAGTAGACGTGACGAGGCGCAATTTGCCCGTCTAAATTACATGGATCGTTCTGTGGAAATTGTTCTATTGAATTCAGTCTTTAAATATGCCGTTTACCAAACATGTCACATTCGTGCAAAGAGCACTCTTGAGCTTAAATATATTTCACGTGTCTTATGTCAGGACAGCTGTGTTTTATGGTAGTCAATTTCGTTCTCATGCCCGAAAGCACATGCAATGGCGATCATTAAATTGCTTGGCGATTTAGCGTTGTCCACTGCTCAAACATGCAATGACAAAAATTGAAATGGTCACAATTCAAAACGTTTCATCAGTCTATTTGTCAGTCCTTCTCAAATAGGGGGGTGCAGTAAGATGCCCGAGGGGGGCACGTGTGGCCCCAGGTAAAATGCTTCTTCTTTTTTTGCCGTACTAGAATAAAATGTCATTGTAAATCCACTACAGAAGGTGGCATTGGAGCTCATTGTTAGTGTGCAATTTAGAGTCTAAGGTGTAGGATTTTTTGTTTGTTTGTTTTGCAACAAGCAAGTGCACACAGAAATATGAAGTACAATGAACAAACTATTACCAAACACTAGGGCTGTTCAATTTTGCCTAACAATAAAATCCCAATTATTTTCTCTCAAACCCGATTTTACAATTACGATTTCTTTGTAATATAAAAAATAAGGAAAAATGAAGCATTTTGAATGTCTTTTATTTAAACTTAATTTTTCTTTCTTTGAACTCAAAATGCCAGTCAATTTAACTTAGTACACACAGAACAATCCATTGGGATTAACAGCATTTTACTTACACAATAGATTTCAGATCTTTTCTGAATTAAAACAATAATGAAAGAAGAAAGTGCATATCCCATCTGAAACAAAATCATCAACATGAGAGAAGGTAGACAGTCAAGTCTGGAAACCAAACAGTCTGTCAGCAAGTCATTTTGCCAACCAGCTAGTGACTAGCCTTTCACCTTTCTCCTCGGTCTTACTTAAACATAAATCAATGATTAGTGCAAAATCATCACTCAATAATACAATGCACTGCCGAGCTTAAGTACGGATGCATAGTCCGACTGGACCAGAGGTCCGTTGTAGAGGAGAAAAAAAGGGAGGACTTTCAGACGTTGAGTTACTGGCTCAGGGGTTGTATTGTACAGGCTGGGCACACACGACACTACAGATCTATTTTATTAACTAAACGCTCACTTGCCTGAGAAAGTAGCAGAATAGCCGGTATAGCCATGGATGTTGTCGTTGTTTCGGACTGCGCGCTCGTGGGAGGAAGCGGAAAGCTAGAGGTCACTATGGTGGCTTAGATACACCAAAAATAACAAAATCGAACGTGCCGATTTGAACGTTTTTAACATCGTTTTATCCTGAAAATTCGGTTTCGGTTCAAAATCGCTCAATCGAGCAGCCCTACCAGACACCATGGTAAAATATTTAACAGGGATGAAAAGAAAGGTGGAAAGAGACAAAATCAAGTTGACAAAAAGAGAGTTGGGTGGTGCGGAAGGTTTTCTTCTTCCGGGGGGGGGGGGGGGTTGTTTAAAGAAAATAATTGAAAAGCACTGCTATAAGTGGTTCAAAATGTAACAGCAATCAGACAAAATCTCTTTAGAAGACCCCTGCAATGTCAAAAATAACCTTAAATTGCTGTTTCAAAAGAAAATCTTTGCAGACATTCTTGGAATTACCAAATTTCATGTCTCCAATTGAGATTGGCTTCAAGAGTGGCTTTAATGTTTCATATCTGGATCAGCAAAGCTGCATAAGATTTTCTAATAGATGTCCCAGTACAGACCCTTGCGGGACCCCACGAGAAAGCTGTGCCTGACTGGTGCACCATTCATCGTGAGCGAAGAATATAGCTGAATGCATTGTTTACGTTTTTAATAGTCCGCCCCGGGCAAATAGCTTTCCGATTGGATTTTTCTAACGAGAAATGGTGACTACCGCCGCCGATGGTATGGAAGGGTATTACATCTCACACATGTGCAGAAGATACTTAAATGGTCAGCGTCACTGTCTGTCGTTGCGGTGTATTTTTACAGCGTGACGTGCCAACAGCCGGCCGAATGCCACAGGGGGTAGTCTGTCACTGTTGGCCAACATCAGATTGGTCTATCTAGGCCTTTAGTCTGTTGTATGAATGGCAACAGGTTGCTACACACATCCAAGTGTAGAGCAATGAATGGTTCTGCCCGCCACGAAACACTACTGCCATAAATAGATTAGCAAAGACATGTATTTGAAATGAACGACTAGAACATTTCTAACAAATTAAGTGAAATGGGATCATTTCCCACTTATGCTCTGTGCCATGGCACCCTGGTTGGAAATCACTTCTACATTCCATATAGATAGTATGGTAAGTCAAGGTCAGTGAAGATTCAAATCACATCAGAAAGTCAAGCCTCTCAAAAGAGGAGGGTCACTATGGCTCCTAAAAAGTGGCCGTCGTATTGCACCACATGGCTAAAGTGTCCTTCATTTACGTATGCTTTACACTTGACACTCAGCAATATGAAACGTGGTGGGCATGCCTATCATAGGTAGACCCCAAAAAAAAAAAAAGTTTCAAGAAAAAAATTGGCTCTGTGGAACGTTTGGAAATTAAGCTTCCAAAGCCAGCCACTTTCACTATCACGAAGAAGGCCACAAAAATGCCTGAAAAGAAATTGGAACTCAACCATTTTGATTTGAAGTGGACATTTTAGCCAAAAATGTACTTTTTGGGGTGATTTTTGGTGGATATCTATCATGAGTAAAGCTGCAAATAAGTCTCTCAAAAATCCATGCTGACACAGGACGTCAGCCATTTTGGTTTAAAGTGGCCATTTTAACGCCACAAAATTGTTTTGTAGCAACCCTTCAGAACAGTCCTTGAAGCCGGCTTCACTTAGCAACAGGAAATTTGGTAGGCTTGTCTTTCAAGCATGACCACAAACATGTCTCAACAACCCATGTCTGAAAAGACTCAGCAAGTCAGCCGTGGTTTGAAGTTGACATTTCAGCATTTTTTTTTAATTAAGCCCCCTGAAGCCAGCCCCACTCTGGGACATTTAGTAGTCTTTTATTAGTCAAGCCACAAAAAAGTCAAAAAGAAAAAAATCATGCCTGTACAGACACAGGAAGTCTAACCCATTTTGGTTTGAAGCGGCAATTTTACCCCAAAATTTGCTGTGTTGCACCTACTCGTAACTTCAACAATTCAGTCCCAGAAGCCAGTTTCACTTAGCAACTTGAAATTTGGTAGGCGTGTCTATCATAAGTAGAGCCACCAAAAAGTACCAAGAGCCCATGCCTGAAAAGCCACAGGAAGTCCAACTGTTGTACAATGTTCAGATGCAACAAGCAAAACGTCATTTTTGCTTCAAATAAAGCCTTCACTGTCATGTTTGTGATCCAATTTAATTTCAGTTGGCTCAACATCGGCCCCGTACATTCGAAAGACGAGTCCTTTCTCTTCCCAAATAGCACTTTTGAAAGGCACGTTTGCTTGAATGAAAAAGTACTTGTCAATCTTCAAAGTACAAATGACGCGACAGTTGGAAAAGAAATGCTTTGATAGGATAATGAATGCAACAGACTTAATTACAATCATTGGTGAGACACTTTTATTGTAACGTGACAAAGAGAGCTGGCAGAGGACAATTTGTGTGCCGGTTTCACCTTTAAAAGGCATTTATTAGAGGCCTACTTGATTAGCGTAAAGAAAGCCATTAGTTAATTTCTGTGGGTGCTCAGTCTGAGTGCTTCTGTACAAAGCAGAACCTATTGACCATGACTCAGAATCGATTCAAAAACTGCAACTGAAGCTAATCCGCATCAGTCATCTGTCGGTAATTAGTTTCTACGGTCATAAATAATTACAACATGTTTTAGACTATGTTTTTCATGATGTACAAAGATCATTTAAATATAATTAAATACGGACCTTCTTGGAAATATAAATGTCTGTTTGTGTGTGTGTGTGTGTGCACGTCTGCAAGCGTGTGTATGTATGTACGTAATACCTATGTATGTATGTATGTATGATTGTATGTATGTACAATGTACGTATGTGGGGGTGGGGGTGTATATATATATATATATATATATATATATATATATATATATATATATATATACATATATATATATATATATATATATATATATATATATATATATATACACAGACACATAATAATGTTAATAATAATACATATATAATAAAAGAATGTATATATATACACACACAAAATAAAAATAGTACACATATACATATTGTGTTATTAAAGTAATGTAACATTGTCCAACAAGGTAGTGCAATCATAATTACTGTATTTTCTGGACTATAAGCCGCACCTTTATATAAGCTGCAGCCACTCTATTTAAAAAAAAAAAAATGAAAAAAACGATATACATAGGACACACCTATCTAAGTTTAAAAATTCGATATTCCCTGCATTTAGAGAATGATTTTGAACTGTAAATATACATGTATGTGCCTGAACAGATTCTTTACTAACAGTGCCTTTTAACACTGGAGCAACTTTGCTGATTAAAACGGTACAGAACCAAGAGAAAATAACCAGTTCTTATCTTCATTTCACTTCCTCGCCTTGCCTCTTCCAACATCCCACCATAGATTCATTGACGCTAAGCTTGCGTGCAGCAGCGCGGTTTCCTTCCTTGATAGCTAGATCGATGGCCTTCAATTTAAAGCTTGCATCATCCGAACTTCTTCGTGTGGGTTCTGTTGAATTTTGACCCACGTTTAACAACCGAACACACTCCAGTTTGTCAGTTAAGGTCCACATTTTATTGCTCGACTTCTGCATACCACCTAATTCCTAACCTAGTGCGTTAGCGCATTCGCCTATTGAACTCCTCCACCTGCAATCGCATCCTGTTAATGATGTCATCAATACATAACAGGTGCCATGATGAAGGGGCGAGAATTTGTATTTGAAAATTCAGTAATTAACTGTTTGTAATTTGTCGTCCGTGCACAAGAAAAAGTAGCATATTCTTCCTTGCATTGATGTTTTTCTTAGTTTTGATTCCAATTCCGGTTAGAGCGCCCTTAGCAACGGAAGAAAAATCCACAGAAAAGCGGCACCTTCATATAAGACTCATGGTTCGAAAACCTAGGAAAAAGATGCTGTAACTATTTCTGTTTCTTCTCAAGCAACATACTGTGCCTCCTCTTCACGTCTGGCAGATCATACCCAAGGACAATGAAACGCGCTCCACTCTGATGTACAAGTACATCATCCACGAAGACTCGGTGCCAGTGAACAACAACAATGTCATCCAGGAGGACACGTATGAGTGGGCGCTCAAGAGCTGGTCTCCTTGCTCCAAGCCCTGCGCCGGAGGTAAAGAATGCATCACTGTCCATCTAAAAGACAATACGCTAGCGTCGTTCATTTGCACTTCACACAGCATGTACCGTATGTTAGATCACACATCAAAGCCACATCCGGCTCGCGAGAAGGTTTTTCTACGGCCCCTAGGTTGATATTGCTTTATTCGATC
Source organism: Filicampus tigris (assembly GCF_054856515.1). Lineage (NCBI taxonomy): Eukaryota > Metazoa > Chordata > Actinopteri > Syngnathiformes > Syngnathidae > Filicampus > Filicampus tigris. Next base: position 15,628,668 of record NC_141221.1, on the reverse strand, counting down.
CGGCCCGCAGCAAGCCGGTGTGGGTAGCTGATCTGATGGGGTCCTTCGCGCCTGCCGATGACGTCGCGCTTTAAAATATATTGTAGCGTCTTCCAAGTACACAGACGTGGTTTGATCATCACATTTTCGAGCGCTAAGTGCTGATAGTGAGTGACTTTTTTTTTCTCTTTCCTCCTTCGACACAGCCCGTAGTTTGTTCGTGCCAGCAAACTCAGTAGTTGCAGATTTCCCGTGTTTCACCACGTTTGTTGTTGTGTGTAAATGTTAAAAGGTGAGTTTAATCATTTAAGTTGGTGTCAGGTAACTGCTGTACATAATAGCCTAGATATGGTCTCGTGAGTGATGTCACGTTGATGAACACTAGTTAGTTATTTCGGCTAGTATGCTTACTGTTCTAGTGATGAAACTCGTGAATGTGTATTGTATGTACAGTATTGTTTGGCTGTTTGATTGCTTAATACAGTGAATTGTAACGTTTAGGCATATTGTTAACTAATGGATATGCATTGGATGATGTTGCTAGGTTATTCTTTGTCTGTGTTGTTGCAGACCACAGTAAATAGACGTGTCAAGTGGAATACGGGCCCGTGTTCTCTGACAGGAGCATCCACATCTATACCTTGCCACTCTAAAATAGAGTCAGCTGGAGACATCATACCAATCATATGATCCTCTCCGTTTTTCTTCACATTATGTACAGTTCATACAATCTTGCAGCCCAAGTCATCCAGAAAATTCTTTCCAGTTTGGCAGGAGAAACGCAAACTTTCCACTGATATTGTTTCACAAGACGGGCAGCGGCTTCTTCTCGGGTCATAAGCGGAAGTGACGTACAAGCTGCCTCGCAAAAGTAGCAGTACTGTACTTTATTTCATTTTTTATTTAGTAACTCCGAACATAAAAACACAACAGCCAGGGGGGGTGACAAACATAGAGGCAAAGAAATATATTACAGAAATATAAAGCGTGACATCATCAGCAGGCGCAAAGGACCCAATCCAATCTGGACGTTTTAAAAAATGTCAATGAACATTCTATCAGTCCGGCCCTCGACTTGTCGCAAAATTTTTTATTTGGCCCTCCGTCCATTTGACTTTGACACCCCTGGTTTAGATGATGACTTTTGGAACAGAACCTTTGTTTTTCTTCATTATTTCAGGCTATCAGTACACCAAGTACGGTTGTCGGAAGAAAGGCGACACCAAGATGGTCCACAGGGGCTACTGTGATGTCGGCAAGAAGCCCAAACCAATACGCCGTATGTGCAACCTGCAGGACTGCACGCAACCTCAGTGAGTGCGCCCCCCCCACCCACATATATATATATATATATATATATATATATATATATATATATATATATAACGCATATTACGCCACAAAAAAATATATATATGTATGTATATGTATATATATATGTATATATATATATATTTTTTTTTTTATTTATTTATTTTTTTTAACTGACTAAGTGTTGGACATTGGTCCCCTTCACAAGCACATAGAAGCATTTTTTCTTGGTTGTTACATCATCACATGAATTGAAATGGACTAATTAATTTGAACACTGGAACACTCTCATCAAAGCCAATAATTTGAGATATGACTTGATATGGTTTGCTGCACATAAATGTAGCCCATACACATGTGGGCAAAATGGCTGGTCCCTCTCTTTTAATGAAAGAAAAACCAACAGAGGTCACAGAAATAACTTTAATTTGACAAAATGTCATGATAAATACACATTTTGTGAAAAATGACCCACTGAAAATCAGACAGACATTGCTTGTGAATTGTGGTTCAACATAATTATTCTAAAAAACAAACTCATGAAACGGGCCTGGACAAAAATGGTGGCACCCCTCAAGAAATTTGACCAAATGAACATGTTCAACCAAGGTGTCGCCTTTAATTAGCATCACAGGTTTCTTCAAACTCAGACTCATTTGGCATATTACGTATAAGGGCGACATGTAGTCAGTGTGCTGTTTGGTGACTCGGTGTGTACCACACTCAACATGGACCAGAGGAAGTGAAGAGTGAGATGTCTCAGGAGATTAGAAAGACAATTGTAGACAAGTACGCTAATGGTAAGAGCCATAAAACCATCTCCCAGCTGCTTGTTATTCCTGTGACTACAGTTTCATTTATTATTCAGAAATGTAACATCCACAGGACTGTAGAATATGTCTCATTTAAACTTCAGCACCATAAGCAGCGCACAGACGTAGGCGATGAAATCGATGTTAATGCTGTGTTGTCATTATGATCCCTTCGGGCAGTGACACTTTTTCGCCATTGTCCACTTCAGTCACGTCGCTTCGTAGGAGGAGCATAAAACTTGCTTAATGTGCTCGTTTTCAACTGTTACAGTCCTGAATATGGCAAGTGTAAAATAAGACCTGAAATCATTTTGATTAATTTTATATGGAGAGGTTTTCTGCCAGATTGTGACGGTCCTCATTGATGTCTCATCTCCTAAAAAAAACACAAAAAAAACAAAACAAAACAAGACCGCCGTCTATAATGCTTTTCTCCCCGGTTTCTTGCAGGTGGATCTCGGAGGAGTGGGAGCACTGCACGCGCACGTGCGGCAGCCTGGGCTTCCAGGTGCGCACGGTGCGCTGCGTCCAGCTGCTGCACGACGACACCAACCGCTCCGTGCACAGCAAGTACTGCAGCGGCGACCGGCCCGACACGCGCAGGCCCTGCAACCGCCTCGCCTGCCCCTCGCACTGGCGGACGGGAGCCTGGTCCGAGGTACAACGGACTGAACGGAGAAGTCTGTTTGACCCTAACCCTGATATTGCTCTTTCCATTATTTCCTGTTGGGGAAACTATATGAAGGGTATTATTAATGCGTTTGATATTTTTCAATCTCATGGTGGCTTAACATGAGCCCGACTGCTTTGCCAATTTGGCGGCCTCACTTTTCCTCCCAGGCGACAGACACGTGGCACTTGTTCAAAAGTAACAGCCAACAACTTTGTAATCTTAAAAGCTCCTCATTACGAAAAGCAAGAAGGGCTGACGCACTTGAAGAAGTCTTTATCGGGATTAAGAGAATGAATGAAACAAACAAGTTAACAAATGAATTCAAAATATTGAAAGCCCTCATTAATTCCTTTAATTTGAGATATCACTCAATATGGTTTGTTCCGCGTGTATATTTACCGTTCTCAGCAGTGGAGGATGTTTTTTCAAGTACAAAAAACATGTTTTCACATGAGGACATAATGCTAAATCAGTCAGAAATCTGAGAGGCCATCCTCGAGGCCTTTAATTTGAGGTATGACTTATTGTGGTTTGTGGCACAAGATTTTTTTTTTTCTCTTAAGTGGTGAGGATTGTTGTTGATGTATTTAGGTTATGAGCTCATCATGCAAAAGCATAATGACAAATTGATGACAAATCTGGAAAGTCAGTCTACTTCAAGGTCTTTAATTTGAGGTGTGACTCCACCTGGTTTGTTGCGCAATCTATATATTTGGAGAGTGGTCACATTTTAAGCCAAAAAATCCAAATAAAACACAGCATGGGTTATTATTACATCATGATATGAGATCATATGAGACCAACCGATTGCAAATCTCCACTTGTTGCGCAGTGCTCCGCCACCTGTGGCGAGGGCACAGAGAGGCGACTGGTCACCTGCCGAATTGGAGACCAGTGCGGCGGAGACAAGCCGGAGAATGTGCGAGTGTGCCGGCCTGGGCCATGCCACGGTGAGAAGACGCCTTCAAGTAGTTCACATGTCAAACACGCATTTTAAACATATGCTTTGATTTATTTTGGGGGAAATCCCAATAGTCAAATCATTTTAAAGCAACAGTATGTAATAACTGTACCTTATCTCAACTACATATAATATCTGCGTATGAAAGTAAACTTTTTTACATTTAAAATTTTAATAGCACTGAGCATCATACTTTTTGGGGTGGCCACTTATTGGCAGTTTATCCCTGTTTATTCACAAACTTTGGGTTTTAAAAAAATGTATTAATTTTCCACCCCGTATATAATGGGAATGAATTACATGCAGATTTTCACCATTATTATGTATATATTATGAATTGAATTACTGTATTTCAAAGTTAAGGTTTTGCAATTCCTGTTGGTGGTACGTTAGCTAGTGCAGCATCTCTGTTATTTCCATGGCAATCCTCAATCGACATGGCCACAGTTTGAAAAGAAACCATCGTCAGTCATTTTCTGGTGCACTTATTATGCACGGAGTAACCAGATGGCAACTGGAGTCTTTCATCTCACATTCCACATTAGCAAAAATTAGCATTCCTCCCAGGGATGGAACCGTCCATCCGTCTGTCGCGGACGGACGCCCATTTTGGGGACAGATGATGAGGAGTTTTTTTTTTTTTTTTTTAAAGGGCGGACTAAGCAAGGACGCAAGTGGGTTTTCGTCCGTCCGTGTAATCGTCGACCGTGTTCGAGCACTGTTCTCTTCTGCGACACCACAGAGCCGCCTTTATTAAATCCCTGCAACAACTCTCCAATGTGCGTTCCTGCAGTAATATTGCACTCACGGGCATAGTCTGCCCTCTAGTGGTCCAACACATGGGACATCTCGAGAGCGTTGAAAGTCTCTCCAAACCGTCATTCATGCTCATGCCATAGCTACTGCACACTTAAAGCTACGACCCGGAAGTGCAAAGGTTTCGTTTCCTCCTGAAATAATGTTGCGTTATTTTGCAATAATTGTTTTGATTGCAAAATCACCAAAAACATATTGAACATGCTTAGTGAATATCAAATACCATTTAGTCTTTAGCCAACGTAATGCATGCATTTAGATGCACGGCAAAGACAAATGAGTCCTCACTAAACCAGGTAAACATCAGTCAGTGTAGTTTTTTTTTTTTTTGTAAAAACAAGTCACCCTCTTCCAGTGTCTTGTTGAATAATTCACCGTTGCTCTCTTTGATGTTTATCGCTTTACTCTCACATGTTGACGCGTTTTGATTTTTTTCAGACGAGCCCTGCCACGGAGACAAATCCATCTTCTGCCAGATGGAGGTTTTGGCTCGCTACTGCTCCATTCCGGGCTACAAGAAACTCTGCTGTGAGTCGTGCAGCAAACGCGCTACCGGCGGTGCTCTTTTCTCCGAGCCCGAGGACCACCTACGCTTCGGTTCTGCCTCCCAGCTGCTGGAGACGCTGATGGCCAATGCCACACGTGCCGGTAAACAACAACAAAACGCCGGCAAACGGCAAGAAAATGGTGTTAAACCGCAGCAAAATGGCAGGAAAACGCAGCATAACAGCGGGAAACAGCAGCGAAATGGCGAGAAAGAGCAGCAAAATGGCAGAAAACAGCAACAAAACATCGGGAAACAACAGCAAAACACAGGCAAAGCGCAGCTAAATGGAGGGAAACAACAACAAAATGGCGGCAAACAGCAACAGAAGGATGGGAAACCGCAGCAAAAGGGCGGTAAACAACAACAAAATGCCGGCCGATCGAGACTGGTCACCACGCCCGCCCCACCCAAGAAAGGCAAAACGACGTCAGCGCCCCGGAGGAACCCGAGGGACGCCGCTCCGGTCGAGAGGCAGCGGCCCGCAGGCAGCGTCTTCGCCGACAGCCGGTGGCCCGCCACGTACTCGCAAGTGGAGAGATGAGAGCGGCGCATATTTTAACGGGACTACGCAGACACAGCAGCGTCATCCTTCCGAGTCTTCTCACGCTAACAACAACGACATCATAATCAAAGACACAAACAAAGAGGTGCTGGTTCACTTTATTTCGAGTTAATGAACTGAAATACATAGGAAGCCGGGCAGTTATTTCAAGAAGGGCAAAAAAAATTGAAAGGGATTTTTTGTTTTTAGTTTTTGGTATTTGTCCAAAACAAAAACGTTCGGATTACAAAACAAAAACAACAAAAAAACTCTTTCCGGATGTCAAACAGATCCCTCGCTTTTTTTTCTTCTTTGATGAATAAACATCAAAGACATTGTAGATTTTGACCAACCAAACAAAGGCTACACATTTTCATGAACGTCAAATAAAATTTACAATGGTACCAAAAAATAGAAATGAAAAATTGTACGGTATAATATATGCACAGAGATTAAACACTGGTACAAATATATTTTAACAAAATAAAAGGCTAGGTTCACACCGCAGGCAAATACGACTCAGACCGGATTTTTTTGCCCATATGCGACCTGTATCCGATTTTTTTATGACAGTCTGAACGGCTCAATTACGATTGTTTCAAATCCAACCTGGGTCACTTTCATATGTGTTCCCAGATCAGATACCTACCGGATTTTTTGCGACGCAAACCCAGTACGAACAGCCAGGTTGCATATATCCGACACGACGTCATCCGAAGCCCAAATTGCGATACATGCTGGCGGAGGGAGAGTGCTGGGAGCTGGGAGATCCAATCTGCAAAGTTCTTTTGAGTAACAGTATTGACTTTATACTTGACTTTAATTTTATCCCACTGAAAACCTGAAGCATAAGGTGGACATTTATGGTGATAGTAGTAATTCAGCCACATAGATCGATTCATTTTTTACACGCGGCAATGACGGGACATCATCCTATGTGACGTTTCCATGAAATGAGATCGAAAAGCCTCGAATCATCATTACCACAAATACTGTATTTCTACCTTCTACCAAATCGCTTCACTGTAGAAATGCCCCGACACGCTGGACCACATTTACTTCCATAAACACTACGTCGTCTCTTCTTCTGCACATGCGGGTCACTTTTGGGGACGTATATGTTCACACACCAGACAGACCGAGGTTGCATTTAATGTAATGTTTTACTTGCATATATGTATATATATGTATATGTGTATATATATATATATATATATACATATATATATATATATATGTGTGTATGTATATATGTATGTATATATGTATGTATATACGTTTTTTTCTCAACAAACACTTAGAAACACAACCAAACTTATGGCAACAGTACCCCAAAAAATAATACACAATTAAAAAAAAAAAATCAGATAAGGTTTCCACATAAAACGTATCCAAATACATACAACATACATAATAAAAACAATAAAAACAAAGCAAAAAAGAGAAAAAAATAATAAAAAAAAAACAACAACCATGCAACTGTTTTTCATCATCCTCATTTTATTCTAACTGGGAATACAAATAAAATATATCACAATTGTTTTAACATGTCATTACGCACAATGTTTTTGACATTACAGTCGAAAATCATAAAGAAAAATCATTTTACATAAATTCTGATTCATGGTGCTTCCATACTGACTACAAGGTGTTATGGAATTATTACATGACAATAATCAGTATTAAAACTGGATGAATTTTCTTTTTTACCATCTCAGTGTTTAACGTTATGAAGCTACTGTATGTTAACATACGTGTATTTATCTACGAATATGTAGCAGCTGTAACTTTCCAAAGCTACATCCGCAGCTAGCGTCGCTTTAGCTTCACTCAATAAAAAGATTTTTTGATGACAACGCACAACGCAAATATGTTTGCCAAAACAATTGTTTTGTTTACTTACGCATTAACGTTTTAGCATGTTGCTGCATTTTTAGCAGCTAAAGGATGAAAGCGAGCACAAACATACTGTATATACGAGGGATACAACATTTCTTTAATTGACTGTGAATCAAATTTGCGATACAATACAAAAGAAAAGGAAAAAATTAAGGCAAGCCAGGAAATTTGGTAGCTACAACCACAACAACCTTAGCTTTAGCTTTGTTTGGTAAAAATATTTGACAACAACAAGAACAATACACAATAAGAACATATTTGCCAAAGCATGTCACTCTTCTTTTCTTTACTCACAAATTAGCATTTTAGCATGATGCTAGCTCCTTTAGCGTGGTAGGCCTATTGGCTAACGCAGTCACGCATGTGGTATGGAAGGACATTTCACGAAATGACTTTGATTAACCAGGGCACAAAGAAACAATTAATTAGTCAATTTTTATTTTTAAAAACTTGTGTTGTGAGCGGGGTGTTCTGAACTCCTTGATCGTCTTCCTGTACCTTTTGGTCTGACAGCTACAATTTGTGTATTTTATTTTTAAAAAGTAAAAATAGGCAAAGGGAAAAATAAAGTGAGCAGAATAAATTCAATCCTCATTTAAAAATATATACTATACCTTTTGGGAACTATGCAGCCACAGCTAGCTTAGCTTTTGCTCCATCCAGTAACGATGCTGTTTCAACTACAAACAAAACAGGAACACGTCAACAATCTTTTACTTAACTCATGTTAGCATCTCTAGTTTGTCGCCACCATCTTTAACATGTCGCTAACACTTTAGCATGCTAACGTGGTCACAGATCTTAATCTGATTCTTAATTTGGATGGGTATGTTCACAACATTTCTTGAATTGACAATGGGCCAAATTAAAGATCAATTTGTTGATTTATTATTTTAAAAATATTTTAAATAGAATGTTCTGAATTCGGGTTGCTGACGGTGTAGTGGTACACACACCTGATTTGTGTGCGGGCAGCGTGAGATCGGTTCCCGCTCAGTGACAGTGTCTGTGTGTGCCCTATACTGGCTGGCGACCAGTTCAGGGTGAAGTTTGCCTTTCGCCCATTGTCAGCTGGGATAGGCACCTCCCCGCGACCCTGTACAGGGTAAGCGGAGTGGAAGGTGACACATGACACACACATGTTCTGAACTCCTGTTGACATACCAATGTCGCCTTGAGCGGAATTCATACTTGATACTTGAATACCTAATAGATTAACATGTAGCGTCTCACTATTTCTGCCCATTTCTTCCATTTATAACTTCACTTTGCTCACTTCCGATATCTTAGCAATTAGCTAAACAGTATTTTTGATGGCTGAAGAAGACAACACCAAAAAAAACCCAACAAAACAACAACGGATTTCCTCACAACCTCCATGCATCTGACTGCAATAAACACACAACACAATGTACAACAATGTATAGTATGTGTATATAGATAGCATTGAGTGCAGACATATTTATTGAAGGGGCGGTGCTGTTTGCGCAGTAACATGTTTTATTTTTCCAGCAACATTTTCATTTTTTTCTTTTTTTTTTTAATGAATAAAAAAAAGAACTAGGCTAGAAATGACATTGTTTTTTGCAAACAATTAGATGTAAATATACACGCTCAATTTTGAGATGTTTGTCACCAGGCTGTCTTTTCACAGCTGTTTTTGTTTGTAGCAACTGACCCCGCGACCCGACAAGCACTTCATGCTAACCGCTAGTTTAGTTAGCAGCGTGTGTCGCTGCCAAGCTTTGTAATGACGCTAGTCGCGCAGGACAAAACCCCTGAGCCTCCTTCCAGTACTGTATCCATACAACTTGTGCATTGTCATGTCTCCATTGTGCTTGTCTTGTGTATTTTGTGTAGATTCAAGTGTACACTACTACTGATGCTGTTTGTTGGAATGGGGAGCACATAGCAATAAAGGATAGAATCAACACGTCCGCCTCTATGCTGTTGTTCCTGTTGTTGCTGTTGTTTTTTTCCAGCTTGTGTTAATTAGAGGTGTAACAAGAAGCGATTTGACTGGGAAAAGCAGTTGCCATTTGAAAGATGTACAGTTTGTGGTTTTTAAAAATGCTATTTCTTTCCCATCTTGGAAAAACAGTTCATTTATGTTTATACAATCTGCAGAGTGCGTACCCAAAAAATGCCCAAAGATCATATCTCTGTAAAAGTGCAGTATCACCCCCCCCCCCCCCCACCCCCATTTTTGGTGTGTTTGCGAAACCTTTCAATTCCCCCTTCATTTTTTACAGGGGCATCATCGCTGTGGAAAAAAAGCCCATTTGCTGTTTTTCAAGTTTCATGTGGCGATTGATGTGGGTGGGGGGTGGGGGGGAAACATCTCTCGTGGCACATCATAAAACCACCACGGGTGATGACTGGACACCCGTGGACTGTGTGGGAGTCATTGGCCACCGACTGCCACTTAATTGATTTCTGGAGGCTAACTGAAGCTGTGCACTGTGTTTGTTCAATGAAGTCAGTTACTGTAAGACACATAATTAGATTCAAATTAAATGACATATCAAGTTCGTGGAGTCATTAAGGTGTAAGTCACAACAACTGCAAATGTATTACCATTTTTTTTTCCTTATGCTTTTTTGTTCTAGGTTCTAAAAAAAATATTTTTGTTGTAATGATTTACAGCAACAATATGCAGAAAGCACATAAACAGACTTTTTAATTTGTTGTTATCTTGTTTTTAGTGGACTAGACAAGACAGGACACTTCTAGAAAGCATCAATATTACTGTCTCAAATTTTGTGCAATGCTTGCTTTTATCATTAGTCAAAAGCTTTTTGAAAGACATTAATTTGAAAAATATTTCTTAGTGTTGCTTTAAATACCCAGCATGTTAGCTCTTTATGTCTTACAGATGTTTATTGTTAACGTGGCAACCCCAGATCACCCACCCACTAATATGGGTGGACCAGCCAGAACACTCATGTGGCGTTAGTGCTAGCTTCAATGCTAACGTCACTGTTTAGGATTTAGTGCAAAATTGTGCATTTCTTATTAGTCCCAAAAAAATTCAAGGCATTTATTTAAAAAAAATCTTTAGCATTGTTTTAAATAGCCAGGATAATAGCTCAAGACATCATTATGACTTAGAGTTAATATTTATTGTAACTCTGGCGACGCCAGATCACCCGCATACTAACATGGTTGACCAGCTAGGACACGACTAATGTGTTAGCGCATCACTGTCTAGGAATTAGTGCAATGCTTTAAAAAGCCAGAATGACTGCTCAAGTCGGATCATTATGACTTACAGATAATGTTAATTTATAATGTTTATGTTACCATGGGATGGCACGGGGACCGACTGGTTAGCACGTGCACCTCACAGTTCAGAGATCGTGGCTCCTCCCTGTGTGGAGTTTAGGTGTTCTCCCCGTGCCTGCGTGGGTTTTCTCCGGGTACTCCGGTTTCCTCCCACATTCCAAAAACATGCTTGGTAGGTTGATTGAACACTCAAATTGGATTATTCGGCTAAAACATTTCAATACTGTAGACGATGTCCCGCGATTGTATCATATTGTATTGGTTGGCAGCAAACAGACTCTTTTTATCAAGTCCGAAGGGATTGGCATTGGAAGAAAAAGTGGGTTTCCATGACGTGAGGGTACGGATGTTGCTTACAATACTTTGAAAAAAGAGGGAAAAACATGGATGCAAAAAAAGTAGCGAGCACAACTGGGAATCGGCGGAGGAAGCTGCTGACGCCTCTTGAGAAATGGGAAGCGACAACGCTGTCAGACGGCGGCAATGTGACCGAGGCGGCACACAACAAAGGATGCCGTCAAAAATGGAGCAACCGGGTTATGAAGATTTGGCGTCCGGGCAACGGAAGCGAGGAAAATTTGGGATTTTCTGTCTTTGATGAGAAGAGTGAAAAAGAGAATGTGTTTGTTGACCAGGACGTGCCCTTGCCTTGGAAGAAGACATTAAATTGACGCAAAGTGTCTGTACTTATTGTTCATTGAGTCCCTATTCATTTTCAATACATTTTTTTTATATACTTTGACTTTTTATATTCTTATTTACCTTTTATTTTTCTAGTTTTTATTTTCGTTTATTGTTATTTTTTCATTTAAATGTTATTTTGGGGGATATATAGTTTCATTTCGATTGTGTTCTTACATTTTGGTTGTTTTTGGTTGTCATATATGATGAATAATCCTAAAATCTACAATGCCCTTTCACCAAATTTAAAATTCTTGAGTTCTTGCAGGCTGAAATGTTGACATTTTTAGGCAGACACGGATGACAGTGTATGACACAGCTGTTCTTTTTCATAGCGTTAACGTTCCTAGCATGTTCATGTATATTGAATGTGAGGCCAGGGATGTTGTGCTTCTCCTCAAACATTGCTCGGGGTTATGTTGAATTGGTGAAAAAGGAGTCACAAGTCTCTCAGACGAACCGAAACAAACAAAATAAACAAATCGTACAAGCAGTAAAAGATAGAAATAAAAGAAACAAACATACCTAAAAGTAAAAATTATTTTGCAATAAAACTAAACTGAAAAGTACCATTTTTCAACATTGATACACCCATATTTTGCTATCTGGGTACCCAACTCTGCTCTAACCATACCAGCTGTTATTTTACATCAAAATGTCTGAATGGTTCAAGTGTGAAATGAGGACAGTGCAACCCAGAAAAAGACAACAAGGGCCTCGGCAGTTAAAAATAAAACACATCTGCCGTGTTCACGCCAAGGTTAACTTAACATGTGGACGCATTTGCACCAACGCCAGCGGCGACCCGTCATTTACTGACCCTATCCTTGCGTCAATGTTGTTGCACAGCCTGCTACATTTGTTTGAGCTACTTTCTGGAGTGACATGTTAGAATATTCCAGCACAAAAAGCAATGGAAAATCAATTGTGGCCCGCAGCGATGAAACATACATCCATTCAATAATGAAAATGTCATGCTAAGGCTAATCGATCATGAATCAATGTTAGCGTTCATATGCTTCAAACCCCCTTTAAAATCAATTGTGGCCTTGCTCTGACATAAAGGACTGTAAACTAAGGCTAGGTACTCGCATAAAGACAATCGGCTATTTTTGCCCCTTCCCGACCGAGGACAAAGGCCGACTCTCACATGTGTTAAAGGGAAGTAAATCCCAACATATTTTTTTCCAGAATATGTTCTGTGCAGGCCCTCTAGTTGAGACAAGGCATTCAGATTAATATTGTGATTGTGGGATATGAGTTAATCCATACCTGTCAATTTGTACGTTTTCCCCGTGTTTTATACGTTTTTTGATCATTTCAAATTGTGTACGCTGTATCACAATTTTTGTACGGGAAAAAAAATATCATTAAAAACTAGTTTTTTGTTATACCCATCTCGTCTTGCCCATTTCGGCTCTAATCCTGAGCGTCCGTTAGCGATTCCGACTGCAAACTTCGGCCGACTTTTACGAGCAAAGTGCCCAGCCCAACAAAATGCCCAGCTCTGCTTTTTAGTATGAAATAACTTACTTTAGCATACAAGTTCCCACGTTGTTCCCTAGCCAACAGCAAAACAAAGAATGATTTTTTTTTTCTTTGGTCCCATTTTAAGTCCATCTATGTTGCTACTAGTCTCATCTTGCTAGCGCGAAGCTAGTTTGTCTCTCAGGTACGGCGTCAAAGTTTGGAAACACCCTTTCATTTGTTGCTAGCACAGCGTTAGCCGTCCCGAATATTCCTGTTGATAGGACAGCATTGGCCAGCAAAAAATCCCACAACTGCTTCCAGGTGTCAACTCGAATGAAGCGACGTGCGTAGCTATCGCGCATGTGAACTCCTCATGTAGATTGGGTAGACGGGATGTGACATGCAAGCATTCCTCTCTGACAACAGTTTTTTATTAGCCGTTCTGACTGAAACAGGAAAATTCTGATACGATGTTCGTTTCAACGGCCACTTCGCTACTCAATTCGAGTCACCGCTGTTTTGTGCACGGCACTAAAGACCACAAACACAAAACCTCCTTCAAAACAAACAAATAAAATCAATCACTTTTTCCGCGAATTGATGGGATTGACTCTCATTGCACAACTACTTTTGGCAGTGTGGCTCTCACCCACTTGAACGTCTGATTAGTCTTTTCACAAAAAATGTATGAAAGCTTCCCTGCAACGTCAGCGGCAAAGCCAGCTGGTGGCGACAAGAGGCTCCAAATTCAAAAGCTTTTCATGACTGCCTGAGGAAATAGACTCATGTGAATATTGTTATGGCAGTTTTGACGCAACTATTTTCAGCTTTTTGTTGCTTTCCGCCAAAGGGGATGACGTCAACGTGAGACAAAATTGTGCTGAGCCGAAATTAATGATAAAAAAAAGGCTGATTCAGCTGTCTTGCTGTGGCAATTTGCATGTCAACACTGCAGCTGTGTACAGTCTCTCAATTTTTCCTTACTTACTATGTCTGCCTTCTACTAGTGTAGTTTGATTTTTTTTTTTATATTCAGTGTTATGCTATTCAACAACAACAACAAAAAGGAAAAAGGGTCTACCAACATGCAAAAGTTGAAGATCCTACTTACAAACGAAGCAATCTGTGCATTAGTTCATCTCTAAATTTCTCTCTGAAGGACCCTTGGAAATGGCCAAATTGTCCCTAAAATGGCAGTTTAAAACTAAACTAAAACACATCCTGTGTCCTTTTTGAAAATAATGGAAGCTGCTCCTGAGTCAAAATGGCCGTGTCAATCCAAAATGGCTGACTTCCTGTGTCCTTTTGGCCATGGGTTCTTGAGACTTTTTTGTAGGTCTACTCATGATAGACATGCCATTGACAATGACATGTTGTTAAATTAAAATGGCAACATTTTAGTGTAGAAATTCCGGAGAGTTCTACAGAGCCAAAATGGTGTTCCAAACCAAAATGGCAGACTTTTTGTGCCTTTTTGAACATGGGTTCATGTTACTAAGTAAAGTCGTTTTGGGGGATGAATTCTTCTTAAAAATGTGACTTCCTGTGTTTTTTCAGGTATGGCCTCTTAAAGTTTTTTTTTTTTTTGTAGATTTATTTTTGAAAGGCAAACCTAACCACTGGGTACTTAAGATTTTTCGTGGTCCTACTTATGTTAGACATGCCGAAGGTCACGTTGTAAGGTGAAACTGTCTCAGGGTTCAATTTCCAACAAGTTCCAAGAGGCACTACTGAGCCGATATTTGGGATATTGTTTGTGTCAATAACTGAAACCGAAAGCGGGTTCAAAACTTTATTGTGAATGAGTTAAGAACCGCATCTGCACGGATGCACCACACGCGAGACAAAAATGAGCTGAATGTAGCAAGCAATTCAGTCCTGTTTACATACACAAAAAGTCAAATCCCAGTAGATGAGCGTGAAGCGGGAGGCAACATTTGGCAGGCAGAAATGAGAACTCCATACGCACACTTTCGCACACATTTGATATACACAGTGATAACTCCGTAAATGCATTTGACCGGGGCAAGGCATTGTGGGTAGCAAAAGTGAAATCAATACCAGCTCCAGGTAGAGAGTCCACGATAATTTGATTTGGGCTAATTTAGTTGTCTTGTGATGCCATGAAAGATGTTAAATGTAAGTCTTGACCTTACATTTCAGGTTACAGGAAACTTCCAGACCTGCCTCTTGTGTGTCTTGTTACAACTGTAACCTGAGACGTTAATAGTTGTCATACATTGTGACGATTTTTTTTCTGGTATTCTCATCTTAACTCTAAAACCCATTAACTTTTGAATTTTACGATGTTGCCGTCTTTTTTTGTATTATAGTAAATCAAAAAGTTGCTGATGATTAGCATAACGTAATTCACCAGGTTTTTGGACTATCATCCTTACTCAAAAAGTTGTCAATGAGGAATGTGTATTGGGATTTCACTAGTTTTTTAAAATTCTCCTCAAAACACTAGTAATGATTATCGTATATTTTGATCATTGTCTTCATGATCATCGTAACTCAGTTGTCAACCGTTATGTATTATTTCACCTGTTTTGTTTGTATTATCATAGCTCAAAAAGTTGTCAACGATTATCGTATAGTGGGACTTCACCATTTTTTTCAGTTCTCATCAAAACGCAAAAACTTGTTAACGATTATCGTATATTGTGATCATTGTTATTGTATTAACATTGCAAATTAACTGTAATAAATGACTACAGTATATTATTTTGTAATTTAAAAAATAACGATGGTAATGATAATCATACTATATGTTGCAATTTTGCAATTTTTTTCTTCTTTAAATTATCAGCAAAAATAAAACAATTTTGAATGGATATTCAATATGACTCAGCTCAACAAAGGACTGAATTTCATTAGAAGCATTTGCTGTGCAAACTGTTCTTGGCTGATTTTCACCTGCGTTTGTGCTATCGTAACCGCTTTTTATATATTAATTTCCCCCATACCTTTCCCTATGTTATCAGTATAGTGCAAAAACTTTTGGAACGGTTTCTGGTTTGTTTGTGACGTTTGTTTGTGCTATTCACTTGAACTCAAGATGTTCTTATTTGCTTTTCATTTTAAGTTTTGCAGGTCAGAAAATGAAGATAAATATGTAAATGTTGATGTCACTTGAAATGAATTTATACATTATTTTAAAAGATAAACAATCATGATAAAATGTCACCATGTTCCACGCAAATGTTGACTTTTTTAATACAACTCCAAAATTTCGAAATTTCAAAAAAGTTCAAAATGCAATAAAATTGAATGTAAATTTAAGTTATTAGGCAATTTTGAGATTTGTTGTGCCCGTTTATCTTAGAGCAAGGTATTTTGCTTACTTTTGATTTGATTCTCTATTGAACAAAAATAGAAACTTGTTTTTGCTCCCATTAGCCCTGATCTGAATTCAAAGATCTAAGACCTTTTCTATGTAGACAAAAGTACTGCTTCTTTTAAATAATTTTTGTTTTTACAAATCTGTGAGCACTTTTCCTTTGCCCAAAACAAAATCCATCCACTTCACAGCTGGTGTGGCATGTCAAGATGATCGTTGCACAGGTGTGCCTTTGAGCAAAGTTGGACTGTATAACTATCCAATATTGTAAAGCCACACTTTTTTGAGTGGCCTTTTATTGTGGGCAGCCTAAGTCTAACCTAACTATTAGCTTGGCAAAGGAGAAGTGTTCACTAACACATTTTGAAACCATATTTGAGAGCAACAGGCCTTCTGTGCCGCGAGAGACAAAACCTTTGATCCGTGTGTTCCGGTCGTGAAAAATGTGAGTAAAAACAGAGTGCAAAAAATGTCTTTTTATCTGGAGGCACAGCAGTTTTTCACCATTTTGAGACTTCCAAGCCCTCAAATAAAGCAAATGACACCAATAAAAAACATCAAGGGAACAATCATAGACAATCAAAGTGGTAACCACAGGTCATGTGATGAGTAGCCCTTCACAAATTAGCAGGACAACAAGTGTGTCCTGAGATTGCTAAAAGACAGATAAAAAACACACCACTAATTCAACAGATGCACACACGCACACATTACACATCCACGTGCAGACTTTACAATAGTACAATCTAGACATTCATCCAAACATTTACAACACAGAGAACATTTTTTATCTTTTGATTTTGTCGCATCACAGGCACAAAAATGCAATACATTCAAAAAAAAGGACTGTCTTTTTTTTTAATGGAATTTAGTGACAAGGTAACTGTTTTTTGTTTTGTTTTGTTTTTACATTTGAATGACTTCATTTTGTTCAGGAGAAAAATGCAGACAAAAATTCAAGATGCAAGAGGTGCATTAGGTACACCTGCATAATCCATTGATGGAGAGCTGTATCAAAATTTATCAAGGAGCTGTTCCTAATATTTTGGCCCTCTCTTGGTGCTCAAAATGACGTAATTTCATTGAAAGAAAATAAAATAATTTTTCAGCTAAGAAAATAAAGACCAAAAAAAAGTCATTTAATTTGTAAGTTTCTTTATCATAAAATATACCATTTTAATTAATCTGTCATTTTTTTTATTTAACTGTGCTTTTTACATTTTTAAAATCATTTTAGTTCATGTACATAACATGAATGAATATTTTTTGTATTGTTTCAGCTGAAAGGGAAACACATTATTTACATACATTTTTACGTGAAATGACTGAATATACTTGAATACTGAATTTCTTTTAGCTATTCAAAATGTTTAGCTAAAAAAGTCATTTCATTTAAAAATCAAAAATGATTTTGTTCAATGCATATTAAAAGTATTAACAAATATTATTAAATTATACAATTAACATTTAACACTGAATTAATGTACCTGCCTTCTTTTTTAATTATTCTTATCGAAATGAATTCCATATTAATCATGTTTTTTTGCTTCTTTTTTTCCCTTATAGCATTTTTCTCTCTTTTTCATCCGCAAAAATGGATCTCACTTTTGTCATTGGTTTTGATGACAACTCAATATGGCTATAAAAAAAATAAATAAATACATATTATAGTAGCCTAGTCATTTTCAAAAAATCTGTCATTTGATGAAAAGTAGCGACTGAAATAGCTAAACATATCAAATTCATTTGTTTTTAGTCTTATTGGAAAGCGCAGGGGGTACCTAATAACCTGATGTAAAAACATGATGGAACGCAAAACAATGTCAAGCAAAACTAATGCGGATGAGCAATTCTTATTTGAGGTAGTGAATGTTGTGCTCACAAAGATACGAGGCTGGCAGTGGAGGATCACTCAGGCAGAAAATTGAGAGTCCCCCAAATCCGCACCCCCACCGCCCCCCTCACAAAAAAAATGCTTGAGAATGTGCTCAACCTCTGGAGGGTTCTGAGTTGTGCAAGTTTAGTTTCACAGCTTCTTGCATCATCCAAGTTTACGCTGGATAAAAAAAAAGGATTATACTCATATGCAGGGGTGCACATAATTTTTTTTTCATGCGGTACTCGCATGAGTACCAGGAGATTGTCTTTGGTACTTACTAGTGGTCCAATGGATCACAAAAGTTACGGTTCGGATCGGTCATGGATTTTGAGTCAAGGATCGGATCGTTTTTTTAAATGAGCACAAAAAAAAAAAAAAAAGCTAAATTTACTTTATCTTCATTTTCCATCTTCATTTATTTTATAAAATTCTTTTGTCCATAAAAAAAAAAAAAACTCCTAATGTCTAATATGGCCATTTACGATTTAAGAACACAATTTAATGCAATTTTATTTTGTAATTGGTACAGTGTATACATTTCAAGGTATCTTGCCAGATACTTTGAGCTGAATGTTTTCTTACTATTAGTAGGCGAACGTGTTGTTATACATTAAATGAAGACAAAATTTTATTTTTATTTTATTTATTTTTTCATAATGAAAAAGACTTGAAGTGCAATTTAAGGCACCTTTCTTAAAAAAAGGACAGCACATTACAAAGTAATCTAGGTCCACAATATAGAAAGAAGTTTAAAAAAAAAAATGTGAGTAATCAAGGAGCAGCTGTTGAACTACCAGCTAATGATAACAGCTGCTAGCCACTAACCGTGTGCCATATCATACAATGACAGCGTAATTAACCAGACATTTGTTTGTGTCCTAAATTAGCGACTGAAAATGATTTCAAGACAGAGTTGTGTTAGTGTTAGTAGCAAGCGTTAAAACTGCCGAATACGTCGAAAACGGAAGTCAAGTTAGCCGTTATGCCACCACGCCTGCCAACTCCAAAGTAAAAGTTCAATAAGGCTATTATATTGGCATTGACTCAATGTATTATTTGGTAAGCTTTATTTTGAAGTTAGTGATATTGAGTGTATTCAACTTCCTCTACTGAATGCAGATTAATCACGTTGCCTTATTGTGAACACACAATTTTTTTCACCAACCATTCTGCGGATCGTGCCTATCCTGAACCGATGCTTGATCCTGACCAGTGTTTTTTTTAAATTTATTTATTTATTTTACAGGTACGCAAATGCACGTCGTGACGCAAATGACGGTACGCATCGGTGATTTCTGTTGTGCATGCATACCTGAGTACCAGTTATGTGCACCCCTGCTCATATATATATATATATATATATATATATATATATATATATATATATATATATATATATATATATATATATATATACATATATATATATATATATATATATATACATATATATATATATATATACATATATATATATATATATACACATATATATATATATATATATATATATATATACATATATATATATATACATATATATATATATATATATATATATACATATATATATATATATATATATATACATATATATATATATATATATATACATATATATATATATATGTACATATACAAAATATATAATTTCCATTTGTTGTTAAGTACATATTTTTAATGTGGGCATTTTGTTCAATACAGTGAACCCCAGCTATCAAATAGCACAAATCCACGTATAACATATCCAATATTTTCTTATTTGAAAAATATATATATTTTAAACTAAATAAATTATTTTTAATTATTTTTTTTTTCTAAAGGCGGCACGATGGTCGACTGGTTAGCACGTCCGCCTCACAGTTCAGAGGTCGTGGGTTCGATCCCGGCTCCGGCCTCCCTGTGTGGAGTTTGCATGTTCTCCCCGTGCCTGCGTGGGTTTTCTCCGGGTACTCCGGTTTCCTCCCACAGTCCAAAGACATGCATGGTAAGTTGATTGGACTCTCTAAATTGACCCCAGGTGTGATTGTGAGTGCGGATGTTTGTCTCTGTGTGCCCTGCGATTGGCTGGCAACCAATTCAGTCCCCCGCCTACTGCCCAAAGACAGCTGGGATAGGCTCCAGCACTTCCCGCGACCCTTGTGAGGATAAGCGGTATCGATAATGGATGGATGGATTTTTTTCTTAACCCCCCAAAATTGATGAATAAACTGAGGAATACCGCCAAGAAGCAAATAAAAGTATTGAAAAAACAATTATGCGAATAGGTGAGTCCTTGGCTGCCAATCGCTAATTTTTGGGGGTCCGCTGTGTGTACATCATGTGAAAGACTTGTGCTTTTTCCTCGGATCCTTTTTGTAACGATACTCATTTCTAAACATCGACCTCCTCTTAGTTATCCAAGTGGCTTTTTTGTTGTCTTTTGACATGCATTTTTATGATGCTGACAGTTTAACCCAGGCCCAGACTGGGTCACAATATTAGGTACACCTTGATGAGCAATTGCTCTGACATGAGGGATCACCAAAATAATCTACACAGTGAATATAAAAAGTCTACACACCCCCAGTTCAAATGGCGTGATGTGATGTCAAAAAATGAGACCCAGATAAATCATTTCAAAACATATTCCACCTATAAAGTGACCTCTAACATGCCACCAAACTGAATTTTTCATTGAAAAGGGAACGTAAAAATAAAGTGAAATACTGTGGTAAACCTGTGCGAATTAACCAAGTACATTCAAACTAATGTTAAATGGGAGTGAGCACACACCCGCAACCATCTAAAATGTGCATCTGATTAACTCAAAGTAATGTTTAGATGTCTATGATCTAGCAAGCTTTTCCTGACATTGTTTTTTGGGGGGGCTTTCTAGAAGAAGCCAGTTGCTTTTGTGATTCTGTGTATAAGTATAGAATCTCTGTAGCCTCCATTGCAGGCCCCTTCTTGTCTTTTTATTTATATATATTTTGAAACGGTTTATTTTACGTACATGGCATTTATGGAAATTTATGGACTGACTAATCGATGCTTGATGTGAGATTTACATGGAACATTCATGAAAGGATCATGATTCATTCATGAATAAATAACTCATAATCCAGAAGCATCCACGTGTATGCGGCAATTTCAGATGAAAAGAATATGTTGCTTTTGCCTTGACATTATTGTTAATGTTTTAATTGGATGCTAAAAATGATTGAAAGAAAAGCTCATTTTTGTCTGTTTGTACAAACAACGCATCCAAGAGTGTTAACAAAATGATGTGTCCTGGCTGGTACACTAATATCATAGAGTGTTAAAGTATTTGATCCAGTGTTGTCATGGCAATACAAAATTCTTCTGATTACAAGCCATATAGCATCCAAAAGCTATCAGTCTATCTTTAAATGACAGCATGTAAAGTGTGTATTTTTCTTGAAACTAAAATAAACTTTAAATGAAATGTATGAAATAAAGTAAGAATGGATTTCTCACTATTTTATTTACAAAATAGAATTTCATCATAATAATCATCTTTCAGTCTATTTAGCTAAAACCTTTTTATAGTTAATTCATCGTATTTCATTTAAAAATATTCTTAATTAAATGAAACAACTGATTGTAGAAAATAAATGCAAAGGCATTTTTAAATACATTAAAATAAAGTTGTAAAATATGTCAGACATATCTTTTAATGTTTTTAAAAACGAAAACAGCAAAATATATTCCCATATTTCATATATTATCTCCATTATTATTCTAAAATGCCTTTACAGAAAAAAGCAACTTATTACTTTTTTTTAATTCAAAAAATATTCTTATCTCACTAAATTGTGCAGGTGTACCAAATCATTATTTATTCTATCTTTTATTAGCTTCCATTGTTGAGAGTTGACAAAACGTTTTCTCCTTCATTCAAAAGGCCACTGGAATACACACAAATGCTCTAAAGGTAGAAAAAAAAATGTATGAAGTATTCAGTTACTTTTAATGCATGCCCTGATAAAAGAAGGTGGTCATCGAATCAGAAGCTTCCTCCGACATTGGACGCAGTTTTGTAGGGCGATGATGACGCAAGTAAGTGGCTCTGAATGGGTTTGGAGGAGCACTGTGTCTTTTGTTCTTTGCCAGCGCTAACAAACAAAGCCATAATTGGTTACCAAGGTGTCTTTGGAGTCCCATAATGAGTGGAAAATATGTGATGACATTACTGTTGTCCAGTAGTGTGTACCAATGTCATTCGCACGCCACATCTCGAGGGGGTCTGTGAGCATGGCAATGCACCAAAACAAAAGTCCAGAAAAGTGAGTGGATCGATCACCACATTTTGGTTTGTTTGGATTGGGTAGCTTCGCATGCTTTTTATGGCTCCGTAGAGTCAAATGTTATGAAAAATACAATGTTAATTGCAGAGCTGGGCAATTGCTGGGCCCGTTCCTGGACCGGACCGGTTGAACCCTCCGGCCCGGCCGCACGCCCATTTTTGGGGCGGGGGGTGGAGGCTGATAAATTTTAAAAAAGGGCTCAACTGAGTATGGCCAGAAGTGGATTTTAGTCCAGCCCACTAATTTGCCCTCATGCATGTGACGTGGTAGCGAGGCGGCCAAATTAAATGCATGATCTAGTCATCTCGGTCCCTTTGTGGTTGTAGCAGGCACGATATCAATTGTTGTCGCTGTCTTTCTGAAGCGACGCCCCCCGACTTGGAACGTAACTGTTTCAAAACAACGTTGTGTCCGCGAGTATAGTCAAGCTGCGCGCAGCACTCAAGGATGATGCTAGCACATCAAGGTGGAGTTCATGCACTTCTTCTGCCGTCTCTCCTACTTTAACAAGCGACACAGCAGGACTTTTTCATTGAAATTAACAAACCTCGCTCTAATTCACCTCTCTCTCTCTCTCTCTCTCTCTCTCTCTCTCTCTCTCTCCTTCTTTGCTCCGGAAATACGCCGTAGCAAACTTGCTGTGTAGTGGTTTGCATAGTGGGTTTGAATAGTAAATTAGCCAGCTAATGATCTTTAAACAAACCTCTGCCGTTAGCATCTCTCCCGCGGCGGCGTCATGTACGTTTTTTTTTTTTTTGGGGGGGGGGGGGGGGGGTCGGTGACCGAGTGGGGGGTGATCATTTTTATGAATAAAGGCGGGGGGGTCGAGGGTACCCAGGTCCGGCAAAAAAGAGTCAAGTGCCCAGCTCTGGTTAATTGTGGGGTAAACATTTTTGGATCCACACTCATTTGGCCCCATTTGTTAGTGTAACAGGCTACTTCTTGTTTCATGAAGTAAGGAATGGCAAGGTACCATTTTGATCCTAGGTCCACTTATCCCAGAATTAGTAACTGAAACCGCAAATATATCTGGATCCACAACAACAGTTCAAAAATTTTGGTTAGGTTAGTAGGCTACTTCTTGTTTCATGGAGTAAAATGTTATAAAGGAGTGGAAGGTATCATTTTGATTCTTGGGTGGACTTTTCAATTTATGCTAGAGTGACAGAATCGCAAACAACAAAATTCAGTATCCTGACCAATTTTTCAAGATTAGTTGTCCTTGCTAGCTATGTTTTGATCTTGCGGAGGCTTATCTTAACATAATGAGTTACCAATAAGAAGAAGTACCATTTTGATTCTGGGTGAAACTTTTCCCTGCACGCAGGAGAGTCACCTAAATTCAAACACCAAAATTAATCGGACGTTTTGTGTTCAGTAGTTTTTTTAACATAATGCTGCTAACTATCCACAAAAAAACATGCCCGCAAAGTGCTTTGAGATTGGCAGGGGTAACGACTTGTCCTTATTCCCACTTCTGAAATCTACATTGCAAAAGTTGACTATTCGTCTTTATACATTTATACATGAAGGTTTTTATGGAAGGTCCACAACCCAGATTGTGCCTTCATGAGTTCACAGAGCACAATGAAGCTTGGCAATTAGTCCTCATATCCTTGGAGGTAGCTTCCTGAAGAAATTGGCACTCGAGCAAAAAAAACCCAGAAGACCATCACCAGGAATGTGGCGTTTCAAATTGACACAGCTGTTACGCCGCCGCTACTGCAGGACCCCTTCTCCAAGTCTTCCAAGACCAAGTCCTGCTCTGCAACCTGATGCATCCGCCTGCAACTACTTTTATCCAGACTGTTCAGCGAGATGGGCTCCAGGGTGGTCTGCGCGTTATTGGCCGGCAGCACCGAGTTGGGCTGCAGCCGGTGCGAGTACGTTTTCCTCCGCTGTCCGTCGGCCGCGCACAGGCTGAACTTGAACACCAGTTGAAAACCCCGTCGGAAGTTCTCGTTGAAGAATCCGTAGATGATGGGGTTGACGCTGCTGTTGAAAAATGCTAGCCAGTGGGCAAAGGGGTACACGTAGATATTGACGATGCGGTACTGCTGCTCGGTGAGCCGGGCGTAGTCGCTCAGCATCATGAGGGTCCACAGGGGCAGCCAGGACAGGATGAAAAGCAAAGCGACGATCAGGAGCATCTTGATAACCCGCTGCTTCTTCTTGGAGACGCCATGGCGGTTGTCGTGGCCCGGCTTGCCGCCCGTGGGCATGGCGGTCTTGAACAGCGTGATGCCGATGCGTGCGTACATGACAACGATGAGGGACAGCGGAGCCAGGTAGATGTTAGCGAACAACACCGTGGTGTAAATCTTGCGCATCTCCTGGTTGGGCCAGTTCTCCCTGCACCAGTAAAAGGGAGTGGTTTTGTTGTCGTAGCCTAGCAGCACTTGGATGCTTTGCTCCTGCGTCACCTGTAGCATCACGCCGGACGGACACATGATGGATATGGCCAGGACCCAGATAATGACAATGATGAGGGTGGCGGTGGAGATGGTCAGCTTTTGCTTGAATGGGTAGACGATGCATCGGAATCTGTCAACGGATGAAGAGACAATGAAGGAGTGAAGTAGTCCAAAGCAGAAATCCGACAACATGAATTAAATGCATTACATTTTGACGACTTTTCTCTTATATTTGAAGGTACTTTGTCTCATCAGAGGCCAATGTTTCACTCTTAGCTACTGGGCCACTCAAAATTATATATTGCCATACCAAAAACACGGGCCGCTGGAGAGAAAACCAAGAATCCTGACTGTTAGAACATATAGAACACTGGGGATTATGCTCACGCTTCTGAAATTAAAGTGACACTGGGATGAGCTTAACATTGGGACTTATATAAAAGGTTTGCATGTAAAAATCACAGCAGTACTAAAATGCAGACTCTGTCGTGATTTAAGGGCTTTTTGTGATTAGATTTACGATAAATTGCCCCGCCCCTTTTTGGAGCTCGGCTTGTTATTTTTTCGTTCTCAACGGTCTATGTCACAGGAGGGAGCCAAGCATGGAAATATTGCTCACTTTGTCAGTTCTGTTGTCTAAAACGGCGACAGAACGCCACCCAAATGCAAATGCGCATTACTACTCTTGTCCACTACAACCTGTGAAAGTATAAAAGTGTTCTGCACAATAGTTTGGATTTATTGACATAAAATGTGACCTCACCTGATCACCTCCACAAAATCAAAAATACCATAGCGATCGCTTCTCCACTTACACAGACTGAAGCGGACAAGAGCATGAATGCGCACACGAACCCCGACTAGTTATATTTCCGACAATTAGCTACGCTAAACTCGTGTCAACTCTCAGGAGGCAGACGTGACTGGTAGCGGGCAAGCATGGATCTTTATCCCCCCCCTCCCTCCCCGGCTAACAGTAGGATAACGACACGACCAATAGCAACAACTAGCTTGAGGCCGTTAAAACAAAAGGCGTTAGCACAACAACATTAGCTCCTTATCAATCAATCAATCACATTTTATTTATATAGCACTTTTCATACATAAAAATGCAACTCAAAGTGCTTTAAAACATTCAAAGCAAAACATAGAATTATCTTCAATCAAAAGAAAAGATAAATTAGCATAGCGCATTGTGATCTGTTGGGATCTCAAATGTGTCTGAATAAGGTTAACCTTACTGTCCGCCGCCCTCTTCATAGCCGCGCGGTTGCCTCCCAAGCATTCGTGCCCGACACTGCTTGCAGCCGCCAGCTTCTACCTGATTGAAGCGACTTGAGAGTGAGTTAAGCCCTCGTCGAACAAACGAGGAGGCTGACTGCACAGCCGAGTGTGGCCGCATTGGAACGCACCATTTCAATTGGACGGCGTGTTGTAGGTCGAAAAACTGGGGCCATTTCACATCCAAATAAATGTGCACGTCTACTCATTCCCACTTCAGTCTCTGTATACATCCTGACTGGTGTTTAATGCCTCGCCCGTCCTAATAGTAATCAGCGAAGAAGCAGTGTGCGCTCGTCCCAGCATAACTCTATGTAGCTCTGCTCACTTCCACATTCTCATATAAATCAGCCACGGAGAGGTTATTGCTTCTGACATGTTGAAGTGGGCATTAGTAGAGATGTCCACATAAATGTTGCTGCCAATTGATCGCCGTTTGTGGACGTTATAAGCAATGAAAGTACAATGATTTCCAATGGAGGGTTTGTAATCGGTCCCTCTCGTGTCTCCAACCGAACATGGATAGAACGGTAGGGGGCGCGGCCATTCTCCTCATTAACAAGAGGCGTTATTCATGGAGTCACTTATTTCCTAATTTCTCCCAAATTTATTGATAAAATAGAAAATGACAACTCTTTTCATTTTCCCGATCAAAAAAATATATAAAATGAACTTGTTCGTGAAAACATGGCCATCCCGGCTCAACCATCCCTTTAAGTGCTCGACTTGGTGACTTAGGTGGCTGATAAAATGGAACTTGAAATTGAACAGTGGGCATCAAACATTAGGAACCCTCAGTCGATGCCAACCAATCAGAAGTCACACTCTTCAGTCAAAGGTTGCTTCCAGATAATGCAACGGGGAGTTGAACTTAGGATGGTTGGTTTTGGAAAATTCCAAATGTATGCAGAAACACCAACTTAAAGTCTTGGCTATCTATTCTTTTGGTTTTTATTTTTTCAACATGTAAGATATTGATCACTGTTTTGTTCTTAAACATTCATGTAATATTTGGTGCTTGTTTTGGGGATTTTGAAGTCAAGAGCAAAGGAAGTTCACGTCCCAATTCAGTCCATCTTGAACCCGCTGCAAAATGCTTGACAGATATGCAAGACGATAGTTACGTCTCTCAAAGCATTACAAATTCTCGTGTCTTTTCCTGCCTCCAACCTCGGGCTGGGAAAAGTGAGGACGGAATGACAAGAGACACTAATAACCGTCGGCTGCCAATATGCTGGCGGCCCTTTAGGGTCTACATCTACAGTATGCAGTCAGTCTTCAACTGACTGCCTCTCCTCCCCCGATTCTTATCAGAAAGAAGGATTAACGTCAAACTGCGGTCATTTGGAGTGACAAGGCAATTGATCTTGAAAGTAGGACAAGTACAGGCAGCCAAAGATAAGAGCAGCACAGATGATGCTGGTTACATGGCAGTATATTCGGCACAATGATGCCTTTATTGAGTTAAATATTGGTCCCAATGGAATCTTAACCGACAGACACTGGGTTCTGAAAATTGTCCAAGGACCCCGTCCCTCATAAACCAATCGCCAGTTAAACCTGACAGTGAATAGCACCCCTAAATGCCAAGTTAGCCAAAAGTGCTTCTATTTCACAGTATTCCGTTTTTCAGTTTCCTGGGTTTCACCTTCGATTGAATAAAAAAAGAAGAACATTTTGCTTTTAATTTAATGGGATGTAAGGGGAGGGGCTAGAGTGCGTTAATGCTTTGAAAAGAGAGTAGAGTGCCCTCTGCTGTCCGATGCCATTTTTGAAGAACCTTATAGACTGGGACAGCTAATAAACTCAGAAAACTGGAAGTTTAAGTTTAAAGGACAGAACACTGAAAAACTAAAAGCATTGTCGCTTCTCCTACCTCGTCCTGAAATTGTTCAAGGTAAAACTCAGAAAGTTGGAACGAACCGAACTTTGAATAAATAACATCAAATTTCATTTGAAATGCCAAAACTAGATGGCAATATTCTGTCTCCATAAACCTGGATTTGAAGCGTGGGCATGAAACATCGGGTCCCACAGTTAAAGGAAAATGCCCATGGGTACTAGTACAGTGGGAAACTGCGAAAACCAGAGACATGCGACCATCTTGGCTTTGAGACACACGAGAGATGACGTACAGTGGCATATTTCAGAAGATGCTGCTCCCTCAAAGCAGTCTTGTTGGAAGTGTAGCTCACGAGCAAGATAAAACTCTGCAAGATCCTGCAGAGCCATGACAAAAAATAAGCATAGCCAAGGCTTTCTTTGGTTTCTTCTCATCTAAACCAGTGGCAAAGGTCTCCAAGTCTTACATCCTGGTAAGATGCTATGTCAGCACTTCCAAATATGGGCACGCTGGCAACCGGGGACCCGTGGTCTTTCCGTCCTGCTGTGCAACCCTTTCAAAATGAGTGAGTGCAGTGTGAAAAGGGCTCGAGGGTAAATTATGGTTAGCATCTTCAACCAATGAGCGACCGGCCGGGGTTTATGTTACCCGTTCGTTATCGACTTTGCACACTTGGAACTGCATCTACTAGAAACAATAGTAGCAGTTTCCGGCAATGATAAAGCACCAATGAAGTAGGTAGCATAGGTAGGCTGTCTGGCCACCCTACCTGTCCACGGCGATAGCCACCAGGGTGAAGACGGACGCCGACACGGAGATGCCTTGCACCATGCCGCTCATTTTGCACACCAGGCTTCCAAAGGGCCATCCTGTGGACAGGAGGGATGTGACAGCTGTTTCTCCATCGGGGCGAAAAGGTTCCAAGTCCAAACAGCAGGACTTGGATACTAAGCTTTAGTTCCGAGATATTCAACAGTTTACATACTGATACTGTCTACGTTTACATGGACACATTTATTCGCGTTCAAATCCTTATCGGAATAAAAATGCCTCATGTACACGTCCAATTCAGAATATTCTGATCCCATCGAGCCCATTCCGATCAAGATTTTACTCTGAACAAAAGGGGTGGTTTTCGTTGATTGTCAATCCGATTGACAAGCATAAAATCACTTATTCTGAAATTTCGGAAAACAAACCGTCCTTACCGCGCATGTGTGTGACGTCAGTATACGCGTTTCTGTTATTCCCGGAAGCTGCTAGAGGTAGAGCGAGCAAAGAACATGGCGGGCGCAAGACTGAAGTGGTACATTTGCAGCTCCATTAGGAAGGATGAACTCAACGTAACATCGCCAATGGGAAAAATACGCAAAATAATGCTAACGTTTCAAGTAGAAATGGACGTTTTGATGTTTTGTTGACACGAAAGTCGCTACGGCTTCTCCTTCTAGTACTATTTCCGGTATGTTTGGTCAGCTGCGCATGTCAAAATAATTTCTCCCGATCGATGCATGAACACGCAAATGCTAATCGGATCAATATTTTTAGTGTCCATGAAAACAGTTCATCCGATCATAATTTTAATGTAAACTCTGATCGGATTAAAGACATTTTGTCCGTGTAAATGTAGCCAATGTTTATTTGCTACATTGCAGATATTTGAATTTGCAGGTGCAGATCTCGCACCTGTGCAAGTGTGGTGAGAACACAGACAGTTCTAAGGACTGTTTTTACTACTGTCTCATAAAAAGTGCACATGTATGGCATGTAAAGTTTCACTCTTTCAATATGTCCACCATTACCAGCAAATAAAATGAAATAAAAATAATCATATTTGACCCCAAACTGCTTTGGTGTACACAAACTTTTTAGCAAGAATGACATTTTAAAATATGTAGTTTTTTCAGTATTTTGGATCACTTTAGGAAAAGTTGTTAGTTTTCAAGGTGAAAAAAATGTCTTAGGCCTAACCCTAACCCAAATATCAAAATGAAGCGTAGGAAAGATTATTTGCTCTCTTGCTGATTGCCTGCCTAGCATCTGCCTCACACCCACCCACTCGCTTCACCATTTTTTTTTTTTGCCAAGAGAGCTTGAACTTCTTTTTTTCATCTCTTTTTTCGTCCAAGCACATCATTCTCTTTACCCTGAACTTGCTTTCTCACTGCTTGCAATTTGGTCGTTTGAACCAAATAATTTTTGGAATGAAACAAATAAAACAGCAAAGAAAAAAGGGGTTAACGTTGCCTTCCAGCGAGACACATTGTGCATCCCAACAAAAGCCGATGTGGGGTCAGTCAGCCTTTCCTTTCATGTGGCCTTCTCACACAAAACTCTCATTATCGGCCAATTAAAGCATTGTGAGGCGTAATCACCCAAATGATGCACGGGAGGTAAATGCTGTTATCAGAGAGCCGACCGCTTGTTGCCCGGCCGACCGCTTGTTGCCCGGCCGGCCGTGACCGCGAAAGATGATAGACAGGCTCTCATCATGGCCACCCCGCGTCTTTTGAGTACACGAATGGCGTTCATTAGAGACGAGAAAAGCGATGGAAATAATTCCAATTAAAGCTGCAAGCAGCTGGACGCCACGTGGAGGGACTCTCGTTAAAAGTTTAACATGCACAGTAGCTCCTCGTCAATGCAATAGATAGGGCCAAGGTGGGGTGCTACATTCTTACACCCTGGCGGATAGATGGCTAGATGGACAGATAGATCGTTTGATAGATAGAACATCATTCTAGTAAAATTGACTTTTTGTCCAAATATTCGCCATTTATTCTTGTAAACCAAACATGTTTTTCCATCAAACATGAAAACTTTCTAGACAAATTCAGAAATTTCGTTGTAGGGACACAGGCCCAAATTCACTAAAAGGATGAATTAGATTTGCAAAACAGTTTCATCGCATAATTTTGAGTGGTCCTAACCGGTAACAATGGCGCAAACAGATGCAACAGATGCATGCATACAGAATAATTCACAAAGTACACACACGGTGAAATGCTTGACTAGCTGCGCTGCCAAACAGATTGTGTCCCGGTGCTCTGTTGTTATTTGCGTACCTTTATAGCGTAAATCAACCCAAACACATTTTTTTCAAGAATATGTTCCCAGCAGGCTCACTAGTTGAAACACGGAATTCTGATTAATATTGCCTTTGTAGTATATAAGTTAAGCAGAAAAATCCGCCCATTTTTAGCCATCTGTGGGGGCGGCCATTTTGTTACTTCTGTCGACTGAAAATGACATCACAATCACGCAGGGCTCAGGTAATGACTAATCACGGCTCAGCTTCAGAAAAGGCAAGGCAAGGCAATTTTATTTATACAGTACATTTCATACACAAGGCAACTCAATCAGCCAACAAAACTGCTAGAATGTACGATGACCACATTTAAGCACATTAGCAGAAAACTTTAAAAACATTTAAAAGTAAAGAAATAAAAGTGGGTTTCTAAAATATATAAAAGAAAAAAAGATTTAAAATTGTCTAACCTTAATCAAAGGTATGAGGGGAAAAAAAAGCAACGTTTTTAACCTGGATTTAAAAGCATTTACACTCGGGGCTGACTTCACTTCTGTTGGCAGCTTATTCCATTTGTGTGCAGCGTAACAGCTAAATGCAGCTTCACCATGTTCACCTTGAACTCTCAGTTCCACTAATCGACCCAAGTTTGCAGATCTCAGAGCCCTACAGGGTTTATATTCAATCATCATTCCATTCATGTATTCAGGACCCAAACCATTCAGTGATTTATAGATCAGTGGCAAAATTTTGAAATCTATTCTACACTTCATTGGGAGCCAGTGTAAAGCCTTTAGGACTGGAGTAATATGTTCCGATCTCTGAATGAGCTGCAGCTGTTTGATGCTCTTTTGAGGGAGACCAGTAAGAAGGCCGTTACAATAATCAAGTCTACTGGAGATGAAAGCATGGATAAGTTTCTCCTGGTCTGCTTGCAGCATGCAACCCTTCAGTCTGGATATATTTTTCAGCTGATAAAAGGCTGATTTAGTGATTGATTGTATATGATTGCTGAAAGTCAGGTCTGAGTCTATCAGCACCCCAGGATTTCGGATTTGGTCTTTGGTTTCTAAAGACAGGGTTTTTCTAACAGCACCCCTCTCCTTTATTGTCGAAAACAATTACCTCTGTTTTGTTTTACTTTAACTGAAGGAAATTTTTAGTTCATCCAGTTGTTAATTGCAGTGACACAATACACTGATTGAACTGGTGTCATTTGGGGACATTGATATATATAGCTGTGTGTCATCTGCATAAGTGTGATAGGCAACATTGGCGTTCTGAAGCATTTGACCCAAAGGTAACATATACAGACTGAACAGAAGGGGGCCAAGGACTGACCCTTGAGGAACCCCATATGTCAAAGCCATCCGATCCGATTCAAAACTTCCAATGGTCACAAAGTAACTCCATTCCTCTTGGTAAGACCTAAACCATTTTCGGACTGTTCCATTTAATCCCACCCAAATTTCCAACCTGTTCAACAGTATTTTATGATCAATTGTATCAAATGCTGCACTAAGATCCAATAAGACCAGCACCGACACCTTCCCTTCGTCAGTGTTCAATCTTATGTCATTTAGTACTTTGATAAGAGCTGTTTCTGTACTGTGATGAGGACGGGGAAAAAGTCCGTTTGAGTACAAGAATTTGCTAAGTTGATTAAAAACCACTTTCTCAACAATCTTTGATAAGAAGGGAAGGTTTGAGATGGGTCGATAATTTACTAACAGGGAGTCATTCAGCGTTCTCTTTTTTAGAAGGGGCTTGACGGCAGCTACTTTCAGAGGTTTAGGAAACTTGCCTGACCGAAGTGAGCAGTTGATTGTTTGCTGCAATTCAGTTAGAACAGAATTCACAATCGTTTTGCAAAAGTCCGACGGTAACTGGTCAAGGCAACTAGTTGATGGTTTCAGCTGCTGAACCAAATCCGTTATAGTTTTTTGATCCACTGTATCAAATTCTGGCATAACCAAATTATTCCAGGGTGATTTTAAGTGGTGCATCATTTTGGAATGTTGCTGGTTTGTGATGATGTTTGACCCGATGGAGTGTACTTTTTCACTAAAGACGCAGGAAAATTGAAAGGAGTTGTGGCGCTATTTGATTTGGGGGATTTGTGAGTTTATCGATCACAGCAAATAGAGTGAGTGTATCGTTGAGGTTCTCACTAATGATTTCAGAAAAGTGTTGTTGTCTAGCTATTACCAACTCTTTGTTAAAATTACCACGACGTTGTCTGTACAGGTCAAAGTGAACTTGGAGTTTAGTTTTTCTCCACTTACGAAAACAGGTGAGCCGTGATTAGTCGTTACCTGAGCCCTGAGCAACTGTGATGTCATTTTCAGTCGACAAATGTGACAAAATGGCCGACCCCAGTGATGGCTAAAAACAGGTGGATTAATTCTTATTCCACAAACGCAATATTTATCAGAATGCCTTGTTTCAACTAGTGGGCTTGCATAGAACATATTGTTGAAAAAAAGATGTTTGGGATGACTTCCGCTTTAAATGAGTAATATGCGTATATTTGGCGGAAAAATTGGCCACCTCTATGCAAATGAGCCTCATAAGCGTCTAATTCAATAACACCAGCGCTAATAGCCACACACAGTTTGAGTGCTCACTTGTTGTCACTTAATGAGGAAGACGCTGATGTCCATAAACTCCAAAATATCGAGGCCATCGTTTTGATATTTTCGTAGATTGATGTGAGAGATGTGCATGTGAACTTTGGTGATGATTGATAAATTGTCTGACGGTCCCGTTCGCACCTCCTCAATCAGGACCCCAAGCTCGCGTTCTGATCATTTCATCTTTCTCTTCCTAAACGACATGATTGTGCCGCGCTGTTATTGGCCAGAATTTCTATTTTGCCATGTGTAGATGATTGCGACCAGGGGGAAATCATTCAACAATCAAAAACAAAAACAAGGTCAGCAAAGTGAATATTTACCTGTAATAATGTTATCGAGCAGTGTTGTCGGCATGCAGAAAATGCCCACCAGGAGGTCACTCACAGCGAGGTTGAGGATGAACAAGTTGGTGACGGTGCGCATGTTGCGGCTACGCAGCACAATGAAACACACCACGCCGTTGCCCGCCATGCACACCAGGAAGATGAGCAGGTAGGACACGATGAAGATAGCCGCCGTGGACGGCTGGTGCAGGTAAAAGCCCACGTAGGTCACGTTGGCCTTGGGAGCAAGGACATCCTCCTCCGAGGTGTTGTAAAGCGTCCAGTTGTCCGGTTGCTGGTTCATTTTCAACCTCGAGAAGGAAACAAACGACGGGTTCATCTCTGAATCATCGGAACCTCTTTGCGGTTTCCTGGGTGGTCCATCCACCAAAACTCAATTCAAGTAAGCAATAATGTAGTTGAGTTCCAAGTCACTGTGCTCCATGTAGATTGATTGTCTTTTGAACACTTTTATTACACATCAGTGTTGGGGCTTGTTTCATTATAATTTATTACAGCCCCGAACTAAGAACAAAAAAAAAAAAGACTGCTTTTGTCGCTGCTAAACCAAGGTGACATTTTTACTTATTGTTTTGTTAAATGGGAACTAACACGAGGCAGCCTTGCCAAGGGGAAGAGCCGTAATAATGCTGTCAAAGGGAAAACTTATTGAGGTTGGACATTTTTCTTTCTTTCATCTGTGCGCTTTATGTTATGTCAGCCTGTATTTGCAGAGATGATTTGCCATGTTTCTTCGCCGTAACAATCAGGGAACGTTTATTAAGATGAAAGGCATTGCAGGCTGACAACTTCTTATTGAATGTGTTGCCATGGCGACAAAGAAGGAAATTTAGTGTTTAATTTCTAGTCGGGGTGGGGGGGGTTCAGTCAAGGAGTAAGTAAGAGAACAAGAAGAACACACAAGAGCGTGTGTTAATGCGCCCTCGGTGACTTGAAAAAAAAATCATTTTTTTAATTTACAAGATTCCCTTCAAATTAAAATTATTTTGATTATTTTACTAATCTTGTTTTAAATTTTGACTTTCTTTAGACTGTTTTTCTTTAGATTTTTATTCCCAACAGAAGTTTCCTTAATTCTTTTGAATAATAAATTGTTTTATGTATATTATTTCTCTGAATTATATGTATATAATTTTTTTTTGAAAGATTTTTTAAATTCAAATAATAGAATTAAAGCATCTCCAACTTATTTCAGAATAAAAATATAAGCATAACAAAAACGTTATTGTTCATTTTATAAATGGCACTTCTGTCTTTAAAATTGCAAAATGTGTAATTTATCTCTTTGTGATTCTTTTGTATTTTAAAAGTCTGAGAGAGAGAGAAAAAGAGAAAGAGAGAGAGAGAGAGAGAGAGAGAGAGAATGTCTGTAATGTATATCTTCATATTAGATATCAAAAAACTAGATCGAAATGGCTCTTTGAGTGTTAAAGGTTGCCGACCCCCGCCCTAGGTCAAAAGATGTCAGCGTTAGAGACATACAGTAAATGCCAAAAATGGGACAATTGTGCCCAGTCTCTCCTATTTTCTGCAAGGGTGCCTCAGTCTTGAGATGACTTTCTATTTACTAGGATGCGACACAAAGAATTGAATTTCGGTTTCCATCTAAATTTCATTCCATCATATTCCAAAGTTGTCTCTTCTAACCAAAATGTAATGTAATTTCACATTATTGAGATGTTGCTCCTTATGCATGATTAGCTCAAAAAGCACAACAGTATGAGGTCGACACGGGCCATTCTCTGCAAGACAAATCAATTAATCATGTTCTGAGGCAGTGATTGATTAATTCAACGTAATGAATAAGTTAGGTTTTAGCCACTTTAATGTGGCTCCAAGTTAGCATTCTCTGTGATTTATTCATAGGAGAGCAGATTGGCTATGGTAACATATGTTATTCCAGTGTATAGAATATACCATCATTTTCCTCAAGTACGCCCTGAAAAAACAAAACAGAAAGATGAATCCTGAGCAGGTGAAATCAGCCCAATCAAAAATTTGAATATCTAAAACAAAAGGTATTCTAAAAATGACAATTGCAAAAATGGCCCTACTTCAGTTACTTTCCTCTTTCATTTCTTTTTTTCAGGCCAATTACAATATTTGGCTGTATACAATTCCGACAACCCAATTCCCGAGATTTCAATCACGTATTCTGTGGATTTCATCTCTATTTAGTTTTGGTCTTTTTTTCAAAGCGTGATCCCTCCAATCATGGAGAGGTCGAAAGAATGAAAGGTAAAACTGTAATTGGGCCTCTCACATTTTTCAACAACATCAAGACAAACTTGAAAAGAAGAAAAAAAGATTCATCTGGCTTTGATGTGCAAAGAGATTCGGAGAGAGCGAAAGAAGCTTTACGCTACTAACCAAACTATAACTTTTTTTCCCTGCAGTGGAAAAAAAAAGATCTTTCAGAACTTCACTTCGTAAATATTGAATAACAATTTTGAGCAGCTAACAAAACTAGATGAGGCTTTCTATAAAAACTGATGTCAATTTAGTCTTCAAACAACCTAATGTAAGTATTTACCGATACATCGGAGATAATTTAGTCTTGGACGAACCCAGCCGACCAAATCAGATTGTAAACACTGAAGACAATGAACTGCGTTAAGTAAAACTATTATGTGTTTTTTGTCATAATATACGATTAAGTCTTGAATGCACCAAATGTTCGTTTTTGTAAACACTAACGACAATTTAGTAATCCAGGGCCCCAACGTATGTGTTTTTGTAAACAATAACGCTGAACATTATAAAGCATATAAAAAACCTGACATACGAGTTTGGACATACTCTAGTCTTCTATGAACATAATGTGATTTTTTTGTCAACATCGAGGACAATTTAATCTTCAATGGACCTTAAATGCCTGATTTCGTGAATGCAGAAGAGTGTAAAACGAATCTAACATATGCATTTTCTGAAGCAGTTAAGACAATTTAGAGTATTAAAGCGGAAGTCAACCCAAGCATATATTTTTTTTATGAATATGTTCTATGCAGGCCCACTAGTTGAAACACAGCATTCTGATTAATATTGTGTTTGTGGAATAAGAGTTAATCCACATCTTTTTAGCCATCTCCGGGGGCGGCCATTTTGTCACTTCTGTTGACTGAAAATGACATCACTCAGGGCTCACGGCTCATCTTTAGAAAACAAGTGAACAGTAATCAGTTGTTGCCTGATCCCTGAGCAACTGTGATGTCATTTTTAGTTGACAGAAGTGACAAAATAGCCGCCCCCTGTGATTGCTAAAAATGGGTCGATTTTGCTGCTTAACTCATATTTCATATTAATCATATTGCCTTGTTTCAACTAGAGGGCCTGCATAGAACATATTCTTGAAAAATATGTTTGGGTTGACTTCCCCTTAAATGCACCTTTTTTTTTTTTTTTTATTCATTAAGGCCCCAACAAATATGCTTTGGTTAACACTGAACACAGCGTACACCAGAGCTGGGCATTTCGCCTATGTGACGGACCGGTCCGCCTATGACGAGCGGCGATAGAATCGGGCTACATTCGAGCGGCGATAGAACGATAGATGGGAAACATAAAAAAATAGACGGTAGCCCATTTTTTTCCGTCTACGTCATCGTCTATTCAATTGACAATCTACAGCCTTCGACGCATCAAATAGTTGTTTTTGTAAACACTGAACCACTTCCATTGCCATTTGTCAACATTGAAGACAATTTAAGACGTTTATTGAACCCAGCGTGAGTTTGTGAACATCAAAGACATCTTTGGGCTTTGAGAGAAAGTGGCTACTCTGGAAAGCAAACAAGGGAAGGTGGGTCAACAGCAATTCGAATCTGCAACCTTCTCGCTGGGAGTCAACCTTGCCATCCATTTACCAACCACGCATCCCGAGTGATTTCAACCTTGTCACTGAGTCTCTCCACCTCTTGAAAATCCATTCAAGCGGCGTGCGATTTCACTCCAGACGGGCAACACTTAGGTCCGGAGAATAATGTGGAATTGCTTTTTCAAAGTCTTCTAGCCCCATTGTGCATGAGAGACTTCACATTTGTTCATTACACACATTTCTCAGCCACTCGTCAGTGGCCGCTATACATCACAGACTTCCCCCTGAGAAAAGGCCCCGCAGCATCTTTTCCGCCCACCCACTCGATCGGCCCCCCGCCCTCGGGGGGCGTGTCACTTGTAGCGGTTGACGCGCCCCTCACTGTAATTACTGCTGGGGCACGCGCGAGACCTAATTTGTCCATCGGCGTGAGCATCAACTGCAGCATCTCTGCAAATGACAGACGGCCAAATGGCCATCAAAGGACTCGAAGAAAGACTCAAGAAAAACAATCGCTTGTTGCCCATTTAAAGCCCGCAAATCGTCCAAAATGGCTGCTTTGAAGCAAAACGGTAGACTTATAAGTTGCTGGAATGGACACTGATGCTATTTGTCAACCGGCAAAGGTTCTTGATACTTTTTGTGGGTTTACTCATGACAGACACGCCTACCAAATTCTGTGTTGCTTAGTTACATCATGGATCTGAATTTACAAATCTTAGTTTCGCATTTTATGGGTTTGCTGCCATTTTCTGTCTGTGTACTAAGACAAAAACTCAAATATTTTTGCAATTTACTGTTGATTACTTTTGTTGATTTACCTTTATGTTTCCTGGCATGAGTTCTTGAGCCTTTTTTTTTAATTTCATGCAGCTAAGTGAAAGCTGAATTTTCAAAGATTAAATTTGTGTGTTTTAAGATGAGTCATTAAACTTGGCCACCATGCTCAGCCCACACAAAGTAACAACAACTGAAATCTTAAGTAATGTAGCATTGCTATCCTGTTTATTATGCACGTAGAACATTTAGTAGGTCCTTGACATATTTTTTTGTGAGTCTAGTCATGATAGATGTCTGCTTTTATTCAATATATTTTGTGAAAAATGTGGAGGGAAAATTGCTTGAGTGGCATCGTCGAAAAACGTATTGAATAGCACTGTGGGAATTGCTTTTCTACTGCTCATATTCCACTTCAACCAGCTAATAGCTCGTTTCATCAGATTGTTTTTCTCTTCCTCGCACTAATTGATCTCATAAAAGTTTGAATCATAGATTTTTGCGTCCTTTAATAAACTTTAAAGTTTACTTATAACATGCACAGTCAATGAGGCACGCGCTCCCTGTTGAAATAATGATGATTCTTCACTGGAGCGGAAACTAGTAGTTTGATGATGATGATGATGATGATGATGAAGATTTGGATGATAAGTGCACAATGAAATGCACAGTGATAGATGTATTTTAATAGGCTACAACGAAAGTGGTGAACCTACGGCCCTTGGGGCGTGTAGAGCATTTGATCGAGTCCGCTATGCCATTATAAAAACATATTGGAGTCATCAAACTAAAAACTGTTGTTGCTTTTTGTTTTTTTTGTTTAGATTCATGCTTCAAATTTGGTAGCACTTGTAAAACATCTCTCAGAAGAATTCCTCTTTGAAGACTCCTGAAAATGAACAAAATGGTCCAAAAATGGCTTGCTCAAAACAAAATGGATGACTTTTTGTGCATATTCTAGAGGCTGTTTTGTACGTCTCGTGATCGTAGACATGCCTACCAAATCTCATGTTGCTAAGTGAAACCATCTGAAAGGGCTGAATTTTCAAATATTTGTTTCACAATTTATTGCAGGTGGTCAAACTTCACCGCCACGGTCCGACAATATGCTAGGACAAAACATTTTTGAAATGAAATTCTCTATGTAATGAATGTCGCGCTGTCAGACTAACAGGTAATATTGATGGAGTCATTATGTGCATGTACGTTTATTCCCTGCTCTGAAAAGGCAAAAAAAACAACAACAAGACTACAAGACTACGGATCTGTTCCTGGATGGTGGGGAGAGGACAGTATGGACTGTCTATTCTCCAAAAAGAACTTAAGGTAACACATTTGTTTAATGACACACACCACGTTTGCTAATCAGCTACTGGCTTTGCAGTTAGCAAACGTAGCACGAGTTGAAATAGTTGTATACTTTCAAGTATTTCCCCCTTATTGTCCGTTCCTTTTTTCGTCATTTTGATTGTTTGTATGTGCACGCTACGTCCAGCCTCTCGTCATAAGTAGAAAGGCACTGTCTTCCTATTGGTCGATGCCGAAGAACCAACCGAAGGGCGACGTAGCACATGTCACACTATGCGGCAAGATGAATTAAAATTCTGAGATGCCAGACTTTTGTGTTGGTGGTCGTGAAAGGACCAATCGTTGAGTATGTCACACTACATGGGCTACGGTGCATCAAGACAACTTAAAAATCGGCTACAAGACATTAGCCCAAAATCGGGCTACATTCGTGTCGTCTGACATTGGCATTAGAAGGACCATTGGAAATGGTCAAAAAATTGCCACAAAATTGCTGCTTCAAACTAAAATGTTCAGGTTATTCTGTGAAACTGGCTCCAGGGGCTTCATTTTCAAATATTACAAAATAAAGTTCAAATTTGGTAGCAATTATACAAAACTATGTGACAAGGTCCTTTTTTTAAAGACCCTTGGATATGACCAAAATGGTCAAGAAATTGATGCTATAAGACAAAATGGCAGACTTCCTGTTCATTTCCTGGTAATTGTTCTAGAGACATTTATTGAGTGTCTCCTCATGATAAGCATGTCTACAAAATTTCATGTTGCCAAGTGAAACCAACATCAGGGGCTGCATTTTCAAGTAGTAGTTTCCCATTTTATGGCGAGTCAACAAACCGCCCTGCTCTCCCCGCAGGATCGAACAAAAACTGAAATGTTTCACAATATCGTGTCTTCGGTGTCTTTAGTATACATGCTTCAAATTTGGTAACAATCGGACAGAATCTCAATGACAAGTTCTTGATCTGCTGGAAATGCCCAAAAAAGTCTTTAAAAATGGCTGCCTCAAGCTAAAAGGGTGTCTTTTGGGGCATGTGTTCTTGAGACTTTTTTGTGGATCTACTCATAATAGACATTCCCACCAAACTTCACGTTCCTATGTGAAACCTGCTTCAGGGGCTGAACTTTCAAATAGTGGTTGCCCATATTTTGGCAAGTCAACAAACTTTGCCGCCATGCTCTGCCTACGGGCTCAAACAAAAATGTAAATGTTCCACCATATAGTGTCGTCACTTTCTTTAGTATACATGTTTCAAATTTGGTAGCAGTTGGACAAAATCTCAGTGACACCCTGAAAATGTCAATTACCCAAAAAAATGGTTGCCCCAAAATGATGTGTTTTGGGGCATGTGTTCCTCAGACTTTTTTTGTGATGCTGGTGATCAAAGACATGCCCACCAAATTTCACGTTCCTATGTGCAACCTGTTTCAGAGGCTGAATTTTCAAAACATTCCATTGGCTCAGTTGAGTCCATCTGTTGAGGCAGTACCCAGTCTACGTCATCGTCTATTCAAGTGACAAGTGAAAAAATACCCTATGCGAAACCCACGAATGCTCCTAATGCATAATAATAAACAAATCGCTTGGCCCTTGACAGAGAATACGGTTCCCCGTGCCTTTTTCCCAATAGTATATGACAGTTGTGGACCCACACGGGGAGTCTCATGGATCATAACTTGACTGTATACAGTACAGCCCTGTTGTCTGTCTATTGCGTAAGAGACTAATCCCAAGAGCGTTTATTCTGAGGCGAGCCGAGACCGTATTCTCTTCCTTCCGCAGCTTCTCATCATGTCCTATTTGCTTACGTTCTTCATTCTTTTAAAGCAAGTTTGACGCATCATTTCCTTTCCGTCACCTCGCCACGTTCTTACTGACTCTAATGGTTTTGAGAGGGGCAACTTCAAAAGCACAATGACAGCTAATTGCATGTCATGTTAAACAAAATCTCCCACAGTTCTGGACACTGTGTAAAGACAAAAGGGCAGAGAAAAAAAAGAAAAAAAAAGTGGGGGAGTTGGGCTATGTTCATCAGTGGACCAGGCACAATGAGTCCACTGTGAGCACAAATGAAGATGACGGGAGGGGCGCACGCACCCAATGCTGGGTGAACTCCTAATACAAAAAATGTCCAATTAAATAAGTCAATCAAAAATCGAAAAAATGACAAGCAAGTATATTCAGTGAAATAATAAATATAACTATGCATTAATTCTGGGTGATGTCCACAATGCAAAAAAAGAATAAGCATAATGATAATAATAATGAAAAATGTAAAAAATACAAATAAATTAAAATAAAAATATACATATAAAATAATCTAAATGTGACTACTGAGTGTTCTTCCCCCAATTTCTTCTTTGTTGGCCTTGTAAATGTTAATTAAAAATAAAATCTGAGAAATACACTTAATGCTGGGTGACTTCCAAAATGACAAACGTTTGTAGATAAAAAAAAATAGTAATAAAGAAATCAAATAATACAAATAAAATTTAAAAATAATCAATAAAAATAAAAAAAAATTGTAAAATAAAATAAGGAGTGTAAATATTAGAGGCACAACCTAAATGGTGGTTGACACCCACAATGCAAAAATTGTAAAATTCTTAAAAAGAAAAATAAAGAAATCAAATTTAAAAATGAATAATAAAATAAAGAAAAATATATGCATACAAATAGATAAATGCAATCACAAAATGAATTAAACGAAATTGTTAAAAATGAAATAAAATCAAACGAGTAGAAATATAAGTGACAAACACAATCCTGCATGGGAGGCTTCCACAATGCAAAAAAAAATAATACATGAAAAGAAATAAATATAAATAAACAAATAAAAAATAAAATAAAATGTTATGATGGCTTTCACAAAGCAAAAATATTGAAACATACACAGAAATAAATATATACCTATTTAAATTAAAGATGAAAGGAGACATATACTGACTCCAACTAAAATGAACGAAATATTTTGGAAAACGTATGTTTAGGTAATAAAAGAAAAGCACACAGTGCTCACAAGCATGAGAATGAGAACACGACTCATTGCAAAGAAATTCCAAATCAAACCTGAAGGCAACTTGTCCCGTCTCACCAGCAGGACAAGTTGCCTGCTCAGTTTCTATAAAGTCAACAATCTCACCTTTTAGGAGGAGGTGGCCTTTAAAACTGCACGTGTCCGCCACACCTCTCTACATGAAGAAAAGAAAAAAGGCCGACGGTACGAGTCCGGCTGGCTGCTCGTGCGTGCGACCTGTGGGGGGCGGCGGGACCGAAGATGCGCTCAGCCTGCCGCTCTGAGCACGAGTGGCGGGCTGACGGCGGCGCGTGGACCCTTTTGAGGCCGTGACGTAGGCAGCCTGACAGGGGAAAGGGGGGGAAGGAGGGTGGGCTAAACCGGCTAACGGTGGGGGCGATATGCTCATAAAGCTGTTAGAATGTACGCACACACCCATAGTGATAATGCAGGTCACAGCTGGTGTGAGCATTTTTTATGCATGCACTGTAAGCCTGCAACGTGTGCGCGGTAATCCGGTGTGACCACATTAAAAAAAATAAAAAAAACGAGGGTAATTCCCTGAGAGATGGACGACTTTCAAGATGAGTGAATTTCACACGTTGAGCTAATTAAGATGCACGCTCGGATGATGTTTGAAGCGCACACGGTTGATCACAGAAATGTGAGCGATCGAGCTCGGCGTCACTGCAGTCGACAATCGCTCGCATCCATCGCTGTCAGAGGGAAAAGAATGATGGGTTCCATCAAGGGCTGCTTTAGTCAAGAAATAATCGTAAAATAGATGACTGCGACTTTCCAAATAATAGCCAGAGTTTATTCTTGCACTTTTACGAAATTAACAATTTACACACTAAAAAATGCTGGGTTGCAGTCAATGCTTGTGAAGGTAGCGAATTAACTTTTCTGACAAATGTTGACAAAAAAATCAGGGCGTCCTCATTAGCCAACTCCTGGAGCAGTAGGTGAAAGTACCCAACCCAATGAAAAGGAGCACAAACCTTCCCCAGCATTGAGTTTTCTGCTGTCCACCGTCTAAGATGGATATGTAAACCTCATAAAACTTAAAAGAAAAGTCAATCCAAATATATTTTTTTCAAAAATATCTTCTATGGAGGCCCACTAGTTGAAACAGGGCATTCTGATCAATATTGCGTTTGTGGAATAAGAGTTAATCCACTCGTTTTTAGCCATCTCGGGGGACGGCCATTTTGTCACTTCTGACGACTGAAAATGACATCACAACTGCTCAGGGCTCAGGTAACGACCAATCACGGCTCACCTGTTTTCTGAAGCTGAATCGTGATTGGTCATTATCAACAACCGTGGCAACTGTGATGTCATTTTCAGTCGACAGAAGTGACCATCTTAGATGGATAAAAATAGGTGGATTTTGCTGCTTAACTCATATTCCGCAAACGCGATATTAATGCTTGTTTCAGCTAGTGGGTCTGCTGGGAACATATTATTGAAAAAAATATGTTTGGGTTGACCCTTAAGCGTTAACACAAAAATCGTGACTACTTACAGGTTGGTGCAGGCCTTCAAATGTCAAATGTCTCTTTGACAAGCTTCACTTGCACAAATTGCTCCACCACTCTCTTTTGCTGTTTGTGTCCTTAAACTCATCCAAACAGGTGTTGTAAAATGTTTGGTACTCCTCAGTGGCTTCCTCTTTGTGACTTGCTTCTCCTGGCATGATGATCAATGGCTGTGTTTTATTTGCATAAAAAGCCTGATCAGAATAAAAATGCTGCATGTCAGTTTGTTTGTATTTAGTGCCCGGTTTTTGTTCAGTTGGATCAATGTCAGCGTTGCTGTGTGAAGTTAGTTAATTGTTTGGGTGAGTGTTTTTATTTTTTTTCTTCTTCCCGCCCCAGTGTTTCTTTGTTGTTTTGATATTGAGGACTTTGTTGGTTTTATTTTTGAGTCTTGCAACAGTACCCTAGGTTTTGTTTTTGGTAAGGAATTGTTTTGTTCAGCACACCTTGCTTCTCTTGCCTCCCTGCTTTTG
Source organism: Filicampus tigris (assembly GCF_054856515.1). Taxonomy (NCBI): domain Eukaryota; kingdom Metazoa; phylum Chordata; class Actinopteri; order Syngnathiformes; family Syngnathidae; genus Filicampus; species Filicampus tigris. Next base: position 15,583,685 of record NC_141221.1, on the reverse strand, counting down.
AGTCCTCAACCGCGCAAAACGTGACAGACCCACCGCTTTGCACTCCTCAGCTCCTAAATTTCCAATCTTATTTTTTCCTCTTCTGAGAAAAGAACCTCTTCACATTTCAAGAGGAAAACTGTACAATTGTGATGTTCCCAAAGTTGTAGTAGTCGGTTCCTTCATCAGAATTTTAGGAAAATAACGCTCTAACATCTCAAGGGGAAAAACAAGCCGTTGTGATATTCAGTCTTACTTACTTGCTTTTCCAATTTTATTGCTGTAGCGTTCATTCAAACGCAAAAACTGAGACTTCTTGAAACTTTACTACACTCCTATCTTTACTCGCTTCGCTGAAGGCTAAATCGTCTTTGACTTTGACTTCCCTTCTTGCCTATTGCTCCTAACCGGCCGTAGGAAGATTATAGGAGATTCTTGTCAAGTGTAGGACACGGGCTGGCACTTGCTACTCCTTTTGATATTGCCTCTTTGCGGGAACTTTTCTTATCTTTTCAAGTCAAGTAGTGTGTCCATCCCTAAGTAATCAGGGTGGTGTTTAAGCATTAATAATTCCACACTACTGTTATGATTTCCCATTCCCTTGTGAAGCCTGTCAGAGCTGAGTGCCCTATAATAGCTTTTTTTTTTTCCAAAGGTGACTTCAAATACAAGGACGGAGATTCGTTTCCAAGGTCGGTGGAAATGATTCGTTGGATTGAATTAGTGTCGCGGCTAGAGGACGCCAAGCCCTGAGGGTAAAAATGCATTTTGCTGTTAGTGTCAGTACAGTGAACCTGTGAATCATGGGCAAACATATTAGACCCAGCCATGAGGGCAAAATCAGCGACAGAAAAAGGCCACTTTTTAAATACCTGAAATGCATTTGAATGGAAAAAAACACATTTTAAAGGTGCCCTTCGACCATAAAAACATTTCCACTGTTTTATGCATAATACACTGTATGTCAAAAATAAGTCTCTGACCTGTTTGAAGACGGCTCGTGGAGTGGACGCGATAGGCGATGAAAGCTCGGATTTGAATCGGGCGCCGTTGTGACGTAGGACTGACTCGTTCTGTGCCCACTTCATGGTTGCTACATGCCCACTCAACTCAGGGAAAAATGCCTGTCGTTGACAAAACACAGCATCGAAAACTTTGCATTAGCTATCAATCTCATTCTTCAAACCGCTGGGTTAAAAGTAACCCAAACTGGGTGAAATGGCGAACCAAGGGCTGGGTCTAAAAGGGACTGAGCCGATGCTGGCTTACTTGTACCAAATGAATTGGGTTGAAGATTTTAACCCGGACCTTGGGTCAAGATTTTGATTCAATACGGAGTAGAAAAGACCCATGCTAAGGAGCTAAAGCTATCAAGAAGTGGGTTACCACTTGGTTATCAGTATAGCTGTAGTTAAAACTATGTTTATTACCAACATTTTCTGAAATTATGAAGAAGCAACTTTGTCCGGTCAGGGGTCACTCGCATAATGTTTGGCATCGTTTTTACACCGGGTGCCCTTCCTGGCACAACCCACACGTTTTTTCCCAGGCTTGGCAGTGATTGCAGAATCGACATAGAGTGCAAAGGATCTTGCTCAGGGAGTCAACTGGATGTTACTTTTCACCCTGGCTATGATTTGAACCTGATCCTCATGTGCAAAGTGGGCAAAGTGGTAACCAGTTTCAGCTCTTCATGCCTACCCAAATCCAATCTTCAACCCAATATGCTGGGTCAAAATAATTAATAAGCAGTTGGGTCAAAGATCACCCATTTTGGGTCAAAAAGGGGCCGATCCACTTTTTGGGTGAATATCCCAAATTTGGGGGTTGTTTTGCATAAAAATACCCAATTTTTTTAGTTGTTTTATACAAAATGACGCAACTTTCTGGGTCATTTTGGTCAAATGCCCCAAAGCAGTGGATTGGTCCTTTTTTTTTTACCCAAATTGGGTTATTTTTAACCCAATCATTTTTAGAGTGTATAGCTGCCTCTCAAGGGAGCGCGTTTTGACAGTAAGTAGGAGAAGGTTTCTGAAAATGACCTGCTGAACTGGATTACTGTCACTGTTTATGAAACGGACTGCAAATGAAATGAGATGGTGTGCATTCTTTGTTGTGGAGACGAAGGCCGGGCACAGTGTGAAAGGGGGCGCACAAGACAAATGATTCCTGTTCAGACTTGACGCTGGCTTTCAGCTTCATTTGTGCACTGGATTAATGGTTGCCGCTCGTCTTTTAATCAGTATTCTTGTTCACCCGTGTTTGTTATTTTAAAATGCTGACAACTGTGTTTTTTTACCCCCCCCCCCATTTTGCCTTAGTTAAAGCTTGAGAATCAGTCCTTTATTTTTCCATTTCTTAAAAAAAAACTTCTTCAAAGAGCTCATCTTTGATATCCAATCAGCTTCTAGCATGCCACACTCCTGTCAGACACTCAGCTTCTTCACTATATTCTGTGAGAGACAATCACATGATTGCTATTTTCCATCTTTTGTGACAGCCAATTACCTTTGCCAGCACTTCTCCTGTCAGCCGATCAGCTCCTTCGCCAACTTTTTGGGTCCTTTTCTTATCACCAAGAGAGCCGACTGGCCTTGAAAAAAGAACTACTTACACCTGAGGTAAATAAGTGTAAAAAGCAGCTTGAAGTGTTTTGCGACAGGAGGAGGGAGAATTCATTTACAAATGTCACACCGCTAATATGGTGAGGTTTACTGTACGAGGTCTTATGCTTGCGTCTTTTAGGGGCGCATACAATCCAGGAGTTAACCCCGGGCATCACCAGACCTCTACGCGCAACTGCGTGTCTGGAAAGAAAAGCAGCCCAACCAAGCTTAGCGCAGAGCTCATTTGGACGCTTTGTTGTAGCCACAACTCGCTTTAATCAGCGGCAAATACTTGTGGGCTCGTCGTCATGGCAATGTAACATTCTTGTTCCTTGAGTTTAAAAGATCCACCTAAGGAGGTTTAAGATGGCTAAGCTTCTTACGATGTTTTTAAAAAATAAAAAAGAGTTCCAATTTGGACACGTTTGTCAGCAAAAAACAACAGTCAAGTTGCTTTTTACATTCTATTTCTCTTTTGTTATTATTATTGTCGTTGACTTAACCATATTGTATTGACCACGTGGCAAATTGCCAAAAGAGTCTAAGTCCAGTCAGAACAAACACAAACGGGTAATGTCAACTTATGGTAGACAAAATGCCAAAGTGACAAAACACATTTGCTTGGTCAGCTGGTTCAGGGTTGGTTCGTTTCACTGAACCAGCCTGTTAACAGTCAGTCAGTCAATCCCTAGTTAGCTTGTTGATGGATGGTTACAAATTTTGTCAGTCAGTCAGTGGTTGGTTGGTTGGTTGGTTGGTTGGTTGATTGGTCGGCTGGTTGGTCAGCTGTTAGGTGGGCAGCCTATTAAGAGAAAGTCTGACAGGTTAGTTTGTTAGTTACCGGATGAAATGTAATAGGTAGTCACTCGGTCTGTCTGTTAATTGGTAGGTTGGTTTGGTAGACAAGTCAATTAACCCATGAAGTCCGAAAGCGCCTGGCTCAACAGCTCCCCAAGACTTAAGTTCGCCTTTGGAATTACCCTTGAAAACCTGAAGTTTTTTTTACCAGAAATTCAACACTTACAAAAGAATTAATATCTCAGCCCCTGTAGCAGACAGAAACATAATTCCAAAAGAATTAGAGAGCTTAGACATGTGGCTTTCACACAGGCAGATTTTATTATTATTATTTCTGTTTCAATCGAAGATGCAAAAATAACGTCAGTTCAACAGAAGCACTGTTTTAATTTTTTAAAAAAAGTGATAATTACCATCCTCTATTCTTTTACAAAGACGTCAATATCGTCATTGTCTACAAACCATATCATATCACGTTCGACTGGTTCCACTGGTGCAAAGTCCACAAGCGCGTCGTCTATATATCACTGCCGTTACTTATTTCAGAGCTCCCGGCGATCGACGGCGTCCGCCATTAGCTCGAAAAAATTCCGCCACATCCTCCGCGGTCTCGGGACACCGTCACGTGTATATTCTGATGCATTAAATTAGCTAAGAGACGGAGATTTGGATTTAAAAAAGACACCGACGTATCCGCTCTCCCGGCTTTAAAAGTAGAAAGACGGAACATCGCTCCCGGCTCTTGTGGTAGGAACGCGGTTATGTGCTGCTGTCCTTAATGGGTTAAGAGATAGTCTGTGTGTCAGCTAGTTGGTTCATGATTGGCTACTTAGCCTGTCGGTCAGTTGGTTGGGTGTTCAGCTGGTTCAGCGTCGGTTGGACTGACGGACAACACTGCTAACATTTAGTAAGATGGTTGATCGGTCAGTCACTTAGTTAGAGGGTTGCTTTGCTGGTTTGTTGTTGGTTAGAAAGACCAAAGAAACATCGAGACACTAGTTGGGTTCATCCTTTACGTGCTCGTTAGCGGAGGTCTCACAGGATTTGTCGAAATCTGGCGTGCTGACATTTTTGGAGTGACTTCTGAGACTTCTGATTTTTCCCAGATTGTTGGCTATGTGGAGTGGGTATTTAAAGAGAATAAGAGCTCTGGAACAACAACCGACAATGAAACGTGCCAAAGATGACCGACGGGGAATCTCAACAAAGGCGGACACATGGCCCCGGGGGACTCTTGCGAGGAAGCATGACTGTTTTACAAGACGGATGGGTCACGATTCGACGTAGGACACTCAATTTGCCTGGCTCAGCTCACCGGGGCTCCTAAACATGAGCTATTTGCCAACGTGAGCTATTTGCCAGACATGAGGTGCAGGCTAATGCCATTAATATACAAGCACAAATGGTTTTGCTTTTCCTTGAACATGTCCGCGTAGTCGCAAAATTACATTTTGCGCAGCTCTTAAGAGTCCGACTTCATCATTGAAACAAATTATTGAAATCATTTTACTGTGCCAACAAGGCACATTTCAAGGCTACATTTCAAAGACACTTTTGTTACATGAGTGGATTGGTTGCATTGAGAAAGCAAACTGCTGGCATGTGGAACATTATTCAAAGATATTACTGTGCCTGTGGTTAAGTTGAGCGGGGATAAAAACACAAAGTCGTCATTTGACCCACATGTTAAGGAGATGAACGGCATGCACTAAAATGAAATGACTGGCTTTGGGCAAGTGTACTTCTTCAGGAAAACATCATTGAGCAGTCGGTCGGGCTTCTTTGGCAAAGGCTTTTTAAAAAAAATGATTTAAAAAATTATTAGGCTAAAAGGTTCAGTGAGTGAGTGAGATCATTAGTTAGTTACTTAGCGTGATTGGTTTCGTCATTAGTTAGTTAGTTGGCCTGATTGGTTTGGTCATTAGTTAGTTAGTTAGTTAGTTAGTTAGTTAGTTAGTTAGTTAGTTAGTTAGTTAGTTAGTTGATCCGCCTGGTTACTTACTAGTTGGGTTTGATGGGTTGGGTTGGTTATTTAGTTAGTTAGTTAGTCAGTCAGTCAGTCAGTCAGTTAGTTAGTTAGTTAGTTAGTTAGTTAGTTAGTTAGTTAGTTGATCCGCCTGGTTACTTACTAGTTGGGCTTGATGGGTTGGGTTGGTCAGTCAGTCAGTCAGTCAGTCAGTCAGTCAGTTAGTTAGTTAGTTAGTTAGTTAGTTAGTTAGTTAGTTAGTTAGGCTTGATTGGTTGGGTTAGTTAGCATACCTGTCAACCCCGGGGTGTACTGAATCTTACAAAAGTTGTAATTTGTCCGTACATATCTGTATATAATCTTACACATTATTTTCGAATGGCTGCTGTCACGTGATCGGAAATCATCTTTAAAAAAGTAAACATAATGTTGCGATATTCATGTCGCGTGACGTATGGGTGTGTTGCACGCATGCGCGAGGAAGAGGGCAGAACCCTTGTCTCCCTCGGACATGTGTTGTGGGGCTCCCTCTTTTCGAAGACGTGCGACGGCACCGATCCGGGAGGCAACTCCGGCCTTGGAGAAAGCTCTCCCCTGCGCTTGCCAACTGCGGTTAGGCGGCAAAAACAGGAACGGATCACACTGATGAAATTGACAATGGCCGTACAGATTCGCGATGTACGGCGCACATGTTTGAAAAGGTGTTTCCACCTGTACAAATTACGCCGAAAGCGTCCAACTTGACAGGTATGAGTTAGTTAGTTACTTAATGGCTGTTTGATCAGAGTTTAAACAACAGTTATGGCACAACTTTGTTTTGAACTTACATGACAATTAACTAAACTGTTTTGTAAAACAACAGCTGCACCCTATTTAAGGACTATAGGATATAAATAATGTTTTCCAACTCCAAATTGCAATCTCCTGGACTGGATTGGGTTTAAGAAAATATGTCCACAATATTATTAATAACAATGTTAAAACAATTATATGAGTGATGTAACTTTTCTATGGGTTAGGCTTTGCTCCACTCTTGTGCTGCCTGCAGCCAGCTGTTGGCGACTGTGCGGCATAGTGCAATAAAGCCATCTGACCTGCAACACAAAACCCCACTGGAGACGGATGACAAGAGGATGACTGCCACCCCCACACAGGAAGAAACGCATATGCCCGTCTCTATGGAAACATCATACAGCTCTGTTGCCTCATTGTGTGCGCGTGCGTGTGTGTGTGTGTGTGTGTGTGTGTGTGTGTCACCTTCTGGGCAAAATTGGAATTGGTTTATGTGACAATGATTCGAAAGCCAAGCTAACAGGTTAGAACAGCAGCCTCCTGGTCCATGCACTCTATTTAAGGATGCTATGAATCACCCACAGAGACCCAATGATGAGGCATTCCAGTCAATGTGACAAGTGCCAACTTCTTTTCTATATACATAATAATTAGTAAGCTATTTATAACATACTTTTCATTTAAAAAAAAAAAGGTGCTTTACATGATTGGAGTCAATGCCTTTCCATCACTCGTGTACACACACACACACACAGGTTAAGAATAATGAAATAACGATCAATGGCGTATGGCTGGGTACAAAGGATCCGGGGGGGGGGGAACCATCACCTCAAGGACCAGTCTGCACCAGGTGCAGATCACAGACCGCAGCCACAGGATACTGATCCCAGAAAGCCGGACCATGCCCATGGCTCATCACAGCTCTCAGTGCAGAGGGGGCTCCTTCCCAGGAAAGACCAAAGGACAGCAAACAATACCCCCCCAACCAAATTTAAAACAACAAAATCAATGGAAAACTATGACGTATATTCTTTATCTTCTGTGAAGAATGGTTACTACTGTATATTACTACGGTTTAGCTTTGGCTGGATCGATGTAAACCATGTCGGAATTATATTACCCCCGGGTCCTTGTGTGGAGTTTGCATGTTCTCCCCGTGCCTGCGTGGGTTTTCTCCGGGTACTCTGGTTTCCTCCCACATTCCAAAAACATGCATGGTAAGTTGATTGGACTGTCTAAATTGCCCCTAGGTGTGATTGTGAGTGCGGATGTTTGTCTCTGTGTGCCCTGCGATTGGCTGGCAACCAATTCAGGGTGTCCCCCGCCTACTGCCCGAAGACAGCTGGGATAGGCTCCAGCACACCCCGCGACCCTTGTGAAGATAAGCGGTATCGATGATGGATGGATGGCATTCTGTAAATGGCATTTCCATTCATTTCAATGAGGGAAGAGGATTTGAGAGTGTTCTGAGCTACTAGCATGTCACAGACTCGTACCTCAAGGCACCACTTTATATACTGTACTTTGTAACATTTTAGTTTGATATATATATATATATCCATCCATTATCTGTACCGCTTCTCCTCACAAGGGTCGCGGGGCGTGCTGGAGCCTATCCCAGCTGTCTTTGGGCAGTAGGCGGGGGACACCCTGAACTGGTTGCCAGCCAATCGCAGGGCACACAGAGACAAACATCCGCACTCACAATCACACCTAGGGCCAATTTAGAGTATCCAATCAACTTACCATGCATGTTTTTTTTTGGAATGTGGGAGGAAACCGGAGTGCCCGGAGAAAACCCACGCAGGCACGGGGAGAACATGCAAACTCCACACAGGGAGGCCGGAGCCGGGATCGAACCCGCGACCTCTGAACTGTGAGGCGGACGTGCTAACCAGTCGACCACCGTGCCGCCTATATATATATATATATATATATATATATATATATATATATATATATATATATATATATATATATATATATATATATATATATATATATATATATATATATATATATATATATATATATATATATATATATATATATATATATATATATACATATATACATATATATACGTATATATATGTGAGCCGGATGCTAATGGATGGAAGCGACTGATGTTACCTTACCCATGAATTCTGGGTGATTTTTTTCAAAGGTATTGATGGGGAAAAAAATATCAGTCCTCAGTCTTTAGGCAATGCTTTTTGTTTTTCAGATGGCATAGAAATGTTGCATGCTGTCGAGAGGACGTCACAGCTAAAGCAGGGATTAGATGAAGATGTGAGGGAGGATGGATTAGTAACTCCATGCAACACAGATGCAACGGAAAATAGCACTGTATAATATTACACTTTATAAAAACACAGAGTCATAAAATAGTTCAACAGAATGTAAAGAATGGAACAGTTTGTGCATCATGATTTCATGCTTCAATTCAATTCATTGTGCTGCTCATTCTAGTGTGGGGCAGTAAAATAGTACAACCATACAGACACAAATCAATAACAGTGACCACTATTCAAAAGTGGTTCAATCAGAAGCAATAATAATTTCCATTTTTCACAGAGGATAAAGAATATATCCCTGTGAGTATTGTGATGTTGTTTGTGCATCAGTGTACAGTTAGAGTTTGCTGACATAAAAGACTGTCCATTTGTCTTGAATGGTTGGGTTTATGTGCAAATAAATAACAGCAGATGGATTGAGAGAACATACGTTGCTGCTCAAAGTTACTTTGCTTTGTAGTGGGAAAAACAACCTGGAAATGTGGGAAACCTTTAGACTCAAAGCAAAGAATAGAAAGAACACAAGCAATCATATAACAAAACTCAAGGATGTCACGTTGAGTAGGTAATGGAAAACAAAGCCAGCAGGGCAAACGAGACGACGCCTCACACAAAACAACAAATACTGGCAGTAAAAGCAGTCTTGTTAGATGACCGCATGTTATAATAGTTGTCCTCTCACATGATAAAAGCACGCTAATAATTTTAAGTGAATGGAATGAAGTGTTTGTGTCAACCTGGAAAAAAAACACGTAAAAAAAAAAAACATGTTGAAAAAATAATGGGTTGAAATCAAAACATGCAACTACGATAAATAAAAAGGTAAGCATAAAAAAAAATGAGAATAATAAGATGTAAAAAGTGACATGTAAAGACTAATGAACAGATATACTCAATGTAATGGGGAGAAAATAATGTAAAACAACAACGCAAATACAGCAAATAAGATCAAAATATTTGTTTAAAAAAATGCATTAATTAATGCAAATAATGGGTGAGAATGTTAAAAATAAAAATAAAAAAATTCACCAAAAAAACGTTGAAAAAATAACTCATAAAAATAATTGTTTAAAAATATATATTTAAAAGCAAAAATATAGCCCAAACATGTGGACGATGAAAAAGTATGTTAAAAAATAACAACTAAAATAAAACTTAAACATGATTTTTTTTTCAAAGACGAAAACTTTGCATTAAAAAATGACTTGTAGGACTGTAGGAATGTGTTAAAAATAACAGGTAAAAATAATGTCTAAAATATTTTTTTGAAATAACGCATACGAAATAAGAGCAAATTGTCCCCCAAAAAATCGTAAATATGAAGTGAAAAAAATACATTTAAAAAACTTAATGCAAAAAATAATGCATAAATAAAAAAAAAATTTGTCCAAAAAAGTCATGGAAAAAAAATAGAGCAAACAAATAAAGCACGTTTTTTTCTGCACTCGACATATTTTTGTTGTTGTTTTTGTTCGCACACAACTACACTCCGTATCCTACCTTGTGCTTGTGCCCTCACACTCGTGCTTGCTCGCCACTTTCCTGGACGTTTTTTTTTTTTACTATTTTGGATGGTGGAAATAATGAAAATGACTAGTGAGGATAAGCGGTTCAGCGAATGGATGGATGGACTAAAATTAACTGCTGGCACACTAACGTGTCATGTGACATCAGTAACAACGGCGCTCCACTTTTTTTTTTTTTTTTAAAGTGTCACAAAAAAAGCACAAGTGCGCCCTTAATCCTTGGATGTTTCTTTGAACTATTTTTACAGTAGTAAAAGCCAGGATGTGCTCGGAGGAGATTTGGAGCCGACGGGGGCAGACTCAAAATGCACAGCCGGTCTTAGCAAAAAAAAAGACAAAAAAAACCTGTGGCAGATACTGATTGGCTGAGACGTGGCGACGGAGTTCAGGCCGATGCTTTGTGACATGTCCGCCTCTCCTTCACCTGACGGCTGTTTGTTTGCCCGGAGGGAGAAGCGGGTGAGGAGACTGGGCCTTCATCAGCATAGCAAATTTTTGTGCTCCTACCTGCTCAAAATGCACATGACAACAAGGCCAGCGTATCTACTGACACACTTCATTCAAATCATGTTTGTTTGTTTTTTCAGGCAACTACGCCAAGCTAGCTGGTTGAAGGTTTCGAACTATGTCTCGCTCTACGTCAAACACAACAAACTTGCAGAATATAATCACAATGGACCTAGGTTTCACTAGTGTACAGTAGTCTGTATGAGAGTGTTTTAGTAGTGTGAAGGAGAGCATTTCTGTAGTGACTGTGGCCCAAAACAGAATTCTAGAGAGAGTGAGATCACTTCGGTTGTGTGAACGATAGCATACCAGCAATATAAAAAAATGGAGTAAATCGATCTTTGTGAAAAAAAATGCACGAAATGTGTTCTTGAACTTAATGTTGGTTTTCCGTTCAGCAGTTTTGTGCCGTCCTTGAACGGTTATTTGGATGCACCACGGCTCTTTGCACAGTGATGGCCTTTTTGTGATACATCTGGTTAGGAGGTACACAGTCCTATTTGCTCCCACACCTCCCTAAGTGATGAAAAAGTATGAACGCCCCCCCCCCCCCCATCAGTTCAGTTACCCAACCGTGATGTACATCAATTATTATTCATTTCCAATTGCCACATACTGTGCTTCTCACGTGCCTCATGTAGTAAATATATGATGTACGGTATATGGATTTTCTTTCATTTCTATTATTCCGCATTGTGGCTATAACACAAGATTCCCCCAATGTGAGATTAAATAAAGGCTTACAGTACTCCACTGCACCCTGTTGCATTTGGCATTCTAATAAGCACGGATGGGCTGACCGGCAGTAAGTGACCTATAGCTGATGCTGAGGCCCAGGTGAATTTTTATTAGAGATTCCTGGCAGGTGGTGGGCTCTTTTGATGTGGAAATGGTGGAAAGTGAGAAGCAGAAGGCCAATTAAAATGAAGCGCGATGCGTCTTCAAAAATCTTCAGGCTCAAGACACAAGAAAGCGTATGAAGTCGTCAAGGGTAAAAAGAAAAGTGTGGGTCAAACTGATTTGTTGATTGAATGAGAAGCGAAAGGGGCGAGCAGTTCAAGTCTAAATAGGTTAAAAGTAATCTTGGGGTCAAAACCGTTGCAAAAAAAAGTTACCACCGTAAAAGATATTGGAGTTTCTGTCTCACCGTTTACAGCTGTATCAGATGGACTTAAAACCTCAAATGCCGTGTTTCATTTTCTCTAGACCAATAAAAGTGCAACTCGACAATTTCCCAAGGCACTCTGATATCTTGAAATGTATATGAGAAGAAAGTCGAAGGCTTACTTTTTTTTCCTTCCTCAGGATACATTTCAGATTCTAAAGAGCTAGAGCAAACAAACCCATCTGTATTATTTCCTCCCCTCACCCAATGAGAATCGATAAGAGAATCACATCGCAGTATCAATAATGGAATCAGGATCGGTAAATTCTCGTCAGTTCTCATCCTTACAGTTACGTTTGTTTCTTTGGTAGTGCAACCGTAACCCTTTTTCGTGACAAACTGAATTGTAATCGTCAGTCAGCGTCTTCTAAGCCTTTTACGACCAAACCGGTTTTCGTTTCACCCCTAATGAATCAACTTGACCTGCTGTATGTTCAACCATCTCTTTATTCATTTGTTCCGGTGAATATTGAAAAATCCCAGGAATAAAATCAATGAGTTGTATAATAGTGGCACCAAAATAATAACACGACCATCCTACATTTTAGAATAATTTCCACGAGATTTAAACTTTTTGGAAACACAACATAACAGAAAGATCACATCTTTCCACCTTCAGGTTGTATTGGTATCTAATGATGGAGTATGGACAACATCATTGCTGTTTATTTACGGTGTTTGCTACATGCTAAGGCGCTAATGCAGCTGCCAAACTCTGGCACACCATCTCCATTACAGAGAAAAAGAGACGATTTGAAGGCACGTGTCCAAACGGGGAACAAGTCCAATCAGCCGCAGAAACAAAAGGCTTGAAATTCTATGAATCCAAAGATTACTGATATCGCTAGCATTATGCTGGAATGGATTTTTATCTTTGTGTTCCCAGACACATAATGAGAGCAGAATTGAAAGAGGCAGCCATTTGGCAGCCTGTTCCATTTGGCGCCTGTTCCATTTGGGCCGAAGGAGGCGGCCACGCGCTTACATTATGCCCACCGCTTTAAAGGTCCTCTTACAAGTAGGCCATTTGGACTATTTCCAAAGGTTTGTTGCGCCGGATTGAATGCAGAATTTCAAATATGGCAAAAATATGTGGTAAGCAAGCATTTGATTGTCCTAACAACCATTTTCCTGATTTTCTTGGTGCGCGTTGGATTCTGAGGGTAAAAATCAGTGGCAGCGGGTCAATACCATATAACATTTATTGAAGACCAAAAAATAAACAAAAGTATTTTTAGTAAAATCCAAATATTTTTTAAAACGTATTTTCAGATGAGCCAGATAAAGAGTATACAGTATACCGTGTGTAACAATGAGTTGTTTCTTCCAAAATTCCAGGGTTTGTAAAACAGGCTTAATCTGGATCTGATCCAGATCAGACATTTGGCAGTAATGTAATTGTATAGTCAGTTACTCACATCTCTGCCAAATTTGGACTGATTTAGTATGTCCGGACATACTATGTAAGTGTATGAGCAGGTCAGAAGCCAAACGCAATCCCGATCTGATCTAGATCAGACACGGAGCCATTGATTTGCTCTACATCAGACATATTTATGTTGTTTTGCATCACTTAGCCACATATTGTGTAAATCGACTGACAGCATGTCGGAAGCATTGTGCGAGAGGCTCCCTCTGGGTCCAGTCACTGATCCTTGAATGCGCCCAGTCGTGCTCACTCGCAGTAATGCCTGTGAAGGTAGAAACCTAACACAAACCGACACAGTGCTCGACTGCGCCTCTTAATTCCTCTTTCTTCTTCTTTTTAGTTGCCGTTTTTTTTTCATGCCTCTGACTTTTTGCTTTCGTCTTCTTTTTGCCTTTTGCACTCTTTAAATGTTTTTAAAATGAACAAATCAAAAAATATTTAAAAGACAAAAACATTTTAAAATTTACTGTTTTTGGGGGTTGCCTTATAATTATTCATTTTAACATAATTTTTCCCTGAAGCTTATGTTTGTGGTTTTGCAGTTACATCACACGATTACGTCAACAATCTAGCTGCTGCACTGTGATTAATTACAAGTTTCACGTTTAATGTCAGCCTGGTGAGCCGCACGCTATATTTACAAACCGGATGAGACGTTTGACATGCAACACTGCAAAGCGCTACAGCGTTTGCTCTATTGTTTGGCCCTTTATGTTATCCGCCTCCCTGTTTGTCTCCTCGTCCACAGTATTTTTTTTATAGTTGGCATTTAACAAAACTACGGTCAACCCTTGTTTATTGTGGGATACCTTCCAGACACGCCTGCTGATTTGTTTTCTTTTACCCCCAAAAATCTTGAAAAAAAAGGGGATAAACCGACACCCCATGCCCCCCACCCCCCAAAAAATGTGAGTATACTACGCAGGGGTCGACTGTAATTAAATATTTGCCCCCCCCCAAATATTTTTTCCATTAAGGTTGAACATGAATTAAAGTGAATAAGTATTTATAACACATTATCTTTTATACACATGAATATTCTGAAGACACCAACAAAATTAGCCTATGCTAACCGTTAGCTAGGCGGCACGGTGGTCGACTGGTTAGCACGTCCGCCTCACAGTTCAGAGGTCGTGGGTTCGATCCCGGCTCCGGCCTCCCTGTGTGGAGTTTGCATGTTCTCCCCGTGCCTGCGTGGGTTTTCTCCGGGCACTCCGGTTTCCTCCCACATTCCAAAAACATGCATGGTAAGTTGATTGGATACTCTAAATTGCCCCTAGGTGTGATTGTGAGTGCGGATGTTTGTCTCTGTGTGCCCTGCGATTGGCTGGCAACCAGTTCAGGGTGTCCCCCGCCTACTGCCCAAAGACAGCTGGGATAGGCTCCAGCACGCCCCGCGACCCTTGTGAGGAGAAGCGGTACAGATAATGGATGGATGGATGGATAACCGTTAGCTACAATAAAATCAACCAACTGTTCTTGCTCTTGCTCTTCTTCTTGAGTCCCTGAAGACTGGGCACGTTTAGCTCATTGCTGACCCCCACTGGTTAAAAGGGGGACAGCGGATTTGTGTGTGTGTGTGTGTGGGGGGGGGGGGGGGGTTCCCCGATGCATTTAAATGGGTCAATTCTACATCTGCCCCGTGTGTGTGTGCGTGTGTGACCGTGTGTGTATGTATTCAGGTCATGGTTTTGGCATGAGATCTGCGCTTTGACGTCAGCGTGTGAAATTGCTCAAACTCGTTTGCTAATTAGGCGGAATGCTCCCGATTGCGCGCCGGATGAGATGCGCTGATGTTAACGGCAACCAATCATCTCTTTGCATCTCAAAGGCAGGGTGTTCACGTAATTAGTTTGACATGATTCGACTGGCAAATGAATGGTCACGTCATGTATGAGGTAAGGCCACTGGTAGTTATTGCTTACTTTCATTTTACAATTAAAAAAAAAAGAAATCACAAAAAGCTAATGAAAACATTAAAATTATGATTAAAAAAAGTTATGATTAAAGTCGTTACACCCCCCCCCCCAAAAAAAGCAATTTTTACAAGAATATTTTATAAGCCAATAAAAATAAATCATAATTTTAAGAGTATATATATATATATATATATATATATATATATATATATATATATATATATATATATGTATATGAAACAAGAATGTTGTGTACATATATATATATATATATATATATATATATATATATATATATATATATATATATACGTTCTAAAGTTACAAGCAAAAAAAAGAGATAATTTTACCTCAAAATGTGTTTTTAGTGTAAAATTTTAAGGGACTAATATAATATCATTTAGAGGACGATTAAGTTGTAAAGATATTGAATAAAGAATACATTTTATGCGACAAATGTTATTGGACAAAAAATAGATGATAAAGTTTCAAACTGAAAAAAAAGGAATATTTAAAAAAATAGAATTATACGAGAATATAAAACAAGGTTATTAAAAGAAAAAGTATGTTATCCAATTAATTAATTTTCTGTCACAAAATCTACACGTAATATGCTAGTTTATACAAGAATAAGATCGAAAAATGTGATTCAATGTTGGCCTCCCCCCTGCAATAGGACGGAATAACCACAAGAGGGAGCTGTGTTTTCATTCATCAGGAAGAAGGTCGAGCATGTTCAATGGCTGCTTTTCATTCACATCGCATACAAGTCACTCAATGGGCAACAAACAGCACGTTTGTTTCATAACTTTTTATTTTCAATATACATTTCATTTGAAAAATAGAATTTCTAAAGTACTTACTCTAAAAAGTCACAGCCCCCCCCCCCAAAAAAAGGTTAATGAAAAGTCAATCCCCCCCCCCAAAAAATACAGCTTGTTTGTTTTTATGACCATCCAGAACACATAAATATGTTGATTCTCACTGTTTTTGTTTCGGATCAAAAAAGAAAAGAAAACACATGGACTATCAATATAAAATATCATAATCATATTGTCACTTTGGCTGATGGGCTAACATGCTGTTGAATAGGCCACTCTGCTACTTGTGAAAATTGCGGATTAAATCATTAACATCAAATCTGAGTGTCCGAGTGCCCCCTAAATTACAGAGGGCATGACAAACCAAAGATACTTCTTGGAATTACAAGAACAATACACTGCTTTTTAACATGATTCGAGAGGAGTTTTACTATGAAAAGCAAGCTAAAGAATTGTTTCCCATCACCCTTAACATGTCAAATCTGTTGCCAGAGTGTCACCCGAATGACAGGGCACAGGACAGTTTACTTTCTGATGACGAAAGATGCTTTTAAAAAAATTACAGTGCTTCTTAACATCATATTTGGGCTGTTTTATGACTCAAATTTTTGTGTTAGAAACATTAAGTGCCCCTCTGGAAATGTTGAATCTGTTGCTAAAGTGTCACCTGAATGACACAGGACACTTTAAAAAAAAGTGCTGAACATCTTTTTTTTTTTTTTCCCCCCTTAACATGATATTCGGGGAGCATTTTGGAGTCGTTTTCCAGACTTCATGCTAAGCTAACTACCGCAATGTCATAAAAGCCAATTTATTTCCAGAACTGTTTGGGAGGGGGAATGGGGCTTGAAAAAAATTAAATATTCATATTTTTAAGAGTACTGTGGGGAAAAAACAAGAAATGTAGAAAGCTAATATTTATGAGTTAAAAATGTCAGTTTGCCAATTTGGCATTGACTTTGTATTATGATATGAATAATGGACCTTATAAGCCACTTGAAAGGCAATATATCGCATTTTTTAAACGCGATATCGCTCATAGCTGAGGAAAGAACAGACGTACGAAAAAGTTACCAACACACACAAAAAACCTTTGAAAAAAAAGAAATAAAAGTCGATTTAATTTAGTAAGAAAAACACAAATCATTGTTCATTGTTAATTCACCATTAATAACTACAGTATTCGATCACATGAGCACACCTTTTCCGTCTATGATACAACAAATTTCACGCAATCAATTGACACTTGTTCGTCTGAAACAAGAGGTAGACTATAAACATGTACATTTCCTGCTATAGGAAAATGTTATCATAATATATCAGAGATTCCTTTTTTTTATACATATTTTAATATATAAAAGTATAGACGGATGATAGATATAAAACAAAGCGAACTCCAGGCGCAGTACGACAGAGCTGCAGTTGCATAGAAGAAGTAGTAGTAGGGTTAGCTTGCTTGTTGTGATTTGTAGTAGAAGGTGATGGAGGGGAGGTGGGGGTGGGGGGGTACGGCTCTGGACGGACCACCCACCCACCACCACCGGGCGCGGCCGCTCGGTGGACCTACAGAGACGTCTCGGATCCTCGACTCGGCCAGTAGAATGGGTTGCTGTCGTCCGGGTCCATGTCTATTCTAATCTGAGGCACCGGGTTCAGCGGACTCATCTCGGGGCTGAAACGCATCAACCACGTTATAGCGTAAGTCAAGCAAAAAAATTTTATAAAATCTTTGCAATAATAGTTTTTTATCCAAACACGGCATTTTGAGTATAATTGAGTTTGTGGAATAAGAATGAAACAGATTAATCCATCTGGTTTGATCAATTTCACATCTGTTGTTGGCTGAAATTGATTTCAAAGTGAAACTTTTACCCTAACGTTTGAACAAATTTGAAGAAAATGTTATAAATTCCTGGGATCGAATGGCTGGACTGGGCGGCACGGCACGGTGGGCGACTGGTTAGCACGTCTGGTTAGCACGTCCGCCTCACAGTTCAGAGGTCGTGGGTTCGATCCTGGCTCCGGCCTCCCTGTGTGGAGTTTGCATGTTCTCCCCGTGCCTGTGTGGGTTTTCTCCGGGTACTCCGGTTTCCTCCCACATTCCAAAAACATGCATGGTAAGTTGATTGGACACTCTAAATTGCCCCTAGGTGTGATTGTGAGTGCGGATGTTTGTCTCTGTGTGCCCTGCGATTGGCTGGCAACCAATTCAGGGTGTCCCCCGCCTACTGCCCAAAAACAGCTGGGATAGGCTCCTGCACGCCCCGCGACCCTTGTGAGGATAAGCGGTATCGATAATGGATGGATGGATGAATGGCTGGACTGTGAAAAGACATAAATCAATCATGCACGTGAGGTGTAGGTATTATTTTTGTCCACTTGGGGTCACCATCCTCACTTTTCGACCCTACAGTTACAATCCCATTCAATGTATGTTTTTGAACTCATTCACTTCAAGCCATTTTAGAGCATTACATTGCATGGCATTGTGAAGAACCACAGGTTGTTGTGTTTAATGATTATGTATACACAAATCTACCAAATGAAAAGAACAGACTCTCTCCTTTCACCAGGAAAAAAAACAAACTTGGCTACTTTGTGTGCAGAGTGACAGTGTCAGTTGAGGCCATCTGAATGTCAGAAATAATGCTTGTGTTCAATAAATGTCTTCGCGTTTATTCAATAAAGCGGCTGTTTTCATCTCGGGGCAGGCAGGGGCCAGTGGTAAAGCTAGCTAAGCATTGCTAGTGCTGAGATTTTGATGAAGCTTTTTGAAGGCTTGCACGGAGGTCATTTGAGCACAAAGCAATTTTTCTTTACTGGAATGGGATTAGGTTTTGGGAGGGTTGTAATGTCATCACAGTGTTACATCATCACACTCTGTCCGACATTACGGAGAAAATGGACCTGTGCCAAAGATCCACATGCTTTTCATGCAGAGCGGTAGTTAGAAATTTTTCAGTGGGATGGTCAGACAGTTGATGCCATTTTGCATACTGCCATCAATGGCTCATCCATCCATCCATTATCTATACCACTTTATCCTCACGAGGGTCACGGGGGTGCTGGAGCCTATCCCAGCTGTCTTCGGGCAGTAGGCAGGGTGCACCCCGAACCGGTTGCCAGCCAATCGCAGGCCACACAGAGACAAACAAACATACACACTCACAATCACACCTAGGGGCAATTTAGAGTAATCAATTAACCTACTATGCATGTTTTTTGGAATGTGGGAGGAAACCAGAGTACCCGGAGAAAACCCACGCAGGCACGTGGAGAACAAGCAAACTCCACACAGGAAGGTCGGGGCCGGATTCGAACCCACAACCTCTGCACTGTGTGGCGGACGTGCTAACCAGTCGACCACCGTGCCGATCCCATCAATGGCTCATTTGTTCAAATTATATGTAAGAATCACAATGAAGTTAATTCTTCACAATACTACTTTTGTTTTTTACTTAGGTTTGTTCCTTTGCTTGTTTAAGGAATAATTATGATTGCTGTTTACTGTAAGAATTGACTGTTCTTTATGTAAAGCATATTATTTTAGATTTTGTATTTAGATCAATGGCACACTTATTCTTAAAGGATAATGTGTAGAAATCAGTGCCATCTAGCAGTCATTATTTATATATATATATATATATATATATATATGTATATATATATATATATGTAGCCCCCTGTAGCTCCGCCCCTGTTTTCTTGTACATAGTAATGCAGGAAATGTTTTTTGCCAAGTCAGCAGCTGTGTACACAAATATGTTAAAAAGACATCTTGTCAGACGTGTTTGTTGATGCCACGGATGTCCCGTGAGTGCAGCTGCCTTTCACGCTGTAATCCTGGTGTGGTCATCCTGAAAGGGTTTTGGGGCCACACGTGTAATTTTGTGTGTGTCTGAATGTGTATGTGTAATATATAGATATATAGTAAAGTAATCTTTGACTTAAACGACTGTTGATATTATTGCCTATCGACATTACTGATATTTTTGGCTTTACCATTAAGTGCATGTAAATATTTTTTAAATAATGTTATTTGATTAGGATTTGTATTTTCTAGATTTTCTTCAGAGTGTCTGTACGCTCTGCCATATTCATGAATGCATTACAATATATGTTACGCATATGTCAATATCATGTTTGGACATCTCACCTGGACAAGCAGTTGGCCTTGTAGTAGCGAAGCTGCTCAGCACGAGGTGTGTCGCTCGAGGAACGAAGCTGACTTCTCTGCTGCCGAGGAGATACATGACCGGACGTTAAATTCATATTTACATAACAATTAATGTTTCTGCTGCGTTTACTGTGTGTTAGCGACAAATTATTTGAAACCGACATTAGAGCAAATTACAACCGCAATGCTAATAATGTGCACAGAAACATGGATAAACTTCTCAGTGTTGATTTTTTTTTTTAAGTCAGAAATATTAAAAATATAAAAATATAGAAGATTAATATAGAGTAAAACGCATTTTATTTATAAAACCTTTTAAATACACATAAGTAAAGCATAATGTTAGGAAATTTTAAACATAGATGCGAACAAAATTACATTGTCAAAAATTTTTACAAATTAAATATATATGAAGTAAACATTTTCAATTTGACATAGTAATAGTATTGA
The DNA here is from genome assembly GCF_054856515.1 of Filicampus tigris. Taxonomy (NCBI): domain Eukaryota; kingdom Metazoa; phylum Chordata; class Actinopteri; order Syngnathiformes; family Syngnathidae; genus Filicampus; species Filicampus tigris. The sequence goes on along the minus strand of NC_141221.1, from coordinate 15,563,253 downwards.
CTAAATACGATTAAAATAAATCAAAATGTAAATACAATTTTAAAAATTGTTTAAACAAGTAAAATGATACATCATAACAGTACAGAAAGTACAGTGAATATAAAGTTAAATTAAAATACTCGAACTTACTAAGAAGTATAGAATAAAAAAGTGCTTAATATAGACATATCATTAAAATGTTTCCTTAAAAAAACAAACCTGATATGACAGAAACCATTTTTAGATACTAGACCTACTGTCATATAAATAATAAATGTATAATTTTTTTTTAATTTATCATATAAATATTTGGAATATTTATATATACATATATAAAATCCAAATTAACATTGAAACAAAACCTTTGGCATAGAGAATGAACAGATACATGTGAAAAAGTACACAACACCAAAGGACCACTGTAAACAAACAAAAGTGTGTTAGTACATTCAAGAGGAAACTGAATCACAAGCAGACAGCAAAAGAAGTGACACAAAGACAAGCTTAAAAAAAAAATTGAACATCTGTTAGTGTCAAACAGCACAAAAGCCAAATGCCCGACATCATGTAGTGCCTTACAAACAAAGAGGAGCAAGAGGATGAAGATGAAAATGATGACGGAAGTGGTTTGCATGCGCCGCCGCCAGGTCGTCTACTCACTGTCTGAGGCCTGACCACCTAAGAAGGGTTCCTGCTCCATCATGTCCATGGGAATTTTAATGCTGGGAACATTCTCATTGTAAGGATAGTCAGACTGTTGGAAGAGACCACACACACACACAAAGTCCTCAAGATCTGATCTTCACCCCCACAACCTGACACCCCAGTCGGAGGGACTTTGCAACATGTACGTGTCTTTTGTGATCATAGCAGGGCCCTTTGTTTCCACCCAGAAGGTTCCTAAAACTATTATGGTTAATGCAGAAGCACCGTTAAAGAATGTTCCAAAAGCAGACCTTGAAACCACCTTAAAATGTTGAGAAGCACAAATAAATGCTAAATTGCTAAATGTTGTTAGCATATTGTATAGTGCAAGCAAATACGCCTTTAAGCAATGAAAAATTGCAGTCAACAGCACCAAGATTTGTTTTTTAAAATTCAGCCCAGAAAGCCAGTTTTGTTGGGCAAAATAAAATTTGGTAGACATCTATCATGAGTAGATCCACAAAAAGTGTCATATTTTGAAAGAGAGAAAACTTGATTTGAAGTGACCTGCCAAGTAGACATGTCCATCATGAGTAGACCTACAAAAAAGTCTCAAAAACCCATGTCGGAAAAGATACAGGAAGTCAGATATTTTGAATTGAAATGATTCACCAAAATTTGGCTTAGTAGCTGGCCGCAGAAATTTAAATTAAATTTTTTAAATTCAGAAACCGGAATTAGTTAGACTCCATGAAGTGAAATTTGATTGGCATGCGTATAATGTGTAGACCCACAAAAAAGTCTCACGAACCCATGCCAGAAAAAAAACGGCGTTTGAGTCAGTGTGTTTGGGCAGAGCTTGGCGGGAAGTTCAAGCACTGGCCATAAACTGTGAAACTCATGTTTGAAAATCCAACCCCCAAAGCCAGTTTGACTAGTCAACATGAAAGTTGGTAGACAAATGAAAAAGTCCCAAGACTCCAGGCCTGAATAGACACCGCAAGTCTGCCATTTTGGATTCCAATGGCCGCTCTGGGTTCATTTGTGGAATTTCCAGTCACCGAGAGATTTTGTGCAACACAAAGACATTTGTGCCCTTACGTCATCGGCGTCACTGTCTTCTTTGTTGTGCTGCTTCTTCTCATCCTCCTTCTTCTTCTTGTCCTTCTCGGGGATGACGTCATCTAGGAAGCTGAGGTCTTGCTGTGAGAACAAGTAGTCCATGGCCTTCCTCACGGCCACCAGCGCCAGGATCTGGTAAGAAGGTAATATCAGATGGCAAAAATAAATAGAAGTGCAGATAGTGTCATTAAAAAAGACTGGTGAAGGTTGGTAAAGCACGGAGTCAACTCCTGTACCTGATAAAAAGAAAAAAAATACAGACTCTTATACACACTTCCACATGAACACTGTCCACACCGTCTCATAAAAATACACATATAGATTCCCCCCATGACCCACTAAGGTGCATGTTTCTGTGGGAACCTTTGCAAACCTCTTCTTGTAATTACACATGTATTGTAATTACAGGTTCAAGACTACAATTTTCCTCCATGATTTAAGACACACTGGTGAATCTAAAATCCATTTCAGTAGGTACAATTCTTACCATAACGGGGAAAATGATGGCGGCCACAGTGGACTTGAGGATCCAAAGCAGGGCCAAGCAGAGAGCCTGGATGAAGGTGAACAGGTGTACCTTCCTTAGGGGCACGTGTCGTAAGTAAATCAGGTCGGGCTGGTGCTTGGCCGGCATCAGCAGCAGCTTCAGACGATCCATGAACTAAACGTACAAATAGGATTGTTGAGCCAGGGTATTAAATATATTAAATCTGATATTATTATTGGAAGAAAAGACTACCTGAACTCCATTGAGAGAGGCCACTCCCATGTACAGGAAGACGCCATACAGCACCGGCATGGGGATGAACTAATAATAATAATTATATTGTGGATATTCATGAAATAAACCTCAAAAGTGCGACTATTTACCTTTAAAATAGGAGCCATGAAAACTGACAGTCCAGTGAGCATGAACACACATATTCCGGTGACTCTTTGCTCCCTGCAACAATATAATACACACAGCAGATCTATAAAATCATTTGCAATAATGAAATTGTTATTGACTTGACGCATCTTCACACACTCTCATTTGGTCTTTGCGCCATTTCAGTTTCTGCAGGCCATTCGTTCAGTTTGTTTTTGTTCGTTCAGCTCGAAGCTGTTGCGGCATAAGAGATGACAAAGCGTAGGTAAAACACGCAAGATGAAATGAAAATTTGTTGACGGCAACACTTCAATGCAATCGCTCATCTACTAAACAGCACATCTGAGCATAGATTAGCCTGTGGACAATGAATGCTATTCTATGCTATGCTATGCTACGCTATGCTATAACGTTACACAGCAGGGCCGGAGTGTGACTTATTTTCAGCTTTAGAGATTCATGGCTGAATACAATAAATTGTCAGAAATTCCAGATGACCAATACAGGCCTGCTAGACAGGCTATACATGGGTAGAGGTTAATTTAGTCAAGACAAAGACAGGAGACGCTAGCTAACGGAAGTGTCCTGGCTGGTTCCACCAGGCTGTTATTTTTTAGGTAGACTTACACCGTACTGCTGCGTTCAGTTACATTCGAAGCTCACCTGACTCCCAAGAACTTGGGCTGCTCGCCGGGCGCCGACGTTTCCGTTTCCATCTTCAAGCTGTCAATGTGAGCGATGGAGATGACGGTGGCCGCCACATACCATGGCAGGCCCATGAAGGAGCACACCACCATCAGCACTGCCACCCAGAACAGATCCAGATGGTAGCCTGCACCTTTCTGGAACACCAAAAACATCAAATGTCACAAAGAGAGACACAAAAACAGGAACAAAAAACAGTAACAATGTCATCTATACAACATTATTACAAGGTATTACTGGAAGCAATAAATGCTATGATATGATATTTTTATGCCTTTGTATAGTGTTACGAGTATTCGTACTTGTTAAGATTTATAGCTATGCTATGAGAGGCTGTTAGTCTTTTGTTCGTGAGTATTCGGAATTAAGCTTCTTTTTCTTTTGAATCGAAAAAGTCATGGTACTACTTGAATTGCAAGAGAACATTTGAGGTGTTCCCTCACTGCCATGAAACATGTCTCACTGGCATGAGAGGAATGACAAACACATTTAGCAGGCGTGCGAAGTTTCAATGCGGCGTATGGTCGTTATGCGCCACTCACCTTGAGCTTGTGCTCCTTCCTGTTGACGATCACTGCCGTGATCTGCTGGTCCATGAAGATCAAGATGGTGACCAGCAGGGCGGGCAGGGCCGACGCCAGGTACACCCACCAGGGGTTTCCCCCGAACGGCGGCACGAACCAGCCTCGGAGGGGACTCGTTGGCTAAGGGAGGAGGGAGATTTCAGGATCTTTATGAAAATCGAACCAGTGCCCATTAAAGCGTCCATGTCACCGTGTTGCGAAAAGCAACAGTCTATAGTGACTACTATGATACTTTGACACAGTTGTGAGACTTACAAAGAACTAAACGATGTATGGTACTGACCTTGGACATAACAAACATTGAAAATGGAAATGATAATTGCTATGTACCATATATTTTGTATGATACATTATGTCACATTACGTAACGTTGCTCTACATTGTTATATTGCATGTGTTAGATCAGGTGTCTTTGGCACGTACTGTAAGGAGATAGGTGACTTGAGCTAGGCTGTTGTGTCGCTGTGACCTTTCAACATGTTTACATGTAGCATGTTGTGGCGCATTACCTTATTTTATATTATGTTATGGTTCTGTGCGCTACGACCCAATAGAATACACCATATTCCATTGTTACGGTGCATTACATTATGTTACATTATATTGTGTTTAATTACATTATCATGTTGCATTACATTGTTAAATTTCATTACATTTATGTTCAACATCTTTCAATACGCTACATTATATTCTGCTGCACTATTTCACATTACATTATGCTGCATTACAGTACTGTACACTGTGGCATCTAACAGTAAGCTGCTTAATGGTATGCTACACTATCTCGCGGTGCCTTACATATTGTCGTTGTCCTGTGAAAAACACGTATGTCCAATTTTGTTTTTGTTTTTTTTAAATGTTCACGTTAATGCGACGTCTGTAACGCGGAAACACCATTCACGTAAAAATACGAAAAATGAAAAAAAATGGAAACAAGTGGTTTTCACAGGACAGATATGATATAATGTTGACGATATGCTACGGTACTGTATGAACCCGTACAGTATGTTACGGTACTGTAAGGTTCTGGAACGACCCTTACGATACGGCACCTTATGTTAAGATACAGAACGGTATGTTTTTCTTACGATACTTTGCGCTATGGTACGTTAAATTACATTATATCGCATTACATTACCTTACGTCACGCAATGCAACTGCTACTGTATGATGAACCCCTCTAAAGTGTGAAAGAAAAAACACTATCGTAATACTACACACCTTGAATTCAGTTGGCACTATGAGTTTAGGTGTGTCCACGCCGACCATTGCGTCCACGCCGCAGAATATGAGGATGGTCAGGATGATGGCAAAATCGCTGATGAGTTTCCTGACCTGCGTGGCCAACAAAACGCATGGTGAAGACCCGAAAGTGTTTGTGCGAGACCTCATGGTAGACTCACGGTTGTGGGGAAGAAAGGGCTGGTCTTGAATTTCTTGAGGGCCATAGAGCAGGTGTACGTGCCGAAGAAAAGTATGATGGACATAAGTGCGATGTCGGGGACAAAGTCGCACGCCTTGCCCACCAGCTCGCCGTTGTACTTCAAGCAGTCGGTCCGGCTCAGAGACGACCATGTGGCGTTGATGGGCTGGACACAGTGAAATATAGTGTTTAGTAGTCCATGGTCTTTGTACCATATAGAAATCATTTATAATGGTTTGTGCGGCATGAAAGTATTACTTCATATTTTATGGTCTGTGGACTTGTAATGTTCCATATTTACATGATATTTATTTACCCATGGTGAGGGTGTCGGTCACCATTAGGACGGTTTGGCACCTAAAGGGAAAAACCTACCAGATCTGTGTTGTTCCAGAACCAGATGGAAGTGCCTTCTAAAGGGTCGCCTGTGAAGTCTGAGTTGTTTTCTACGCCAACAAAGCAAAATAAGTTAAAAGTACTCTTGCTAGTGTAGTAGAGAGTAGGTTGGACTAGAACCGCATCTCGCTCCCTCACCAAGGACTGTGGGTGCCATGCAGAGACAGTCGTATTGCGTGACATGCTCCTCCTCGTAATCAGCGTTGATGGGGTAGTGGTGCGCCAGCTTGATCATCTTCTTGAAGGCGTCGTAGATGAAGATGAAGCTGATAAGGGCCGAGAAGCCTTCCTCGGTGAAGCGTGTGAAGTACTTGACCAGGTAGCTGGCGTCGGTGGCCACCAGCAACAGGCACAGGAACGCCGACCACAGGCCGATCCACAGGCGGAACTCCAGGTAGTTGAATTCGTTGTCCCTGGTTTTTAGCAGCAGAAGAATAAAGTGGTATATGAGGTGAATAAAAAGTTGCAATTTTAGAATAATGTATCATTAGAATATCGTCGAATTGTTACACGAAAATAAAGTAATAGAGAAATGAGAATGAAGAAATGTTATAGTAGGAAAAAAAAACTAATGGTACGAAAATAAAGTCGCATTATCATGAAAAAATATCTGTAAGGTTACAAGATTAAAGCCACAGCATCATGATGAAATATTTGTAATGTTATGAGAATAAAGTTGTATTATTAAGTGAAATTACTGAAATGTTACGAGAAAAAAAGTATTATTAGGAGATACATTTGTCTTAATGTTACAAGAATCAAGTCAAAAAGATACATAAGACATATTTTACGAGAAAAAAAATGTGTCATGTTACGATAATAAGTTTGTACTCTTGAGAGAAAAAGTTGTATTATGAGGAAACAGTGTTTTACAAAAATGCTATGAGAATCAACTTCAAAAAGTGGGAATGTTGCAAGAATAACTGCGCTTTATTCTGATAAAAAGTCAAAAAACGTCATTTTTTCATGTCTTTACAGTTACACTGACTTGCTGAAATTGAAGAGGAGGCGTTCGAAGACGAGGACAGGTCCTGTGCTGCTGAGGATGGTGAGCGGCTGGCCAGCCAACAGACAGAAGACACCGCCCGCTATAGCTGTACCCAAGAAGCTCTCCAGAACGCCCTGAAAACAACACCAACATCACTCGTAATCAGTGGTGGGAAGTAACAAAGTACAAATGTACTAAATTTTACTTTTCAGGTATCTGTACTTTACTCCAGTTTTTTTTCTTTCTACTGACTGAAAGAAACAATACAAATGTTACTTTTTCCATATATTTGATAAAAAAATGTGCACTTTCTACTATTTTCTTTCTGTACTTTACTACTCTACTTTCTAGAATTTCGGTTGTGTGCCAATCTGACCTGCATGTTCTCCGTGGCGTCGCCCAGCAGCCCGCCGAAGGTGATGGCGTTGGTGACGGTGCCCAGGTAGATGAACAAGATGGCAGACAGGGCCTGAATGTGGAAGGCGTCGGTGATGTCACTGAGTAAGAAAGGCGCTTTTCTTTTGATGTCCAGCAGAAGGCCGCCGCAAAACCTGAAAGACACAAAACATATTCATTGTGATTTTAATCTTTTTTTTTTTTTGTTTGTTTGTTTTTTTTTAGTCTGTGGAGACATCACACCTTCCTGTCTTCTCCAGCTCCTCACCCACGGCGTGCCCGCCTCCTCCATGACCGCCATCGTGAGGCGTGTCTCCGTTCATCTGAGAGTCTGCGCCCGCATACATGTTTTTCCTGAAATACACACTTCAAGTCAATGCTGTCATCATATGTAAATGTTTTATCACAGAGGAAAATTGCATTGTTATTAGAAAAAAGTTGTGATTTTGGAAGGAAATGTTAATGCAAGTCAGAGAAATAAGACAAAAAGATCTTTATATTAAAAAAATAAACTTGTATTTTACTAGAATAGAAGTTAGAATGTACCGAGAATGAAGCTGTATTATTATGAGAATTTTTTTTGTAATTGTACAAGAACAAAGTCGTATTTTAAGAGAAAAAAGTTGTAACGTTACAAGAAATTAATCGGATGACTTCAAGAAATTTGTTGTATGCTACGAGAATAGTCATAACGTTACAAGAATAAACATTTTAAGAGGAAAAAAAAATTGCAACATTACATGACTTAAATCAAGTGATTACAAGAAATTTGTCACATTACAAATATAACCATTATGGCAATAATAAGAAATTTGTCATACACCTTGAGAATGCAGCTGTAAAGTGACGAGAATAAAGACATATTTTCAAAGAAAAAAACTTAAAGTAAAGTTACAGGAATTAAATATTATCGCGCTAGAAAAGCCATAATATGAAAATAAAGTTATTTTACTATGGGGAAAAGTCTCAATATTCTGAAAATAAAGTCATATTACAAGACAGACTCTGCTTCTGCCATTTTCCTATTTTTTCTTCCCCTTCAGAGCCATGACTCTCGAGCCCTTCGAAGTCTGCCCAGTGATAAATACAGGCATTTAAAGGGACCTTTTGTCTGAGGACGGCAGTGTTTTGGGAGGTTCGATCCGGATGGCGGGATCCCACTCGCCGGGAGGCAACACGATCACCTCGTCCAAGAACTCATCGATGCCGGCCAGCAGGTCCTGCCGGTCCTTGGCCTTGTATGCGATGTCGTGGAACACCTGCATGTGACAATTATTAGTATTCATTCATCACTGTTATTATCATTGTAATTATTGTTACCCGGTTGTTGTGTCAATAATGGTCGTTAAGCATAAAATGCAGCAAAATACACACAAAAAATATTTTTGCAATAAAATAACAATTTTACCAATTATCCATCCATCCATTATCGATACCGCTTATCCTCACAAGGGTCGCGGGGCGTGCTGGAGCCTATCCCAGCTGTCTTTGGGCAGTAGGCGGGGGACACCCTGAATTGGTTGACCAATTATTTTAATTGTTTTTATTTAACATTATATTTTATTAATTTTATTATACATTTGTTGACTTAAATCAGTGGTTCTTAAAGTACCACTGGAAAAAAAAATTGGTTCTCCAAGTACCGCCATAATGACCATCATAAAAATACGGAAGCGTAGTAGGCCGGTGTTAAATTAAAAAAGGAGTTACTCCAAAAAAGTACATTTAATGTTATTGTAAGCCACAGTAACATTGTTCAGTTTGAACATTAAACTGTACTTAAATATAAATACAATACCAAATAGTACAATAACAAAACTACTACTTAAATAACGACTCAGTTAAAATGTATTTCACATAAAGATTAAACATTGTACTGAATAAATGTCGCAAAACAAAAAGGTCTAAAAGATTAAATGTGAATGTTTAGAACTTAATGTTGAATACAACTGAACTGTACTTGGGCGGTGATTGTTTCACATACCACAAGAGAGAGCCCATGTACCACCAGTGGTACTCTTACCACATTCGGAATCACTGACCTAAATGATTCACTAGGATTGGGTTGTTGTTTTTTGCAATAAAACTTAAATCTCACCTTGTCATACAAAAATGGTGATGGTTGGAGGGGTTATTTGTTTTATTGTCAAAATTGTACAAATGTTTTATTTATTCAACTTCATATTTATTTGCTTATTTGTTAATTTCCTTTTAATAAATCCCACCTCGTCCGACATGAGGGTAGCGATGGCTCGTCCGATCTCGTGATACGACTTGGCTTTACCTTTGGGCCCAAGCAGGACAAATAAAAATCTGCAAACGTAGACAAATAAAAATGATTACATTTTGTATTTGAATTGAATTACGAAAGCATTATCATCTTAAAAAAAGGCAAAGAATTTTGAAAAATCTTCAATACCATCTCATATTAGTGTGCCTAAGTGAACCAAATGCTGTTCAATTGGCTACTGGAACCATTGTGTTAATGTTTTACCCCAATCAGCGACGTACCTTGTGGGAACGGGAACTTCGGTCAGGGCGCCGAGCATGACAGCCTGCTGCAGACGCACGAAGGCCACGAACGGCGCGTCCAGGAAGTCCACCTCCCCCACCAGCACGTTGGAGGCCTCTGCATCCCTGGGCAACTTTTTCATGAACTTGTTCCTCAGCTATGAAACAAACAAAAAATAAAACTGGAGGTGGTGTCCAACAAGGACTACTTGAAGTCTCCTTTTCAGTTAAAATAGCAAACAGGAAGGGGCGCCTTGTGTCCGTCTGTAAGACACCAGCTCAGTCAGCCTTTTAAAAATATTAAAGCGCTTCCAAACCGGGTTGGGCAAAGGGTGTGTGGGGGGGTCCATCTGAGGTTGGGGGATATCCACAGTAATAATCATTTTAAATTGGTTTGTCCAGTAAGTTACTGGCCACTAGTGACCTTGAACAGGATAAGCATTAGAAAATGATTTAATTGTATCGTTTTCAAAACTCATCATTATTATCATAAAGGTGTTTTTTTTTAGATTTATTTTCGCGCAAATAATTTTTTATAACAATTGAACATTTTCATTTACAAGTCATTTTTCCCCAAATAAAAAGTTTTAAAAAACTTCCAATAGCCATGTCAATTTGTTTCTACTGCAGCCTCTGTGGGTGTCTAACTATACCTGTAGTAACATGTGATGGTGCTTTTGTTTATTTTTTATTTGTAGTAACAGTTTTCCATTGAGACATACAGTAATACCGTTGAAAGATATGGCATGCAGTTATTACCTTACAATAACGCTCATGAGATCATAAATTATGCTTTATGATCGCCACTTGTCTTTTAGTGTGAGTAGCAATAAATTAAAGCAGTAGCCCGCAAACTAATAAACAGAGGTAGCGACGTGAAAATAGCTCACATACTATTATTTATTTATCATTTTTATTTTATTTGCCCCAATGAACATGTATACTTTTATAATAAACAAGTGTAATATTAAAAATTGAGCACTGTTAAGTCCAAGGTCAGGGAACAGGTTGATTGCACCAGTGTACTACAGTACAATACAAAACTATTAGGACAGAGACAATGCTATCAGTGTTGTGACGTTACATAATCATGTTAGCTTATCTTCAAAACCTGCATTTGTTTGACCGCTAAAGTGATATTCACAACACAATAGAGCTAATCAGATACAATGTATTCAATTATATACTGTATATTCACTCTAAACCTCTATCGAGGCCAAACAATCCCAATACGTACCTGCACCTCGTTGATATCACACCGCCTGCATGTGTCTAACTTTGACTGATACTTACAATATGTTAGCATACCAACTGTTTGCATGTTAGCAATTTATCCATTCTCATTAGCATTTGGAAATGACAACCGACACCAGTACATGATCTGCGTGATCTGTAAGGATCTGAGTTTGAACTGATATTTATAATTTCACAGACACGCACAACCTGGCATATTTAAAAAGGGCAGTTTGCAATGTTGTGGGCATGAACACAGCCGACTTAGTTCGCTCCCAATCAAAGGAGCTTCGCTCATTCTGTTTAAATGCGGCACAATGACATTCTCGCATGATCCGTGCGTGCGTGGCTGGTGGCTGGCGACTTAAATATGTCTGCGGACCTCATCATCGCAGGAACAGTGCTACACCGGGGTTAGTGGGTGCTCTAGCCCAGTCAGAAATCTGTGTAGGTCGAGTTAAGCCCCTCCAGAATGTTATAATTTCATAATTTAACATGTTCAAAAATTATTTTCTCAGATCCCCTACATCTCTGTAAAGCCAGCCTTTAGCACTGGGACAGAACAAATCCTGGAGCGATGACTCGACCTCATGTTCATCGCTCGTGTGCATTTTAGCAATCCACTGCAAACACACAAAGTAAGATTCACACTCACCTGGTCTTTCTCCGGCTTGTCAGAGATGTCGTTGAGGCTGCTGGAGGTCAGGTTCCTGTGGGTGGTGGTCGGACTATCTGTTCAAAACACACGTGGACCATGAGGAGTCCACCTGACACAACTTCCGCCAGGGAGAAGGAGGAGGGCGGTTGGGTGATGGGATCAAATATGACAAAAGAGCCGAGCCCCAAAAGAAAAACAACAACAAAAAAAAAAAACACCACTGAAGAACCAGCAATCCACCACCAAGAATCATGCTAACCTGACTATTTATTCATAAAGACAGTTGTTGTGTTCTAGCAATGTCTGGAAATTTGATTTTCAGTAACACCCAACATGGGAGAGCCTATAAGCCTATTACTTTGAACATGTTTAGATCTTCACAGTGCATTGGCCTAGCAAATTTTCTAATCGGGTGTACAGTACTTGTCAAGCAATCATTGTAATTTAGCGGATAGCTTCGCATCGCTATTATCCAAAATAAACATGAAACGAATCCCATTTGAGAATGACAGTGTTACACATAAGATCCACTCGGTGCTCTTCAGTGGAGCGGGCTGGTGATTGACACCGTGCTGACTTTAAGCTTTTCAGCTGGCCTCCACACAATGTCATTGCACTCATCATCTGTGTCTCCATTGTGGGTAATAACGCCTTTGTCAGTGTGATGCAGCCTCGGGGGGAATTCCTCACGGATGCTAAGTGTTGACTGTTGAGCTGCCAGGATGCACCATAAAAGTGTTATTAACACAATCTAACTAGTCAGCAAGCTAGATGTTAAAATATATAACATGCTCAATTAAAGTTAAAAAAAAAATTGTTATATTATTATATTACGAATGCTCAATGTCAATGACACTCATTGGACACAACATTTGGTACACCAAATGAAAGTCAATACAAAACATTTTGTTGACCTCAGCCATGGACAAATGATCATAAACAGGTCAGTCACACATCTTGAACGAACTAGCTGAATAAAGAAAATGTAGCCTACTGTTATAAACAGCTAATACTAACAACCAACCAAATAACATAAGGCCTACAACCAACTCAATAAATATGTAGGAATCTAACCATAAACTAACAACGATCTACCAATGAAATAGATACAAACTAGCTAGCTAACCAAAAACACCACATAGGATGAACAAATTAACTGATAATATAACCAATTAAACTAGCTAATACATTACTGTACAACTAACTAACTAACTGAACTGACTCACAGTCATCAGTTAACTACGTATGTAACTAACAGCTAACCAGATAATTAGCTAGTTAGCTACCTGGATATGAAACTAAAATACTGACAACTAAATAAAGTAATTATTAAAGAGCCTGATTTAACTGGAAAAGCAACTAACAAATACTGACAACTAACTAACCACCTAACTAATACATATCACTGATTCCAGTTAACTAGATAACTAATAAAGCCTGTCAACTACCTACTGTATATGACTAACAAATAATAATCAAACAGCTAACGGTCTGACCAGCTAACTAACAAATTAATATTTAACAAATTCTCCAAACACCAATAAGCATATCACCAAACTAAGTAGTACATAACTAACAAATACCCACCAATCAACCAGCTAACGGAACGACTATCTTACTTGAAAACATAGCCGTACACTCGGTGGTGGTAGTATTAGTCTAGTTGAGCTTTGATGTATTGTCCAATGAATGTGAATCAGCATTCCAACCCTATTAAGGCCACGTGATACAATGGCTTGTAGTGTATGTATGCACTATAGGTATTGAAGACAACTAATGTCTTGCGTTCAAACCGGAGCTCCAAATGAGGTCCACACACTTTGTGATCCGGCTTGTGTTTGTTGTGTCAACGAGGTGGACTTACTGAGCCAATCCATGCTGGCGCTCCTTTGACTCTGCAAGTCCTCCATTGAGATGCCGCTCGACAGGCACGTCACAGAGGTCTCCAGAGGACTACGGGCTTCATTTAGTATGTGTGTTTGTTTTAGTAGCAGGTTAGCGATCCGGTCCAACAGAGATGACGGAGGGGGGAAAGAAAGAGATAGGGAAGGGAGAGGCCACACACCCAGAAAGTTACAGGGGAGCCCAGCTAGCCAAAAGTAGCTGATAAGTTATACCCAAATCAAGTCAATCAGATGCTACAGTGGAACCTCCAAAGTCACTGTTAACATTCAGGCTGTCAAACTGCCACTAATCAACTAGATAACTATGTAACAAACAACAAAAAGGGCAACAAACTAACAAATAACCAAAATTTATGAAACTTATCAACAATTATCTAACTAGCTATCCTGCTAACTAACTAACTAGCTATCTTGCTAACTAACTAACTGATTGACTGACTGACTAACTAATTAACATTATTGTAGTGTAATTAAATTGAAATTAATAACTATTATTCTTCTAATTTATAATGATAATTTCTTTCTTCTCCCTTATTTCTATTGTAAGTGTTTCCTATGGGGGGAAATGTGCGCAAGCTGGAGGTGGCTGAGAGGTTCCACTGTACTTCATTATGACAGCACAGGTACACAGTACAAGTCTTTGGAAAAAAGCAGTTATATCCTTGAAAAAGGTCATTAGTGAGATGAGGTCATAACGGCGGCTGGATAAGAGGCCAGAGCTCATCCTTGGCCATGGAGTCATAAATGATTGTGATAAAATGGGCTTGTGGCTCATAAATAACTTTCCAAAGACTTGACGGCTGCACACAGATTCAACAACACGGTTATTCAGATTTGGCAGCATGCATCGCTCGCAGGCACTGTCACTTTTCACCTGTCTAACATCCCAAAAAACTCAAAACATGACGAATTGTATGGGGATAAAGTTGTAATAGTACTTGAAATGCATAAATAATTTTAGCCAGATAAACTATCTTATTACATGATTTTTCAAAAATAAAATCATGATATTACGATGAAAATGCTGTAATTCTGCCAAGAGCAAAGTCTCATTTGTAATATTAAGAGAAAAAAGTCTGAATATTATGGGGATAAAGTAGAATTTGTGAAAAAGAAGCCAACATTTTTACAAGAATACAAATATTGGGGGATAAATATGACATATGAGGGAAAAGTCCTTGTATGTTTACAAGACAAATATCATTTAGTAATTTTCCAATAAATACCTATCTACCCTTCTGCATAACACTATGATCCAATAAAACAAATATGCAAATCATGACAATAATGCTCACATTGGAGGTACTGATTTAACACATTTATGAAAGTACTTGTAGGTTGCAGTGCATCGGCCTGAGATGTTTAGCATCTTTCATGTGACTAAATAAAGCAACCAAAAAAATAGAAACAACTGTCCGCATGATGGATGGCAGTTGCACTGTTCCACTGCAAACAACAAGCCCAATAATAAACATTTTCCAAAGGTTAATTAAATAGAGAGTTGGAACTAGAGGGTGAAAAAGTGATAGCTCATCCTGCCTATTAAACTACAACGTTGGAAAGTTGATGAGTTACAAATTAACACATCAAAAGCTACTCAGTATAAACAGATAGAAACACACACAGTGGTACCTCGACTTGCAAGTGAGCTGACTCACGGTTTCATTGAGATTTTTTTTTTTTTGAGCTGCGAGACTTACGATTGCTAGATGATGGTGAAAGAATTATTTTCGTAACAAGTTAACTTAGTTAAAGCTAACTTAGTGGACCGGCAACTGAAAGTCAAACTACCGGGTAAACAGAAAACAAAGAATTACACATTATTGTATCACATCTTTGTCTATCCAAAGTGTGTGAGCTGAATGCTAACAGAGGATGCAAAACGTAATCGACGGGCTAACAAAACTAGCATCAATGTTGAAGTAATTACAAACGGTTAAAAAAAACTCAAATTTGAAGGCAAACTAGCAACACATTCAGACAATGTATACAGCAATGCTATTTGTGGATGCCACACCAGCCGTTGATGATGCACAAACTGTTTGATTCTTTACATTCTTTTCGATTATGCTATTATTAGACTTTTCACTGATGCTGATGGGTGATTGGCTCCAAAATCCTGATTGTGTAAAGCCTAGTTATTACTGTATGTATTTAAAAAGCAGAAAACCGTTGAGTCCTAGTTTTCTTATTATTAAAAATCATGTTCAACATTTTGTTGGGTGTTTTTGCGGAGGCTAAAGCATGATTTCATTCATTTCAATGGGCAAAGATTTTATTCAATTCAAGTCATAAGTCACGGCACCACTGTAGTCAAGATGAACTCAATTTTTGAAGGTGTTCATCCTTCAGGTGTAAAAGTATACAGCTAAATGTTAAAAGTTAGTTTCTCATTTAGTATAAAATGCTTTTTAAAGTGCAACTTACTACGATTAACTAGAGCTGTTAGTCACTGCACACTATGTGTACTGTACTATATATACATATATTGTATGTCTGGTGATCCTGAGTGGCTTTCAAACAACGTCAAGAGGACCCCGGTGGAGACTGCAGCAGACTGGCACGAGTGAGTATTACCGTTCTCCTGGTTGGAAAAGAGCCTACTTGCGCTGGAGACCGTCTTGCCGATGTCGGCCAGCGAGCGTAGGTTGGACTTCTTGGTCTGGTGGCGATGCTTGCGCAGCAGCGTGAACATCACCTTGTCCTTCAGCTCGGGCTTCAGCTGCCCGCTCTCCACCTGGTTGTCTGTGATCAGCTCTGAAATAACAGTGTCATTTTAGGATTAAAAACAACAATTAATTATGTTTTGGTTTGAAGGGGAAAACGACCTGCCCCCCAAAAAGCAGTGATATCGTAATAGTACTATTATTTTATTGAGGTGTTATTTTATTGTCATACAGTCATAATTCTACCAGATTACAGTAATCACCCCCATTTCATTTTTCAATTTGTTATTTTAAAAGAAATATCCTCAGAATACAAGAAAGAAAATTGTAATTTTACCAGAATCATTTTTAATGTCAAATCATCATAATCATAATGTTGTCATTGTGTGAGAATGAAAGTGCCATTTTTGAAAAAAATGCCATTTTTGAGAACATATTTGTAGTTTCATGAGAAAATGTGATATTTTATGAGCAAAATATGGTATTACAGGAAAGACAAGACAAAAAATTACAAAGCAAAAATAATACAATAATTTGAGAAAAATTGCATAATATGACAAAAAGTGATTTTACAACTATAATTTGCAATAGAAAATGGAAAAAAAATATATTAGTAAAAAAGTGTACTTTTTCCAAGAAAAACAACAAAATTTTAAGGTAACAAATTTGTAATTTCACAGGGAAAGAAAGCTGTAAATTAACACAAATTATTTATTTAAATGGGGGTGTTACAGGTATAAATTTGTAATTTGTAATTACAACAACAACAAACAATCCTATTTTTAAAGGGACTTGAGTTTTAATATTGCACACAAAAAACCTTTACAGGGATAAAATCATATTACAAGGAACTATGTTACAATTACAATGCAAAAAATTCAACATGAACAGAAAAATCCATCCTAACTTTAATGGGCATAGGCTCTAATATTACAAGAACAAAATATATAAATGTGCAATATTACAACATGAGACTTAAGTTTTAACATTACATTACAATTTAGTGCTGATTGCAATGAGTTGTAATACCATTTACTGTATTCACAGCAAACACAAACAGTGTGTAATCACACAAAGTGTTAATTGCAATTAGTGTGTTGCTTTAGTGTATGAGCATTTGTGACATAACAAATCAATCCAAAGATGTACTGGTATCCTATTTTGAAACAACAATGCTGACAGATAGGAGAGGAGCCTCCGGGGAAGGGGGTCACAGGCTACTGCGGTTAATGGACTCAAAGCAAGAGGCCCATGCAGTGCACTCAATTACTTCACATTAATCACTGCTAGTGGTAACTCTTCCTCCTTTCTTACTCCCTCACGCAAGTTTGGGTCTGGCATGAGAGGACGTCATCAAGTTACAGCCGGGCCTACGACTGGAGCAAGACCTTCGCTGGCCTCTTAAAACAATAAGAAAGTGTGCACCAAATGCTTCAATGCTGCACGCTTCTGGACAAACTCAGAACCTAGCCTTGCATAAAATGACGTTAAGTTACGTAATGGCACATTCCAACACAAAATGTTACGTTGAGTTGTGTTGCGTTAACTCTACATGTTATGTTAAGTCGCATTAAGTTGCCGTTAAGTCAAGTTGCGTTCCGCGCTTACATTTATTTATGCTGTTCTGTTTGGTTAAGTTATGTAATGTTAGCATATATTGCATTGTTTTGTTACATTACATTATGCTGTGTGAAGTTGGATTGCATTGTGTCGCACGACGTTTCGTTACATTATATTGTTTAAAATTACATGACGTTAAGTTAGATTCCATAATGTCGACGTTTGTTACGCATGTTGCAGTTAATCATATTTATCTATTTTTGGTTATGTTACATTTAGTTATGTTACATTACATTTAGTTACGTAACGTATAGTTAGCCTGTTACGTTACACTGCATTGTTGTTATGTTGCATTGTTACATGCAATATTAAGTAGCATTGTGTTCCGTTATATTTCATGACTGTTAAGTTACATTCTTTCATGTTACATGCCATTAGTTAAATTAAGTTAAATTATGCTTTCATTTAGTTTTGTTATCCGTCAGTTAAGTCAATTGGCCCGTCAGTCTGTTTCCCCAAAAAACGTCAGAAAAACGGGTTAGTGATGATTACGCTGACGGATGGAAATCCACCCCCGTCATTTTTTAAAGGTGTCCCATCACTCGTCAGTCCGTCGCATCAGTCTGACAATGCCCACCTCTCCTTACGTTCGCATTAGTTTTTAGGTTACTTTATCTTATGTTTGTTGAGTGTTTAGGCGTAGCTAATGTAGTGGCCAGTGAGCGTCAACTACTCACCAACCACCTGAGGCAAGGTGGACGCCCCCAAGTCCAGCATGATGGTGCCTTTCTCGATGCAGGTGCGCAGCTCAAACAGACTGTGTAGGGACAAGGTGGCCACGTGAGGTTTGCTCCAGCGCTCGCCGCCTTTCTCCACCTTTTCCTCAAACTTGATCCACCTGGAGAGATTACAATCTAAATTGTTCATCTCCTAGAGACATAGCCGTATGGGTCCAGTGTTGTGAGATTGGGGAAGTGCACAGAGCAAGCTTGGAAAAACGCAGATGGGTCGACTCGGGCAGGTAGAATGGTGACATGTCCCGATGCTATTGTCCATGCTGTGTACAGTAAGCCTCCACTATATTTCAGATTTTCAAGATATTTTAAGGATTTTTATTTGGAGATCCATGCGAGCAAGATAGTTTTAATGCGTTTAAGAATGTTTTATTAAGTTCAAATGTGTTTAAAGTGGATGGGAGAGGTAAAGCTATCCTGAAAAAATGTTACTTACATGGTCTGTTTATTACAGGTGGGTCTGGAACATACCCAATAAATGTGGGCTCGCTGTACTGTGTTTTTCTTTTCAACCTCATTTAATAGCAATCATTTTGTTTTTAAAAGGGGAAAAACAACATCAAATGGATCCTATGAACCTCCCGCCCCCATTTTCTTCCTAAGGCAACTGAACAGGCCCCAAGTAGCTGCGCTGTATTAGCTCAAACTTGGCCACATCTTTTATGCTTCCATGCAGGGGCGTACTTGATCGCCCTGCACGTATTTACGCAATAAGAAAACTGATACTGTATATCCCCTCACCAAATAAACAACGGTTTCATTAGAGGGAGAAGAATGAAAAAAAATCTAGAAAAATTTGATTCAGACTTATTCAAATTCAGAGATTTTGGCAAGGTTTTCCAACTTACACTTCGTTGTAAGCTTTTTAAGGGAAAAATAATCAAATTTGCCATTCAAAGTTTGGTGTTGTATTGTTCTACACTACACTTTCTGGGGCAAAATTGTTGAACTTGTACTATTAGAGTAAATTACCACTCAAGGATGGCACAAAACTGTTGAACAACAAAAGAACATTAATTGCAAGAATTCATTAATTTTTTTTTCCACAAAAATCAAATCACTCAAAATGTTCATATTCTTGAGGTACTATGTTTGTCCTGCATATCATTCCAAATCCACAAAAAAGATATAAAAAATAAAATAAATAAAAAATAATTAATTAATTAATTAATTAATTAATTAATTAAAATAAATAAAATTACAAATAAAATAAAATTAGTTTTATTACAATTATATTTTCTTTTTTAATTAATCAAGGGGCCATTCAGATTGTGGTTGGAGTCCTCATGCGGTCCGTGGGCCACCAGTTGCCCATCTCTGGTCCCATAGGTTAGGCTTATGTTAAAATAAAGGAAAATGAACAATGAGTCATTTTGACATTTTTATATTATCTACTTCAATTACAGTTTTTAATCCAAGCATTTCTGACTGCAGTCTTTTAAGTATTCAACACAATATTCTACCAAACAAGTGTGGTGTAAACATAACTCAGTAAATCATAAAGCAGATTAGGACAATAATGCCAACAAATGTGTGGCTTTATAACTTCAACCTTTCATGTTTCATGAAATGATAGGTAAACATGTGAGTTGCACTACTTAGCAGTGAACCTATCTAGACACTATAAAATATTTTATTTTATTTTGGTGGGGGGGTGGTTTGGGGTTTTTTCCCCCCAAAACGGCAGCATTTGCGATTTTAAAACAGCTTTTTACTACGTTGCGATGTCCGGCCTTACTTTTTATGTGGCGTTACTTGGTCTCCCACACTCATTTTCAGCTGTGACCACCCAGAAAGGACCCAACGCTGCCATCCCCACCCACCGCCCTTACCTGGCCGTCTCCTTCCACTCCATCTCCTGGCCGTCCACCGACAGCAGCTCATCCAGCTCGGTGAAGAGTTGCGGGGGCGGCGGGCCATCATCGTCCTCCCCTAGGATGAAGCGGATCCTCTCGGCGGCCGGCGAGACTGCAGAGACGGGGAAGATACTCCGTGTCAAAGGACGGTGGGGGGCCTCCAAATCGGCCTCGGGGGGAGGCGGCGGAGGAGGCGGCAGCATAGGTATGATCACCATGGCCACCTCCTCGCCCTTCTCCTCTGCATCCTCCTCTTTTTCCTCCTGGTTGTTATTATTGTTGGACATTTTTAATAAATGAAGCCCACTCCCCTTTATCCTGAGGTTTAATTCTTCAGGTGCGAGTCACAAGCGGAGCCCTCATGAGAGACCCTGGAAGTGACAGAGCCTCTCAGCTGCTTTGTGAAACAGGTAGGAGGAGGAGGGGGGGGAGTTTTTGTGGCTATACCACGTCAGTGCCAGCGTACCCCCCTCGCTGTTGGCCATTGGCTTGGCCGGCTGCCCCCGGGAGCCCCTCAGTGACAATTAGGAAAGGCTTCGCAAACTGGCCCATTCTTCAGGCCTGGCTTTGGCTTCCTCTCCTCCTCCCGGCTCGTTCTCATTTGAATATTTAGCAAAGGGGACAAGGTGAAAACTCAAAGGGGGTCGAATGTAAATAATCGTTTTCATGAACTTGATAGGCGTCGGTAAACACTCCCATAAGAGTCACAATAAAGTTCTAATGACGGCTACATAAAAGTCTAGTCAATGAAACCTCCTTTTTAGCTCTCATACGATCCACAATCAGTTGGGTTCTTGTCTTAATATTACCGATAATCCCTTAAAGTTTGACGATCAGTTGGCTCAAAGTCATATCACGGTGTAAATTGAGTCCCTTTACAGTAATGGCGTATATCACGATATAAACGTAAATGTAGAAATGATGGAAGTATTTCTGAATGGGTTATACAGTCGCTTAGCAAAGCTAAATTTTTTTTAAAAGAGCTGACACAATGCACCTTTGAGAACATTTGGCAGATCTCAAAAGTCAAAGTTAAAAACTCAATGCTATGATGCTAATTAGTGCCAACAAAGCCAAACATTTTTGATTGTCTTATTTTCTCTCTAGACACTTCAGACTTATATGCTGTTCATAGTGTAATGCGCTTCCTGACAGATTTCTGTTAAAAGTACTGTCCCGCCTCAGCACTTATTCCTTGCGTTTCGCAACCCTACATGTCACTTTAGTTTAGCAGTTAGCATGGCTTCTCCTGTTATCTTTTCTTGTGTCGCATGCCTGTTACACCTCATCTTAGATACTTGTCAGAGGTGTAGCTGAATTGCCGGCGCAGAGGTGAGGATTAGTGACTGAAAAGAGCCAGGACAGTGTTTAGCCATGATAGCTATGGCCAACTGCAGCTTGTGTAGCACAAGTTAGCTTAGCGCTTAGCACCTCCCCAGAGGTTCTTGAGCATCTGGGAAAGCAGGTAGAATGGGTAATTGTTCGACATGGAACCACTGTGATTTTTTTTTTTTTTATGACAGTCCAAATCTATAACCTAGGTCAAACTACAGATACCGTTTGGCACATATACAGCGTATACCCTTTCTCACTGAAACATGAGTGCTTGTTTTGACAGAGCTACAGGGAATCCCCGAAAATGTGACGGACAACAAAAAGGCTGCAAAGGAAAGTGTACCCAACAATTAATTTTTCACCTCAGCTACCCCAGCCTCCTTGAAAATCCATGTAAAGTGAAAACAAACACATCTTGTAAAATCGTCAAAGCACAAACAAGAGTGTCTACTTTGAACGGTTCAAAAAAATGCAAGTATAGTAAAAAATAAATCAATCATTCAAGCCATTTCCTCTGCTCTCGAATGCTGTGGATGTGTCTACTGAATGCACTGAAACCACACTCCACTTCACTCAACTCTGAATCAATTACTACTACTACGACCTGGAAAAAGGGATTCTACTTCCTCTAGTATCTTTCTTATGCCTAGGCATCACTACGTGTTTGATTCAAATCGTCAGGTGGTTGGATATAACTCGGCAGGTCATCACATGGCTTTTCCACGGCGCTACAACAGGGCGCTCTAATGTAGCCACGCCAGCGCAAAGTCCCTGTCCACAAGCCGGCTGCCTCGTCAGAATGTTTAAACAATTTTTTCAGCCCGCACTTCTGCCTTCTCTCTGTGACGTACATGCACT
This sequence comes from Filicampus tigris, assembly GCF_054856515.1. Taxonomy (NCBI): domain Eukaryota; kingdom Metazoa; phylum Chordata; class Actinopteri; order Syngnathiformes; family Syngnathidae; genus Filicampus; species Filicampus tigris. Next base: position 15,540,772 of record NC_141221.1, on the reverse strand, counting down.
CACGGCTGACAGCGAGGCACTCTTAAGCAGCAACGCCAGAGAACCATCTGAAAGGAAGATGCATTTTTGGGGTGCAGGCATAGCTAGCTAGCTAATTGGATGCCGTAATTTGCATTGAATAACCGCCAATGTGAACGACGGCGCTCAAGTTCTTATAGAGTGGGGGATGGGCAGCAAATTTGATGTAATGTTTGAGTAGACTACCTCAGATCTGATTCCAGATTCACAGGGAACCCTCATAGGCATCCATGAGAAAATGAGGCAGCAAAGAGCCCAGGGTGCTAAGCGGCACAGTGTTACTGTCCAATTCCAGCAGTTGCTAAGAGCGAGCTGAGTAGAGGGGGCGAAGTGGGGGGTGAGGTGGGTGAGATCCAGGGCAGGGTGAAAGCAAAGAGGGGTGAGAGCACAAGCACCGAGAGGCGGAGGGGATAGAAATGAAAATCCCATCGCTCAAACGCAATTTCAAAGGCGTGTGTGCGCTCTCGCCGAGAGCCACTGAGCGCACACAAAGAGCACTTTGTCCCGGGCACCGAGGCATCATGGGATACGAGATGCGGGGAGAATGGCCCCGCCGATACAGAGTTTTAGCCAAAAGGTCCCGTTTGCTCTTGACATGCATCCTACACAAATGACTGGCCCGATCTCCGCTGACTGTTTGGCAAAATGACGAGGTGCAATCAGAAAAATTGATACCGTGCACTTGGATTGCTATCCCCTTTGTTCTTCGCAAGCATGTGGGAAATGTTAAGATAAAACAAATAATCGAATAACTATTCAATGACAGATTTTACGATTGAAGTAACCCCCCATCCCTTAAAACTCCTCAGGGATCATTTTTTCCACATGGACTAATTTTACTGCAGTCACATTACCCACTCCGTGTAGAAACAAGCCAGGAGTATTGTAGAAGGACAAAGTTATAATCTCACGGGGGGGGGGGAATTTAAAATTATGAAAATGTTTTTTTAAGAATTTCACCAGAATAAGACTGGAATATGGCGAGAAAATAGCAATAACGTTGCTAGAATAAATACTCTGGGAAATGTTTTGCAAAAGACATATACTGTATTTTGCTGGAATACATTTGTGACATTAAGGTAATATAAGGTGTCATTTATTTATTCACGGGAATAAAGTTGGAGTATTACAAGATGTACAATTAGGAAAAACACTGCTGACAAAAATATATACTTTTTGTGAATAAAGTCTTAATTTGAATACAAGTGAAAAAATATTTTTGTGAGTTTCGTTCAATGGTGTCAAGCCATGAGAAAAGAGTCCAAAAAGACAGAGAATGTCCAAAGTTTGGTTATTATTTCACACTTAACAAGAAAGATAAAGTCATTTGCGCTAGTTGGGACATGTTGTAATGTCACCACAAGTCGTCAACGATTACCACAGCCACTACTTACACCAGCCATTACTTACACTTTATTGTGCAAGAGGTAAGAAAACAATGACGTAATAAGCACATTAATTTTCGAACTGTCAATGGCCACAATTCACGTCAAGTAGTCAACACGCTAACGGTTTAGCTAGATAACAGCCAGCAAGAATATATTGTCATTCACTGACACCCACGTCACTCATCAGACCAGGCCCTGCCTTTTGAAATATACACACTCAAAGTCACACACATGCACTTGTTACTGTGTCCAATAATCCAAAATAAATTGTATCCAATTACTCAATTAATCAAGGGCATAATTGGTAGAATCACTGATACTCAAAATATTTGACAGCTATATCATTATGCAGGCAAATCACAAAGCTAAATCTTAGCTGCATGTCTACGCAGTTTGACAAAACTACAAGGAGATCTCGGATTCTTATCATCTTGGTCAAGACGAGCACGTGGGAAACCTCACCGTCACAAAGTCCCGCGTTCAGTATGCAGGGCAGCGGGCAGAACAGCTTGAATACAGAGGGACACCCCAAGGGAAACTCACTAAGAGCCAAGACCACCGACTTCCACTTTGGCATGCAGATACTGCCAACGGACGGTTTCAAAATGGAAACGCAATAAGTCTGTAATCCTCAGCGAAGAAAATCATGAGTTAGGAGAAAGAAGTTGTGCTTTAGCAAGAATGAAGCTGTAATATTCTGAGATGAAAGTTGCCATTTTGTGAGGATAAAGTCATAATGTTAGAAGATAAAAGGTCATTTAGGGAAAAAAAGTTTTAAGAGGTATAGTACTAAAGTACAAAAGTAAATAAAGTATTATTTTTACAAGTAGAAAATAAAAATTGCTAGAATAAAATCATTATTACAAGAATATGGTTGTACATTTATGAAAACGAAGTCATAAAATGGTGAGAGTTGCATTTCTACGAGAGTTGCATTTCTACGTGAATAAAGTTGCAATTTTACCAGAAAAATGTTCACCAGAACAACTCATACTAAGAGAAAGAAAAGAAACAAAAAACAATGAAGGAAGGAAAAAAGATTAAATTTCATAAGAATGAAATTGTAATATTAAAAGAAAAGTGAGATGATTGTATTAATGCTACTACTAATAATAATAGTAATATTCTGACAATAAAGACCTTTTATTAAGAGAATAATGTAGTATGTTCTACAATAATAAAATTGTAATATTACAAGTAAGATTAAAAGAATAAAACGGTCCTTTTTAAGTTAAGCTATAATATTACAAAAACATTTTATATTAGGAGAAAAGGGATCTACTTTTATGGAAATAACATTGAAATATTATATATTTTCGAATGGACAGAACATGAAAAAAAATAGTCGAAATTATAGCAGAGTTAATTCATAAAACGATTTACAAAAAAAGTCAGAACTTTACCAGACTAAACTTGAACTTTCATTTTATAAGAAAATGTTTCTAATGTCATAGCAATAAATTCCTAATACAACTGGAGATTCTACCAGAATAAAGTAATAAAGTAAACATAATAAGTTTCATTTAAAAAAATTTTCATAGAGAAAAAAATGTTAACAGAAAGATGAAAAAATAGGGCAAAGGAGCCTTATTGCAAGTTTGATCAATATCCAAGGACCTTTGCTTTCTTTTTTCCTCTCTTAAGACAGCATTGAGACTCACTGTTGATATTTCGCGTAAGTAAATTGTTTGTGGGTAAAACAGTTTTAGTTGGGACGGCCAAATGCCAACGGCGAGGAAGCGCGGTGACCTTTGCATTGATCTCATCAACTTTAAAAGCCATGAGCATCCAACAATTAATTGGTTCTGAAAAAGAAAAAAAAAGGAAAATAGTATTGACAAATAAATAATCAAATACTGGCTGCGGGAGAGTGGCTAAGAGAGCAGACTGTTGAGAAAAAAAATCATAATACTGCAAAACAATGTCAAGAATATATATCTTTTTTTCAAATATTCATTATATTAAGGGTAAAAATGTTTTTGGACAATAAAGTTACAACATTTTGAGAAGAGTGTGATGTGTCCAAAACACTATCAACCTACCTACCAATTCATCTATTCATCTGTTTGGACTGTATGTCCTTTGAATAAGACTGATAAATGATATGAGGTGAAATGACCCGTACGACCAGTACGCAGTGCAGCCTGACATATGTTGACTGTTAACAAGACATGGGGGGCTTTCCTCGTGTGCCTTTCTTTGCACTGTTGGCGCAAAAACAAAAAGCAGCGTCATCACCACCATCTCGTTCTTCGAAAGATGAATGAACATGCACGATTACCGGTAAATCATTTATATGTGATCGTGGGTTCGATCCCGGCCCCGGCGTATGAACACATTTTGTTTGCATTCAATGGCGCACATTTGTGGAAGTATTTTTTTATAGTATAGCATATATATATATATATATATATTGAATGCAAACAAAATGTGTTCATACACACAAATAAGTAATTTTCTTAAATTTATTAAGAATCGTTTTCTTTTGTTTTATCATCAGCTTTTCTGGAAGCAAATCAGTCCCAAAGAAATCAACACACCAAAGTCAATGTCAGCAAACAGATGGGTCGCCTGTAATCTATTCTTTGATTGGATTTCTGTCCTGAAGAAAATCCCAGAATACACACACATACACATGCGCGCGTACACACACTGACTCGTACACATTGAGACATGTACACATTGTCAAATCCAGTTGTTGTCACACCATGATGTGCAATCAGACACCATTTGCTACAAATGGCCTCAAACGAACGCTCTTGTGACAATGCAATCACAATGTCAGATCAAAATCTGAGGCTGAAAATTGGCCTGACAGCATTTGAATGTTAGCATTTGAGCTTAGAGTCAACCTGGAATTAAGTTAGCCGTTTCACCCAAAAAAATGTTAACCTTTTTTTTTTTTTTTTAACAACTATGCGACCTGAATGATGCCAAAACACAAATACTCGGTGGTTGACTACAATATAAGAAAGATAATGCCATGCAAACAAGCATTTTTTTTTTTAAAAAAAGGGCAAAGAATTTTTCTGATTTGTGACACTTTTTCTCTCTGTTACAAAGTTAAACAAATACTATTGCACATATACACATTACAAAACATAACAGACAAATATTTGGCCCCTTTTAACTTGACCCAACCTAACCTTGCCTCCCTCCTCTACAACAGAACCTCCAAACATCCCGACTGCGCCCGAGGGCAGAACGGCGGACTCTCCGGCCGACAAAGCAACGACGGACCAACATGTGCAGCTGCAAACACAACACGCACGCAGGGATGTGGCCAGGGGCCAAGGGCGAGAACACAACGCCCCCCACCCTCCCGACCCTCGGGAGATTCGAGCCATTATTACTGCGAGCGCTCTGTCAACTCATCAGTCAGCGACATACAAAAAGTGGACTCAGCAACGGCAGCCAGAGACAGACGCGAGGCTTGATGTGCTTTGACACAGGCGGGAACTCACTGAGGGGCTTGAGGATGCTGTTGCCGGCCTCGTCGTTATTCTCGTTGTCGGAGGTGGTCTCAGACGGACGCTCCTTCCTGTCCTTGTGGCCGGGTGTTCGCCGACGGTGGCGCCGTCGACGCCGGTAACTCTTGGGCACCCGCACGCCGATGTAAACAGTGTGGTGACCTGAAGGCACAGAGAAAAAAACGAGGTCAAAAGAGTGACCTAATGGAGGAGATTGCGAAATGTCAAGACAATTGCAGCAATTTGCCAGGCTTTGACATTTGAGATGGACTTGGAAGAGTGGACAAAAATGCCACTGACAAATATAACGAGTTGAGTTCACATTGTCACGTGGCTCATAACTGATCAGAGTGACCAAATTTATAGACTTAAAGTGGGTTTTAAGTTGTTTATTTTACAGGAATAAAGTTTTATTATTACAAGAATGCATTTCCAATATTCGATATAATATAAAGCCAGTAACATTGAGTGCAAATAGTTTTAATTTTATGAGAATAAAGTTGTTGTATAACAAAAAAAAGTTGTGATTTTATTTGGGAAAAGTAGTAATATGAGAAGATTTTGTTTTATTTTCTTATATTTTTTTGTTGTGTTGCTAAAATGAAGTTTTGATATAGAAAAAGGTTTTATGCTAATAATGTACTTTTACAAGAATCAAGTTGTAATATAAAAATGTAATGTAATTTCACTAGGAAAATGTAGTAATGAGGAGGATTAAAAAAAATTGTAATACAAAAATCAAATGGAACATTTTACAAGAATAAAGTTTAACATTACAGTGAAAAATAATTGTGAAAATTATGTTATAGCTTAAATTAAGAAAATGTTTTTTTTTTATTTTACAAAAAAACATTTGTGATGTTACAAGAAAGATGAGTTTTACGAGAATTTTATGATGGTAATATCAGGAAACGGTTGCAATATTCGGAGAATTTGTAACAATTCAAGAAAAAGTTTTAATACTATACAGAAAAAGATTTTTGATAATCAACCCATTAAGACCAGGAGCACATAGTCGTGATCTGCTACAGGGGCAGAGATATCAATTATTTTGAGGGTGTTGGAATTTCTGGGAGAACCTCAGGTATAAGAGGGTGATTCTATAGTCGCTCCCTATGTTTTGGGGAGATGTTGAGCCAGGCACTTTACGCCTTAATGGGTTGAATTGGAATTTTACGGGAGTAAAGTCGCAAGATTATATCAGCACAGTTCTTCAAGGAATGAAGTCGTAATAGTACAAAAAAAAAATACAGTTATCGTTTATAGTTTTCCACAAACGCCAAGAGGAAACTGAGTAAATTGTAGTCCAAAAAGAACCTAGACCAGCGCTTAAGCGGAGTTGAGTGAGGAATCTTCTCACGTGGCTCCCAACAAATGCGAGGGAGCCGAGCGTGGGCTCGTAGAGGTTTCAGTACACTGTCAGTGCAAATATTTGGACTGAAAAAGAAGTAGCATGTAATAGTGAAGCTGGGCTGAATAGCAGCTCGGCGCGCCGGCACAGGCACAGATGCGTACGGCACAGGCAGTTTTTACGGACGGTCGCGTTCACCCTCATTAAAGCACAAAGAACAAATCTGTTTGCTCAAAGCATGCCACTTAAGTGGACTTGAATGCCAACATGCCAACCAATAATATTTACTCTAAATGAAACAGACAGCTAGACACCATTTATTCTTGGCAATGTTTGGGCATTTACATTTTGGCTGGAGAACAACCCTAGCCCTAGCCAACCCTAACCCGCGTGAGTGCATTTGAATGCCAATATGCCAACCCATAATATTTACTACAAATGGAACAGACAGTTTGAATCCATTTATACTGTTTCACGGTATACATTTTGTATGACGACTAACCCTAACTGACCCTGATCACTTTTTAACCATGGCTACAAACCTGACAGTGACACTAAACCTACCCTACACCCCTACCGAAACCGGTAAAACTAATAGGAAAACTGACGTAAACATTTACACTCATGTTTCAAACATTGCTACAAATCATGGCAGTGACACTAATCCTAACCTACAGAACTACCCAAAACCCTAAAGCTAATGTGAAACCCCTAACCCAGGGAAGCCTAAGTCCGGTCCTCGAGAGCACCAAGCCAGTCTGTTTTATATGTTTACGTCCTCCAACACACTCGATTCAAATGATCCGCTCATCGGTAAGCTTGGCAGAAGCCAGATAACGATCCTGGATCTCAAGGACCGGACTTGGCCACCCCTGCCCTAACCTAAACCTTTACACTGATGACGTTTTTAAGCATGGGTACAAACCCTAACTTCTGACCATACCCTAATCATAACCAAACCACAAGCATAACTCCAAACTAGTGACAGATGGACAAAATGGTCCATAAAATTGAAGTAATACAATGAGAATATTTTGAAATGTATTTAGATACATTTTTAGATGAGCAGGATAAATATTACATAGTAACTGATGAGAAAATCTGTCTGATTTGTGACATGCTTCCAGCCAGGGGCAAAACAAATCTTTACCATAGACTCTCGTTACAAGTTGTACATACGCATTAGCTATTCTTCAGTACCAGGGAAAGGAGCATTTTGGGCGCAAGATTCCTGCGCTCAGAGCTGAAAGGGCTCTAAGCACGCAGTAATTTCGAGTTCGCCGTTCAGTGGTGTGTGAAGTTCCAGTCTGGAGGTAAACGGAAGACATAATGCCAAAAAGAGCAAAGTTGACTCTGCTCATCAAAATTGATTTGCTGCCTGCTGGAATTACCGAAAAAAGTAACTGCTAGCCGTTTAGCCTGGAGTAAACGGCGAAGCGGTCTACATGAAGCATTCGCTCATGGATGAGCCTAAACTCCCCTAGATCCCAACGTGACATTACAAACATATAAAAGTCTACTTGAACCCAAACACTCCTTTTAGTGGCTTTTCGTTGAAATGGTGACAAATACGTATTGCAAAGCTTAACATCCATGCAGTGGGAGAAGACACCAGGGTAGTTCCTGTTCAGTCGCTTCACTGTTAGCATCAAGTATGGGCAAGCTTGCACTGTACCTCCATGGGCCCTGCTCACTACCACATGGTAGGTACTGTGAAAACCAAGGTGCGGAAGTGCCTTAAACACTGATAGCTGCAAACCCTAACCGTGACATGAACCTCTAACCAAACCCTAAACTTAACTGAAAGCCCACATCTGGATCAACCAATGATAAAAACCATCATCTAATTGATATTTAACCCGGCCAGGACAACTGATGATGACCAAAACAAAAGTCACTTTAGTGGCAACCCTTCAGAACAACAAAAAGAAAACAAAACGCTCTATATGTGATTGCTTTCAAAAGTCAGCCACGTGCCTTACCAGGAAGTGTCGGAGCCCCATCACCACCCCCAAAAAAACGACAAACAATGGTGGTCTTTTTGCGCACAACGACATTCATTATTCACTCCGAGAACAATGGAAACAACTACAACAATGCATTGTGTTTCAGAGGGCTTCGTCGAAATACAACAAGGGTTTAATCCTGTGACATCCATGTATCCGTTGTCTATGCCAGTTAGGCTCATTAGAGTCTTGGGTGAGCTGAAGGCTATGCGAGCTGACTTTGGACAAGAAGCAGGGTACACCCTGGACTGGTCACCAGCCAATCACACGGCACATGCTATAGACACAAACAAATATTCACACAGTCATTCACACCTAAGGATAATTTAGAGTCTTCAATGAAGACAAAATGTCGGCTGTTCGATTATTTTTTTCTTGACTTTTGGGGGGAGACAGCAAGGTTATTTGACTTTTGGTCTCGTGTTAGTGATATGTGGCCCCTGGGCACAAAGGTTTGCCTACCCCTGGTTTAGCTGGAAAGTTTCCCATATTTCAGGGCATTATTTCAAACCAGCATGGCCCACACTTGGGCTGCTGGACTGGGAGGCTTTGGTTTCAACAAGGCTGGCACCTCGCTGTTGTTTATGGGACAACACCACAACACTAGATCAATGGAAGTCTTGCCTGCATACTGTAAAGCCCCACCCTTTTAAAGAGCACCTATTATGATGTGACGCCCCCAAAAATAAATACTGTAAATAAACTGTTGCTGACTCAGCACAAGCCCAAAGTTGCATAGAACTATACTGTTGTGAGGCTTAAATTAACTCGCATTACATTACAGACCTTAACTGTCTTGTTTGTATCTTCATTCGCATTGACTTGACAGAACTGAAATGTTCTGAGGGAACAAGAGGCCTAATCTAACAGAACTCTCAGCTGGATCTAGTACTGACCAGCTTTTTCAAAGAAAGGATCTCACATTTGGATCTTGGTGTTGCGCAATGGAGTTGTTTTTGATGTTTGGAAAGAAGCAAGAGAGCGAAGTGAAAAAAGATGGCGTACCTATGATGCCTAGACCGTTTTTCAATATGAAGAATGCAAAGTACAGCCTTGTGAACGGTACAGAAGTATAGTCTTCCTAAGACTGTACGCAAGAACATTATTCCTAAGAATGCGAGTCTCTTTACTAAATTGGCGCGCCTATGTACTTGTTAACAGCACATCAACTCTGATGTATTTCCATGATAGCGGCACGAAATGCATTTTGGGATATGGATATTCCTAGCCAAGCTTTCACAAGTATCCAAGCAATGCTTCCTCGGTTTAAGCTAGGTGACAAGAACAACATTGGGGTATTCCGTGTTTTCTTGGTTTACTTATATATTCAATTGGAACAAGACTTGGGCCACGACTGATGACATTTCAAAAGATGACAAGGATGTAAGAGCGGACAAAAACGCAAATTGAGAAACTGCTTAAGACTATCCTACGTTAGCTTTGCGCTTTTCACTTCTGATTAAGGTTTAGCGAGACAAAATGTGATTGCTCCTCATGTGAAAATTTGAAACTTCAACACGGCTGTTTGCGCAGATCGATGAGCAATAAAAGACAGCGAGGAGGAGGTGAAGGAGTTAGTCAGAGCATCAGAAAGGAAGATTTGCACCACGCCGCAGCAGCTTTGTGGGACTACTTCCTCTTCTTTCTCTCATTTGGAGAGCTGAATGAAGCCCAAGCGTTGGACCTGGCATGGAGGTTTGTTTAGCGCAATGGATTTCTGAGCGGAGGCAACGGCGAGCATCCGTCACCCGCAGCAACCGGCAGCAGGACTAGCCCGGGGACGATATTGGCAGGTAGCCGCCGAACACAGAGCGCATGCTAATTATGTAGGCAACACTGTAAATATTGTGCCTGTTTACTGGACACTGAATGGATCATTAGATTTTCTTTGATGGATTTTGTTGTTTTTCAATTGTAACATTCAGTTTGAGAAAACTTTATTTGTCTCTGTGGGGCAAATGTAGTTTCAGAGGGACCTGACGAATGCGGACAAACATTGTATTTTACATTTTATTTTCTATCAATATAATGTTTGAACTTCATGTTTATCTCACTTCAATGAGAAAAAAAAACATTTTTCATTTCACCTTTAAGATTTGAATTCTCTTTTTGCTCAATTGTATTGCTTCCTTAGTTTCATGACACTTTAACAATTTGATCTGCATTTTTCTCCCTACACATGATTGTCATATTTTTAGCTTAACCTTATCCCTCTTGTAGCACGACTTAATGTTTTTACTTCCCTTTCTCGGAAATTGCATTTTATGTAACAATCAATTGAACTGTATCTTATCTTCTTCACAGCAACAAGACATGCTCTCATTATCCCTAGATGGCATATTTAAATGACAGAACACCAAAATGTTTAAATTCCAAGCAAAGGTCAGAACTGCACTATTTATCTTTAACTTCCACACTCTGTGATACGACGTCCCGAGGGTCTGATGAGATTAAATAGGCCTCCAGAGCTGCTCTGCCAAGGTCCATCACATCTGAAATGTCACGCTGCCTCTTTTTTTTTTTTTTTTTTAACTTGTATCAGTCAAACTTAGATCAACTCTGAGCTCAGAGAGATAATTTTTCCAGCAGATGATCCTGACATACACAGGAAGTGTGAGTGGGTTCAAGCTGAGGTGACAGCTGACAAAACTCCAGTGTGCCTTCAGCATGGACTGTGTGGTGAGAACCATCTGCGCGACGATAAGGGCTACTCTTTTCCGTACTTCACTTTATTGTGATTTTAGGATATATATATGCAGTGTCTTTGAAACTGGTAGCCCATGTCCCATCACATGTTTTTGCACCTGAGTCGGAACCACTTGATTTTGAGTATCTGCCGACACCGAGTCTGGAGCCAAAACCTCGGCAATGCATCAAGAAGAAAAAGAGAGTGCATTCATTGTCTACTAGTCTTCATTTTCTAATTTGAATAAAAGTATCCCAACATGATATATTTTTATAGAGCTTTAAGTCTAGTCCAACAGTAGTTCAAAGCAAGTATCAAAAAATATTATCATTACAGTATTATAATTATTCAATGTTTTATTCACGGTAGGAGTAAAATTAGAGAGCTTGACCCCACTCCAAAGAATGCATATCAAAGATGTAGGTTAATTGTAGGTAGTGTACCTCTCTCATGGTGTGTTGCGTAGTGCTATGCAATATGGACAACATGTAATTTTATGTGCCTATAAAAGTCTACTGTATTTCACAATTATAGTATTTTCCCTTAAAATTACGTAATAATAATAATGGCATTTTCTCTTAGTTTTTCTAAAATGAAAAAAGTCTGATAAATTCCCCATAAATTCTGTTGTGTACCAGATCTTTTAATATTGCATAGACCTTTATATAAATCCGGTTTGTGAATTTGTTTTTACCATTTTTTGCATTTCTAAATGTAAAAGTATGTACTTTTTCTCTAGTTCTCCAGCTTTGTTTTTAATTATAAACAAAATCATATATTTAAAAATAAAAGAAATATTACATTATAAAAATACATACATTAAATTATTATTTTTAATATTTTTTCACATTCCTATTATTAGAATAATTATGTCCTAACGAATTGTCAATGGACACGTCTTTATGATACAGAAAAAATAGTAGCAGTAATAGTAATTTTGTGAAAAACAGTAGCAATAGAAAGATATCAAACCATTACATATATTAAAACTAGTCATAAAACACAAACTAAATGGTTAAAGACTGCAATAATGGAACCTTGTTCACAAGCTTAATTAATTGTGCATCTGTGTTCATGAACTAAAATATTCACAAACTAAAGCTTTTTTTCCTATTAAAAAGCCTGAAATAAAATTAATCGGTGCAGTAGTATCATTTTATGTGATCATTGGTGATAGAAAGTCTTACTCTAACACAAGTTCATAGGACATGCAACTTTTTGATACAGAGCTTGCTTGTACTAGATGCCACTGAGGTGCAGGTGTAGCTTATGAAGTGGCCCAGTGTACTTATATGGCAAAAGCAAGTTCCATCTGTTAATCATACAGCTTAGCTTAGTTTAGCTTAGTCATTGTCACATATTGCCATGGTGATTGGATCCCCAATAAGTGCTGTCAAACGATTCTGCAAAGTCTTAAAAACACAGTCAAGGGACATTATAATATTACAAAAGAAACAATCAAAATGATTTTGATTTAGATGAAATTAGGGAGGAATTTTGACGTTCTGACGGCCAATAGTGTGGGTCATACATAATTTTCCATTTCTGTTCTCCGCTGAATTGCTCCCATACTGCCGAAGTAAATAAGCTTGGAGGGATATTATTATTACTATTCATGTTTCTTCCTCCCCTTAGAGCCACACAACATTAGCATTAGCAACAGTATTAGCGATTGCCACAGTTTTTCTCAGTCCATCACCGGAAAAAGAACTCACTTGAAACAGTTGGAGGAGGCTGCTGACATTTTTTGCTTTATAGTAAAAGGTTTTGTGCTGAACACTGACTGCTATTTGGGATTGTTCATAATTCTCTCCACTTTGTCTAAGACCCCAATTCCATCTGAAGAAAAACAGCCCCAAAAGCACCTGTTAATAAAAAAAATACAAGTGCCTGGTAACTTTACAGACATCCACCCAAGTTTCATTTTACCCAGATTTTGTTACTTTTAACATTAAACCAGTTACAGACACCTGATGATACATTATATCTTAGAGTGTTTTTTGTCTTGTGGATTAGTGAGGTAAACACATGGCAGCTCACATTTTAAACGAGTGAGGGCGTGTGAAAAACGGCGGCGTTAAACATACCTTCCACCTCCTCCTGGTCGCAGATGTGCTTGACGAGGGATGCCCCGCGGTCCAGCACGGCCTCGTCCTCCATCCTGTAGTAGTAAAAGAGGAAGAAAGACTGCTCACATCTCTCCTCCAGCGACAGCGTGGAGCCATAGCGTCTGGGCTCGTTCACCTGCAGCAGGTTGGGACTAGGACTAGGGTTCAGTCGGGTGCTGCTGGTGGCGCTCATGTCGCCCGCCCTCCCTAGCCCCACCGCCACCCCCCAATTCAGGGAACCTAAAAAGGTTCCAAAAGGTGAAGAACGCGTGTCGCGCTTGTACGAGGGCAAAGTGCGCAGCCGCTGCGCCGCGGGTTGTGTAGTGGAGTTAATCTGGTGGGTGGGAGGTGAAGGCAAGGACAGGAAGTGTCTGCTAATTGGGTTAGCTCCCGCCTTAATGTAAACAAACAGCAGACATTTGAACTCATCATAATGACCACATTATTACAGGGAACCACAGGGATGTGTACCAGAGCCACACGCTATAGATGGAAATTTGACATAGAGACCATTAAAAAAGTGAACATAAACATGTCTTCTATATGTGACATACTGTATCACAGAAAAAAAGACAAACCCTGACAAATTTGAATAATAAGAAAAAAAAATCAAGTATATGATATGAGGCTTCAAAATTTTGAAAAATCAACTCTCTGCTCCAAAATGTTGTTAACTGTCAATCGAATACAACCTGGAACAATGGACGCTATTTCATTTTCTTATACATACACATAACTAAAGCCTCCAGTGGCTGGAATATATCACATCGGGTCATTGCGCTTTAGAGTGCAACAACAAGGCACTCTAAAGCGGTCACACCAGCATGAAGTCCAACCCTTGCTGGTCATGTCTGACATTTTTTTCTGTTGTTGTTTTTACCCTCGCTCTTCCGCCATCCTCTGGGTGACGTGTGAGCACTTATTGCCGATAACGAGGCGCTCGAAAGCAACAATGCCAACGGACTATCCGAAGGGAAGATGCATAGCTAGCTAGTTAGCAAACCGCACATCACAATTGTGCCAAATATCCACTGATAAGAACAAAGGCACTGAAGTGGGTGAAGGGAGACTCATGCCCAAGCCAAAGTGTATCACTAGGCATCGTTTTAGACACGCCCCCTTAGAAACAGGAAAAGTTCAAATGAAATTTAAAACGTATTAAGTATTCATAAACAAATCTATTAATTCCTTTTGAAAAAAATGCAGATTTCCAACTGTCAACAGACAAGACTTGTTGATTCATGTAGTTCAAGAGTCTTACATTTCAGCCAAGTTAGTATAAAGTCCTAAAACTGCCGGCCAATTTTAAGTGTGACTCCAGCCAAGTCACGTGACTCGAGTACCCCACCCCTTGTAAAAAGAGACGTCAAAACAGCAGTCGCTAATTAGTAAAACACACACATAAACATACTATAAAACCTGTCCATCTGCTCGGTAATGCCCATCGTCCCCGACCTACTCCTCTTCCTGTTGCTCGCCCCTCCTCCAAGGCACAAACAAGTGGGGCATCACATGCCTGTCTACTCATCCGCCCTTACAGGATTACGCCAGCTTTGCTTAAACGACAAGTCGTAACACCCACGACAACACACACGCCGCTCGGTTAATTAATGCCGAAATGAAAAAAAAAATAGGGAGTGAGTCAGCGGGATTAATGCTGACACCATTCTTAGACAATGGTTAACACACAATCAATACAGGTCCACAGGAAATTATTAAAACAACGTTATTTTGTCGGTCCAGGAATGTAGGCTTTAATGTTTGACTCGTGGTAAATATCCTCTGTGGAAATGCGACGGGATATTTACCATGAGTCAAACATGAAGACATACTGGTCTCTGCTCAGGCTTTACATGGACGTTTTAGTGGACGTTACATGTATAACGTTCATGGAAGGGCGGTTGAACGACTCAACAATTTTTTGTAGTCGACTATAATGTGATTGAAAGCGGAGTCCAATTCTATTCATCGTCGACATCATGGATATTTTTTCAGGACAGTACAGCTGTCCCCATCTTGTTTTGCGCCACGGACAGGTATTTCAACTGACAAGCATGATAAAAATTCAATTCCTTAAATAAAAGTCGCTATTACACTAATTGCAGTAGGAGTCGTTTGTGGGAGTCCTTTGCGTTATGTTATTCTTCAGCAAACTGCCCAGGCTCTTCTTGTACTCAATAGGATAGCATGTTGTAAAACCGGACATTGTTGCCAGGGTAAAAAAAACTCAGCAATTCTTGTCAATTTCAAGCAGATGACCAAGGTCTTTTCATAGTGGACATCTTATGGTCTCAAAAGTCTCAGAATAGTGAATGTCTCATAAATCTTAACTAAACTCTAAATTTATAGTGGGCATTTAGTCCTAATCTACACCTTGCGGATGTCCTTGTTTCACCCTCACTGAACATTCCAGCTCTAGTGTGCTGATTTCCCAATAGTGGCCAGCCCAGATTGTTGCTACCGTCATTGCCATCTGTTGATCAAATTGGGGTACAACAAGCCAACCTGGGCTCAAACTAAACTCCTTAGTTCACACAGAAAAAAAAACATTAAAAGCTATATCATGTAGCATATTGGGATAATCTTCAATCGGGAGCAGACTAGGCTGGTTTCGCTTTTGATATGATACATAAGGTGGATAATATCGTTTATCGTGATAGTTTCTGGGCGGCGCGGTGGTCGGCTGGTTAGCACGTCCGCCTCACAGTTCAGAGGTCGTTGGTTTGATCCCGGCCCCGGCCTTCCTTGGTGGAGTTTGCATGTTCTCCCCGTGCTTTTGTGGGTTTTCTCCGGGTACTCCGGTTTCCTCCCACATTCCAAAAACATGCATGGTAAGTTGATTGGACACTCTAAATTGCCCCTAGGTGTGAGTGTGAGTGTGGATGTTAGAGGCCCCTTAGAGGCACACATCTAACACGAATACTACTGTACATAGAATAGTTACTCTTTGTAAAATCATTTTATTTCTTGACATTCTCTTTAATCAAGTTTTTTTACTTTGCTATTTTAGTTTAATCCAAAACGTGTAACAAAAAAAAACTGAATTCAACTCACAGGCTCCTTGAATTGCACTTGGCGGTAACGTTATTGTGTTAGCTATAAGTGCATTTTTTACACATGCATTGAGAAATGTATTATGATAAATTAGATATGTTAAAAGCACGCATTTAGCACGCATGCATGTACAGTATTTTGGCCATATCTAAATTGGTATTTTTTTCCTCAGGTCTGCTTAGGAAGTGTGTGGTCCTATGCGCCCCCCCCCTCCCCCCCCAAGTAGCACAGATGAAGAATTGTGCCCCCCTCCAGCATTTAAGTTGCTCATCCCTGAAATATGACTAATGTAAGCGGATCACACGAGCTTTGCTTCTGATACACCACTAAAACAATAAAGGTGGATGGCCTCTTTTTTCCCAAGGTTCTGCTGTAATCGCTTTAATGTCCTCTACGAGCACTTTGGCGTGATTTCAACAAAAGGGGGGGAGAAAAAAAACAATAAAACAACCGGAGGTTTCATAATGCCAAAAACGATCCGATGGAAATGACGTGCCGTTTTAAAACAGCAGACCAGCGCGAGCAGCTGTGCAGGAAATAACTCTTGTGAAATACATTCCAGTGGAAAATTATAAGTGTTCACAGATTTTCCGTGGCTCTGCGTTATAAAGGAGTGTATTAACGATCAATAAGCCGGACCGGGTGTATTACTTTGTACTCTGGGCTCGCTATCTGTCGCCTTGCCGAGATAGTCTAGCTATCAGGCCTCTCCGTGCCCAAACAAAGTCAAGTAGCCTGTATTGTGCGTCCTTTGAGTCCAAGCGAGCCTTGGAAACATCAACAAGCCCTGGAGGCGTCTTACACTATACGGTGTCTGCGAGACATTGTGTAAGCAGACATGCGTCGCTTGTGTCCTGCACGCCACTCCATGTGTGGGTATGATGAGTGTGTGTCTAAGTTCACCAGAAAGAATACTGCTCCGCTGTGGTTGTGTTGATGGTCGCCTGCAGTGATTGAAAGCGTGGTAGCTCAGTCAATCTGATGAGGTGAGGTGGGTCGCTGCCCCACTCGGATCCCCATGCGAGCAGACCGTAACGTGCACGTTTAATCGGGACCCGCGCCATCATGTAAGAGTTTGTTTGGAAGTTTCGGCAAATGAGTTTCAAATGTCGCAATTGAGTCGAGCGTCAAATGATTCATTCTGTGAGTGTTCTGTGGTTTTGGGCAACACTATTTCCAAATTAAGATATGAAAAAGGAAATAATGACTGTAACAATATACAGTCGACCACCGCATATGGGTGGTTCGGCACCGCGGATTCACGATAGTCAGATTTTTATATGTGTTTTCATCCATCCATCCATTATCGATACCGCTTATCCTCACAAGGGTCGCGGGGCGTGCTGGAGCCTATCCCATCTGTCTTCGGGCAGTAGGCGGGGGACACCCCGAATTGGCTGCCAGCCAATCGCAGAAAAAAACATCCGCACTCACAATCACACCTAGGGGCGATTTCCCCCCCAAAAAATCTGAAAAACAGGCATCCGGTCTGTCAGTAACGGACTGACGAGACTGTCACTGACAGACGCGGTTAGTGACGATTACACTGACGGAATCCATTTCCGTTATTCAGCGATCTTCACTATTCACAGGCCAGCCCAGTCTCTATCCATTGAAATTAGCGGGGTTTGAATGTATATTATGACAGACTTTAATGTAATAATAACCACTACTAATAATTACTTAATAAAAAAACAAGTCAATAGTTTTGTAAGTAATAACACAGGTTAAATTATTTTCACACGCGTTGTTACAATGCACAGCTTTATTATGCAATGTTATGTGATGTTACATTATGGAATGTTATGTTGAGTTAAAAAAACAAAAAAGAGCCACAAAATTCAAATAAAAAGTTCCGTTACGTTCTTTTGCGTTCCTTTTCGCTCCATTGCGTTACATTACGTAATACTGTATGTTGCGTCGCTTACTGTTACGTTGATTTAAGTTGCATTATGTTACGTTTTGATGAGTTCCATTGCGCCGTGTTACATTGTGTTGCCGTGTGCTTTGCTGTCCTGGGCTATGTTACAATATGTAGCTTTACTTACTGTAAGTTGCCCTCATGTTAAAATGTGCCGCATTTTAACGTATTGTGTCACGTTATATTGCAATACACTGTATAATGCATTATGCTACATTACGTTACGTTGCATTAGGTTATGTTACAGTATGTTGAGTCACTTAACGTTAGTGTAACATTATGTTGTTGTCAAGTAAGTAAGTAAGTTATTGTAATATTAATGTAATGTTATGTCAAGTTGCATTGTGTTTTGGTGTATGGCATTATGTCCTTTGTTCTTTGTTAATTTGACCATCAGTATGCCGTTACTTGTTAGCAAACAGAAATTAAACTCCCTATTACTTCCGATGGGGAACAAAGAGGTGAGCCGCCTGTGATTGTGTTTTCAAGCACAAATTTACCCTGGCGATTACATGGCTGCAACTTGTATGGATGTTAAACTTTAACACGTTTACACTTCAACTGACCTCCATCGGACCAGCTCACCTTGCAATACAGTCAAAATGATTCAACGTTTCGCCCTTTCCCAGAAGATTCATCCCTCATTTACTGCATGTCATGGTCTGTACTGACTGCCACCGCAATGTTCCCAAGATTGTCAGAGGTCACTTACTTTTTGCTCATCTTGTCAGACGGCGAGTGATGATTTTAGTGGTCAATTTGCTGAGCGGGACCCAGGCTGATGTTCGAATCTGAAGTGACACGCACACAGTCAGTGTTACAGCTTCCCGTTAGATGCACACAAGTGACCTGATATGGAATGAACATTCTCTTACTTCTGTTGCACCATCTGATAGCATCCGTGATAATGTTCACGTTTGAGTTACAAATCTAAACTATTAAAGTTGTAGTTTTCAGTGCGGGCTGTTCCTAATCATTTGGCTTGTCTGTTAAGATACATGAGAAGGGTCAAAGATGCAACAATTTGGACAAAATACAACAAAAATGAACAGTCTTTAAAAGGGATATCAACAAACATCATGTGTCATCTTCCAAACCGCTTACCCTGTACAGGGTCGCGGGGAGGTGCTGGAGCCTATCCCAGCTGGCAATGGGCGAAAGGCAGACCGCACCCGGAACTGGTCGCCAGCCAGTCGCAGGGCACACACACAGACACCGTCACTGAGCGGGAACCGACCCCACGCTGCCCGCACACAACTCAGGCGTGTGTACCACTGCACTATCAGTGACTCAATAAACATCATTATGGATATAATAAGCTCCAATACAAGAGCTGGATCAAAAATGATGCCTTTAAAAGCATAATAAAGTTCCATTTTGATTGACAGTGATCATGCCTGGGTCAGTCACATGAGCATATATAGTATCACAATTAACATGCCGGGAAAGTATTCTGACGATGTCTAACCTCAGTTATTCCAACCACTTATTTGCTATATTTGTTGTACTATTAAATGTAGGTGTACAACAGAAATGTATACTGTACATACCGCAGAGTACAGAATAATCACCTTACGACCGCAATTTTACAAAGTGATTCCAGGGGCAAAATAGCCTTTTTTTTTTAAACGTTAAGATAAACATTTTATTTTTGTTGTTTCCTTTTCCATAATTTAGTTTTTGTAATTATTTTACTAACCAATAAATATTGAGATGAAAAGTCTGTTTTCTTCTTTTTATTTGATTACATTTTGCAAGTATTTTTGAAGTAGCATATGATCCATTTTAATGGTGATTCCAGTAGAAAAAAATAGAGGCAAAAATGTTCTCGAAAATGTGCAAATATATTTAAACTATTTTTTATTCTCTTCTTTTACTGTCATTAATTAATGACTTCAGTTTTTTAAAACCTCACTGATAAAAAGAATGACTGTAGTAGCTGCACTGGGTCATACTGACCGGTGAAACAAACTCAACACAAACATATTAACTTGCAGTACCTAACACAAACATGTACACATGCATGAGATACATAAAGTATTTAAAAAGTGTCTCGAAAGGCGATGAATGACAGCACGACCTAGTAGGCGACCACTCGGTTGTGTGTCAATGACTTACAGCAGGAAGTTAATCTTTGCCTCCTTGGCTCTCCGTGCGCGTGTCTCTCAGTCTCAGTCCCACCGTGGCCACAAAGGTGAACAAGTGATCGTAGGGAAGGAGCGCCGCTCCAGTTTGTAAGTGACGCTCGGTCGACCGCCGGCCAGGCCACTCCTCCCCTTCCTCCTCCGCCTCTTGCAGCTGGGGGAGGAAGAGGAAGAGGAGAAGGCCCGCGCCGTTGCTGCTCCATCATCATCATCAGCAGCAGCAGCAGAAGCAGCCCTCTAAGATATAAAAGACATGGTTAATGGTAAAATAACATTTACAACCTTTCCAGGGTGCACCATGCTACTCGCCCAGTTAGGTGATATACTCCAGTTCACACACGATGATAGTATGTTCAAGTGCTGCACTGTAATACTTATATATATATATTGAAATTGAATAAATTTTAAAAATGAGTGAAGTCAAAATTTCAAGGCAACAAATTTCGATAATACTGTAGTTTCACTTGGGCAATTCGACAAGATATTTTCATCTTTGCAGTTGTTAAAACTGGCTTTGCCGCATTTCACAACAAAGAAATTAGTGTTTACAGATCTAACTGTCTTTGTATTTTCTCCCATCTTAAAGATATCATTAAAAATGATTCAGCAAATTGTTTCAGGGAAAACAGCTTGCTTGCTTTGTTGTGCTAACTAAAATTGCTGCCAGAAATGTCAATAATTTACATTTTAAAGTCGTTTCAACTTAAATGACTCTTTTTGCCCCCCAAAATACATCCATCCATCCATTATCTATACCGCTTATCCGCACAAGGGTCACGGGCGTGCTGGAGCCTAACCCAGCTGTCTTCGGGCAGCAGGCGGGGGACACCCCGAATTGGTTGCCAGCCAATCGCAGGGCACACAGAGACAAACAAACAACCGCACTCACAATCACACCTAGGGACAATTTAGAGTGTCCAATCAACTTACCGTGCATGTTTTTCAAACGTGATAGGAAACCGGAGTACCCGCAGAATACCCACGCAGGCATGAGGAGAACATGCAAGCTCCACACAGGGAGGCCAGAGCCGGGATTGAACCCACAACCTCTGAAATATGAGGCGGATGTGCTAACCAGTCGGCCACCGTGCCCCCCAAAAAATACATGTTGAGTTTTTTTACAGCATATAGAAAATGGAAAATACAATAAAATTAAATAATGGTTGTATTGTAATAATTTTAATATTTGTCATTGTCAATGTTGATACATTTTGTTCAATAGCAAAGAATCCCTTCCAATGCATGCACTTACAGTCTTTGAAAGGCACAGTCTAGTTTCAATTTACAGCGCCATCTGCTGGTGTAACATTGTGGGACACTACAGCAGGCATCTTCAAAGCATGCATTTTTACTACTATTACAAATTTTCTTGATTTCCATTTTCTAGGCTTTCTAGACTGCTTATAAAGGCTGCGCTGTTTGTGTAATTAACAAAAAAAATGTATGCATACATATGCAAAGTCTGTTTTTAAACAACTCAACTGTTAGCGATATTCAATGACCTCCTGATATAAATGAATGAAAATAATATTCAGCCATTCCAGCCTCTCAACAAAAATGTTCACATGTTTTTAACAAGATAACAAACACATATAAAGAGTATGGATAAAGGATAAAGAGTATATGCACAGTTTGAGTTCAAATAGCCATTTCTTAAAGAGGAAGTCAACCCAAACGTACCTTTTTTTTTCAAGAATATGTTCTATGCGTGCCCACTAGTTGAAACGCGGCATTCTAAATAATAATGCGTTTGTGGAATATTATATTATATAATATACATTTTTACAACATGACTGACGCTATAGACGGGCTAGCAAACTAATTTCATTGTTTCGCATTTTTTAAAGAGCAAAATGTTTAACCAACCATACATTTTCTGTCTAACGAAAGTAGCCTAGATTAATGCTCATATATAATGTGATGGGCTGACAGAAATTTGCAGAGATCTTACGCTAATTGTAAACCTTCAAACAACTGCTACACTAACACATAGAGAAGCACATACAAACAGAAAATGCCAAATTCTAGATTCTGACTTGCCTGCACGTTGTTAAAAAATATGATCACTTACAAAGTTTTGAGATAGTGGGGGCATGAACGATGAACAGCGACATTGTATGGTTCACTGTATTAAGTTTATAATGGATTTTGTCATACACTGAAGAAACCTTAAATACTCCGTACATGAGCACTAGGCAAAAGTGCTTCTCATCATTTTGCATTTTCCATCGGTGCAAATGTGATGTTTTTATTCACAACACATAATATTGTATATTATAACATCGGGATGACATATGCCTAGGACAAATTAGCATTGGCAGGAATCATCCCACATACATAAGTGTGTAACGCAAAACAGATGCAGCGCCAATGCAGGACATTTCGGGAGAGGAACAGAAGGCGGACAATAACATTCAGGGATGAACTACATTCTAAGTTCACCGTGGCGGCTTTATTTTCAATACTTCTTCAAAGGTCTTCAATATCGTCCCTATTGTGACTCCTTAAAGGGAGGGCTTTGAGGGGAATGTGCGTCGGCTCGACGGAGCTTTGTTGCTGGGAATGTCTTATTATGTAACATTTGTCTTATTTGTGCTGGCATTCAAGAAGCTCCAGGGAAATTGTTCTGAGAAAGAGCATTCAGTTTTCCCTGAAATTGCACATATTGACAGACAGTGACATTCAAAAATTGTAAGTTTTAAACGTAAGCCCTCCGAACCAGTTTCACAGGCAAGACAGAATTTGATTGATATGTCTAACATGAGTAGACCCCCCAAAAAGTCTCAGGAAGCCATGCCCAAAAAGTCCACCATTTTGGTGTAAAGCAGCCCTTTCACTCAATAGCACCCTCCAGAATAAAAAAAACGACAACAATTCAGCCTTTGACGACGATTTTACCTGGCAACTTGAAATTTGGTGGACATGTAAACCATCCCCCCCCGCCCCAAAAAAAAGGAAGCCATGCCCAAATGTTGAATCTATCTTTGTTTGATTGGTACTAAAAAGAACGTTTGTAAGTGTTAATATGACAATTCAAAACATGTATTCCTTTTTATATTTCAATATTTACCACCACAGCAGCAGGGTTAGATTTGTATTTGTCCGATTTGGCGTGTGACATTTTTTATTAGCTCTCCTTTGCAGGTGAGGTGCCGTATAATCGCGTATTTAAAACATAGTAACACTTACTCCACTTGGAAATCACAGAACTCAAGCACTGGTGGCACACAGGAAGACTCATCGATTTTGTTCAAGAATCCGTAGTGATACTTCTTCCTCTGAAAGTTCAATCACTGCTGACGTCATGTGATGACGCGTGAAATTAGCATAGGATTAGCAAAAGGAGTGTGGATGTTTTACCATCCGTAAGGGCGAGACGTTGGGGTGTTGTGACCGATTTTGGTGTGACATCGGCGGGCTTAATGCGCGCTGTTTGGTTACCATCGTTATGCGGGATCCAAGCTAACCACCACTTAGCTACATAGCCGCAGGTCACATGAAGTGAGTTTGACCGGAAAGGGTTGCTTATTCAACGGAGATGGCCGACAGGGATTTACCCACTGCGGGGCTTGTTCCGCGGCCACCAGCCGCCGGTAGCCGCGGTTCTTCGGATGAGAACGGACACCACCACCGCGACGACAGCCCGGACGAGACCCTGTCGCCCACCTCGGTGATTTACTTCAAGGAGGCGTTGAGGTCCGCCAACGTCAGGTTCGGGAAGGCTGGCGGCTCCTCGCTATCCCCCAAGTATGACTTCCACATCGAGAGGGTCGAATCGAAGAGGAAAAGTGAGTACTTAATGTACTGTAGCCATTTTCTAATAACACTTTAATATGCCAGTTGGCCTTATTGGTTACATTTTTAATGGCGGTGACGAGACAGTGTGTCTGGCATATGGTAGCTAGCTGGGAGTTAACCAAACAAGCTAACGCCTGGTTAAATATATATATTTTTAAATATATAAAGCTAATATTTTTTTGGAGTGTTATTGTAAATGAAACAATAAAATGGGCAAAATGTCACATAGCTAATCCAGCTACAAGCTAACGTCAACAAGTTTGGTGGATCACGTGACCCTGTCCCGTGTCAGACTTCCTGTTTGTCAATTTTGTTTTTAAATTATTTTCCTTAATGAATGCACATAATCTACTCTTTTTATGTTTTTAAATCACATATATTATTTTGATAGCTTTCACAAACAAAAAATGCAGAATATTTGTTTGAAGAAGAGAATTAGCACCCTACAATATATTTCATAAAAATGACTATAGTAGTAACGTAGGGCTGTCTATACAGTCCCCGCTAATTAATCACAAAATAGAGATTTTTATATGGTGGATTGTTCAGTCATCAATTCAGTCTAATGAAAAATAATGCTCTATTGATTATTATTTGCATACAAATTGATTAGCATTATTAAACACAATGTGAGGTGCCGGTTTTATTTGTGTACTTTTATGGTTGCCATCATCATGTAATACTCTAATGTAGTATCTGTGACTATGCGTGTGTATGGCGTTAAAAGGCAGGACATGGCCTGGTGAGTGATGTAGGCGTCAGCGAATGTAGACGTGGCTGGATGTTAATAACAATAATGCATCAGATTTATATCACGCTTTTCTGGACACTCAAAGACGCTATTCATGCGTGCACACATTCACATTCTGGTGGTGGTAAATTACGTATGTTGCCAGAGCTGCCCTGGGGCAGGCTGACGATAGCGTGGCTGACAGTATGCCCCTCCGATCACCCCCAAACATTCACACCCAGCCGTACAGCAGTGTGAGTGGCACTGGAGGCAAGGTGGGTGAAGTGTCTTGCCCAAGGACACAACGACACATGACTCAGACAGATCAGGATTTGAACAGCTGACCCTCGGGTTACTGAACGACCCGCTCTACCTCCTGAGTCACGGCCGCCCCAACTGTTAACTGGACAGTTTGCGTGTTGACTTAATGGGTGTGAGCTGTTATCGGCAGCTTGTAAATGATTGTTCTTATTGTGTGTTTGTTTTCTTACAGTGTGTTCAATAAAGCGATTGAAGGTGCACCGGTGTCTATCCTTGACCACTTGCGGGGTCATTACAATACGTTCTAACAAGCAATAGTAGGCTATAATAAGTTAGCAGGAAATCATACTTAGTTGAATGTATACATTTGCACCTTTTAAAAAAATATATATATATAACTAATACATTTATTTGTCTTTATACTTTTTACAGTTGAATATTTTCTTGTTTTGTACCCCAAAAATGTATTGAATAATCGTGATTTCAATTATTACCAAAATAATCATGATTAATTTTTGTTTTCATAATTGAGCAGCCCTATCATTAGCATTAGGTTTGCCTCACTGGGGACCACCATCATCCCCTCCCCCCTTTCGCTCTCTCTCGCTCGCTCTCTCTCTCTTGCACCATCTGCTCACGTGACACCGCGCTGGCTGCTACCCGGCCCTCCTCCGCCACAGCGGTCGGCCATCTTGGTCAACACCCAGTGTGCATCCAGCCACCGCCAGCCCCAATCAGACTTCAGAGGAGGGTGGTGGGTGATTGACTGTTTTTCTTTCCCTTTAATTCCCTCGCCTGCACAAAAAGGAAGAAGAGGGAGGGAAGGGGGTGGAGGAGTGAGGAAGCGCAGCGTCTCCGCCAGTGAGGAGGAGAGAGACACCTGCTACAGACATCCTTTTTGTCCCCTCACTGGGAATTTCGGGGGAACAAGCACACCGCCTGTTAGGTGTTTTTTGCCGAGTCATCACCACCACCGCCCGCCATCATGTCGGATCTGACGCCACAAAGCGAGACGCCGACGCCCACCACCGACAAGATCACGCAGGCCGCCCGGGAGACCATCTATCTGTGCAACTTCCGCGTATCGGTGGACGGTGAATGGCTGTGCCTGCGCGAGCTCAACGACATCTCCCTCACGCCGGACCCCGAGCCGGCCCATGAAGGTAGGATTCGCGGCGGGGTTGCCAAAAAGGATCCCCTCGCCCCCCTCCCCAAAGAAGATGAGCACGTTTGGAATGGCATCGCCATGGATTTGACACCGCAGGATATATACGTCGATGTTTTGTCATTTAGGCGATGCAAAAAAATGGCCATGACGCTGCAGTTGAGGATGTGCCGCTCGTTGCTGACTCGCTCCTTCCTTGTCTCTGGCCACGCCTTCCCACAAATTCCTCATTTATTCCGTAATCAATTTCCTTCATGAAGGGAAGCTGCGTCGAACGTTGTCATGATTCAAAACGACCAGTTGTGTCTTTTGTTTTGCTGTGGTAGAAAAATGTTGTATACCACCAAACAAAAATGTCCAAAGTGGATAGAGGGGTTTATTAATTAAATGGGGTGATTGCAGTGTTCCAACTGCAAGTTTGAGAGAATTTGAATGTAGCATCACTTCACTAATCCCTCCCCCTTGAGTGTCTAACCAAAGCCACCCCCCCCTCACTAATGGTCACGAGCACAATTCTCAACAACAACTTCTAAACGTCAATTTTTTTTAGCCAGACCTGATGTGTGTGTGCAAAGCTTGGTGAGTTTTTGTGCATCTTTAGGCCCTCAAAAATGCAATGAAAATTCATTTCAAAGAATAAATAAGTATAATTTATACAAAAACAATTGGGGCCTCACAGCGGTCACGACACAGGCCCTAACTATTCAGCTTGGTTAAAATAACAAAATAGCAATAAGCTAGCATTAGCACTGTAAACAAGGCTACGTTGGAAGCATGACTTATTCGTGATCAGTGATGCCAGTCATGTGCTGGGAAGTAACGTGTTACCCAAATCAATTTTTTTGCATTAACGACTAATCTAACGTGTTACTTTTCTCAACGTACTAAACTGTCTACAGTTACTATACAAAGTCGCAATTCGTTACTGTATAGAAATTAATGATGACAATCAGTTCACAGAAAACTAACTGCCCCTTAGTATTCATTATTAAGTGGTAATGCCATTAACTGCCTCTTGAATGCAGCAGTGAGTGACATTTGGCAACACTTTAATAGGAATCACATTTTCAAGCTACGGTTTTCCCTCACACGTGTACGTTGTTTTTCCTCAGGTGCTGGTTTGTTGAAAATCAAATAAGAGGCACAAGATAAAGGCTTTTTGTCCACAGATCATTGTACTCATGGTTTATCATATCATTCACTCTACATCACAGGCATGCATCGATGAATATACTGTGGATACATTTGAAGTAAATAGACTGTACCCGCACATATTCGTGGTTCAGCATGTGTGAAATTTTCATCCGTTATTTGCTGAAAAACTCACCTATTTGCTGTTTTTGTGCTCCGGCCAAATCAATGAAAGCTTGTGCTCTGCCACTGCCACTTCCAGTCATACGTTTGGATACGGTCTCTCATTCAGTTGCGTTATAAAGCATATCAAAGCTGAGGCAGTCATTGTATGTTGAAGGGAGGTTATGAGATCCATTTATAGAAAAGTAATATTTCGGCACCATTTTGTGGTATCTATAGGCAATTCCAAAATTGTTTACAGGGGGCACGTCACTTGCAGATTTTTGCTCTTTGCAACAGGGCTTGGAAGTCAAATAAAATTTCCTGCAGCGCACTGAGCTAGTATGTATGTTTTGTACAGTGCATGCATTTTATATTTTCAAAGCTCATATAAGTCTGGACATCATTTTCCTGCTCATTCACATTGCAGTTCAACCTGAGTGTGAATTGTTGTCTCAGTGTGCTCTGTGATTGGCTGGCAATTGGTCCCAGATGTACTTTACTACTCGTCCCAAAGTTAGCTGGGCTGGACTGCAGCCCACCCATGGTTAATGCTGCTGTGAAAAATGTATAATAAGCCTACTCACCACTTTTGTAGTTTGCGTAAGAGAGACCGTTGCCTTTGTAAAGGGTTCCATGTTCTGTGTCATGTAGATCCCAAGGACCCCATCACCATCGAGAGGCTCAACCTGATGAACATGGCCAAGCTGAGCATCAAGGGTCTGATCGAGTCGGCGCTCAATCTGGGACGCACGCTGGACTCGGACTACGCGCCCCTGCAGCAGTTTTTCGTGGTCATGGAGCACTGCCTCAAGCACGGCTTGAAAAGTAACCTCAACAACACGCTCTCGCCTTCTGTAGCTCCTGAACAACTTGAACAACATCTCAAAACAGACGTCATCTACTTAAAGAGGGAAGTCAACCCTAACATATTTTTTTCAAGCAAGCCCACTAGTTGAAAGAAGGCTTTCTGATAAATATTGCGTTTGTGGAATAAGAGTTAATCCACTCGTTTTTAGCCGTCTATGGGGCGGCCATTTTGTCACTTCTGTCGACTGAAAATGACATCACAACTACTGAGGGCTCAGGTAACGACCAATCACGGCTCAGCTTCAGAAAACAGGTTAGCTGTGATTGGTCGTTACCTGAGCCCTCAGTAGTTGTGATGTCATTTTCAGTCGACAGAAGTGGCAAAATGGCCGCCCCAGAGATGGCTAAAAACGGGTGGATTTTGCTGCTTAACTCATATTCCACAAATGCAATATTAATTAGAAAGCCGTGTTTCAACTGATGGGCCTGCGGTTAACATAGACTTGAAAAAATATGTTTTGAGTGCCCCCGATTTCGAGCAATTCTGACTGATCTTTGTTGTTTGTTGTTTCTACCTTACTCATTTTTTTTTTTTTTACTAATCACCAGTAAAACTGGTTGGTTTCACCCAAATCAAACATTTTGAACGGAAAAAAAAAACATTTCCATGGTTGTGCCACGTTTTAGGAGCGTACACATTTGTTGTGGCACACACAGTGAGCTCATCCAAGAGATTCAATGCTCCCATCTGCGGGCCATAGTTAATGCTCTTTTTTTTCTTTTTTTTAAACATTTTCTGATAAATGATCCAAGCAGAGTTGGGCAAGACTTTTCTCCACCCATTGCCATTAAAAAGCGTAGTTGAAGTCAACTGCGCTCCCCGAGTCCCGTTGACTGCATTGCAACGGTATATTATATACACATATTAGTCATTCTTTGCAAAAGGATAAAGAATATTATATGCCAGTATTTGTGTTGAAATAGCCATTGCTTGAAAAGGTTACAATACCACAACACAAATGCTATTTGTTAGCCTGACTATGGTGTTTTGTATTGTTTGTGAAGGTTAATGTCATTCCAAAATGTCGTCGTCTTTTCTTTCTCAGCCAAGAAGACTTTCCTGGGCCAGAACAAGTCGTTCTGGGGGGCTTTGGAGCTGGTGGAGAAGCTGACTCCCGAGGCTGGGGAGATCACCGCCAGTGTCAAAGACCTGCCTGGCCTCAAGTCAGTTGAAATTCAATCATCCCATATCAAAAGTTGTGCTTTTATAGAGACCTTGAGAATACAGCTTCTGTAGAATTCGCGTGTGAATGCTGAAGCTGAAATGCCGTGTGATTAATTGAATTGTCACATGTGTGACTTGAAGTTGGAATGTCTTGACTCGGTCAATGAATTTGTGGAATGTCAATAGTTAAGACTGTCCTGTGTGAACTGAACAGGAATGGGTTGGATTGATTTGAATCGGCCGCATGAGGTGTAAAATACAGAAAAATGATTGAAATGTGGAACATGTCTCCATTCGTTTCAATGGGATGAATTTCCTGGAAAATGTGGAATGAATGATGAGGAGTAAAGGTAGGCATTTGTGGAAGCTGGAAAGTAGTTACCCAGATGAGGTGAATATTCAAGTGGGACCGCTTGAATCGCTGGGGCAATGTGGGACATCTGTACATCGGTTCACACAATAACGCTGAGTTTTATGACTGACAGGACGCCGTTAGGAAGAGGCCGCGCTTGGTTACGACTCGCCCTGATGCAGAAGAAGTTGTCCGACTACATGAAAACCATCATCAACAGGAAGGACCTGCTAAGGTTCATGACCCGCTCCACATTTGGTCTTTTACTGTACAACACATTATAACACAAAACTTTTTTTTTTTCCTGCGTGTAGTGAATTCTACGAGCCCAACGCTCTGATGATGGAGGAGGAGGGAGCCGTCATCGCCGGACTGCTCGTCGGGCTCAACGTCATCGACGCCAACCTGTGCATGAAAGGAGAGGACCTGGACTCGCAGGTTGGTCTGTTTTCAGCAGCGCAAGTTTTATAAAAGGGTTCCCTTGGAGAAAAAATGACTTGTCTTTTTTAAAAACAATCTAATTGTTCTTTTCTTGAACTAATAATTCCGTTTGTTTTTCTTTAAGATTATCTGGATTTAGATTGTTCTTAGATGTTTTGATTTTAGATTTCTCTTTTGACAGCAAATCTTCACAATTTTTTAAAAATTGCTTACAGTAATATTAACAAGGTTTTTTGCCCCCTGCAATAATACCACTGCTCGTGTACCATTGCCCGTTTTCTTATCAAATATGCCTTTTTTCCCTCATATTTTCCCCCCATATTAGTATTTTCCTTTCCAGTGTGACTCGCTGGTTCAAGCGTGGCATGCCTTCACTTCTCACTGATTCTTCATTTTTTTCCACAGGTTGGAGTAATCGATTTCTCAATGTACCTAAAAGATGGCGGCCACAGTAGCAAGAGTGCAGAAGGGTGAGTCGTGAGTGTGGCTGCTTTCTAAATATTTTAACAATAAGGATTATCATTTCCACCCTGCCTACTGTCGGAAGACAGCTGGGATAGGCTCCAGCACACCCGCGACCCTAATAAGAGTTAGCGGCTCCAATAATGAATTTATGGATTATTACACCTCCCGCCCCCCCCTCAAAAGTGTTGATGTTTTGTGTCAATCAGTGACGGTCAGATCACCGCCATATTGGATCAGAAGAATTACGTGGAGGAGCTCAACAGACATTTGAGGTTTGACATGCAAGCGCATCATTTAAAAAGCCAGTGAATAATAAAGACCAAGTTGTGTCTTGTCTTGTGTGTGTACGTGTAGCGCTTCAGTAAATAACCTCCAGGCCAAAGTGGACGCGCTGGAGAAGTCCAACACGAAGCTCACAGAAGAGGTGAGAGACACATTTGTGTGCGACGTATTCATTCATGTTCCAACTCCATATTAACGAGCACTGGTTTTAAACAATCTAGACATAAAAAAGTTTCACTCACAGCTGAGTAAAATATTTAAAAAAATAAAATTTTGCAAATTGGGTTGCAAATAAGTAATTACAGGCCTTTATATAACTATGCAGAAATTGGGATTATTTTTGATAACGTCATTTTTTTATTTTTTTATTTTGTGGGTAGGGGAACTGATTATTTTTCTTTAAAAATTGTTTGGATTCGGGGGTGGTAGGGTCATCTCGTGTCATCTTCCAAACCGCTTATCCTGTACAGGGTCGCGGGGAGGTGTTGGAGCCTGGGTGGGAGGGAGGGTAGGGCTGCTGGGTAATGCTGTTCCATCCTCTGGTCAAAGGCTTTTCTCTTTTTTTCTTTTTACAAATGTCTGCAGGTGATTCTGCAGGCCTATCGTCTTAAAAAAATAACACTGGTCACCAAATTATTACTACATTTAGTCAAGTTCTTGATTTTTTTTTTTAAATTTTCCTTTGTGCAGCTGGCAGTAGCCAACAACAGGATCATCACGCTACAAGAAGACGTCGAGCGGGTGAAAGAGGAGAGCTCGTATCAGCTGGAGTCCAACAGGAGGGTGAGCCATCGCTTTTGGCTACTTTTGCATCCTGTTTAATTTTTTTTCCTGTTCTTTTCATGGCGTTTTCTGGCGTTTCAGGCGCTAAGAAGCGACTCGGCGACATCTGATGGACCAGCGCTGGGCGAAACGCGCAAGCAGCTGAAGGAGGAGACGCTCCTTCGACTGGTAAGCTTTCTCCCCCATTCCACTTTTCTCTTGTGTAACCCGTGGCCTACATACGACCAGTTCCGTTGTTTAATCCGGCCCATCAAGCATTTACATGATCAAGAAGCCTTTCATTTTTATCTTGCCGAATTATTTCTAAATTTGCTTCATTCAAATATTTGTATTACCATACTTTGATTCCCATATCCCCTTAAAGGGGAAGTCAACCCAAACATATTCTTTTCAAGAACACGTTCTATGCAAGCCCACTAGTTGAAACAAGGCATTCTGATAAATATTGCGTTTGTGGAATAAGAGTTAATCCACCCGTTTTTAGCCATCTCTGCGGGCAGCCATTTTGTCACTTCTTTTGACTGAAAATGACATCACAACTGCTCCGGGCTCAGGTAACAAACAATCACGGCTGACCTGTTTTCTGAAGCTGAACCCATGTGTCCCACTTTAAAACCAAATGTGGCCCTTGGTCTACGCAAATGGTCCGAATGGTCCACACATTAGGTCCAGCTTCTATTTGTTGGTGACGCAGGACGTGGAGAAGGAGCTGGAGGTGCAGATCGGCATGAAGCAGGAGATGGAGCTGTCCATGAAGATGCTGGAGAAGGACGTGTGCGAGAAGCAGGACGCGCTGGTGGAGCTCCGGCAGCAGCTGGACGACCTGCGCGTCATCAACCAGCAGCTCAGCCACAAGTCACAGGTACTATTTATTTCTAGAAGTATCTAGAGATGCTCAGAGCTTAAGAAGCACAGTCTACATGTTAACATATCGTTTCAGGAAAACATGAAAAGTGGAAGTGCTAAAGCCACAGATTTGTTGGCATCATTGTTGTGACTTAATGACACCTTTACGCTAGGGCCTGACCTATGACCTAATTCGGCTCATTCTTCTTCCTCAGAGCGCCGACGCCAGCTCCAAGCAGAAGAGCGACGCCGTGGCCCGCCTGGAGGACAAAATCAGCCAGATGTCAGGCACCATCAAGCAGCTGGAGAGCAGGTGAGCACCTCTGAAACGCACCTTATCACCACCACCGCGAGATCTACTTGTTCAAAACTCTCCTGTTGTCTCCCTTCACCACCTCCTCTTTTTTTCCATCACCTTTTTGTTTGATTTCCTTCATTTTTAACGGCACGGTTAGCGGGAAACATTTGGTGAAGCAGGCCAGGAACCTCAACTCGGCCGCGGGGAAGCTCCTGCAGCTGCAGCAGTAGCCCCACGCAAACACGCTAACAGAGAAATAACCAAACTAGGGAGCTCCCCCTTTTTTCTTTCCACCGGCTTCGAGTAGAGTGGACTCGTGCATCTTTTAAGGAAATCCTTGTGTTCTCCCACGCGCTTCGTGCTTCTTGTCAGACGTGCTCATGAGCGCCCCCCCCTCATGCCAGGGTGGAGGTCCAAAGAAGTGGTCAAGTGGGAGAAAGACGATTCATTTCTGGATTTTAGAGCTGTATGTCAACATTTGTCCTTGTAACCATTAGGCTAATAAAACAATCGACCAAAAACCAGCCCACTTCCTGACATACTCGCTTGCTTGTGAGTTGGCTTATTATTGTGTGAAGGCTGAAGAGCTGATTTTTTTTTTTTAATCAACAAAAAGTATTTAAAATATAGATTTTTTTTTTCTAAGTATAAAAAATGAATGAAAAAAATATCCAGTGAGACCAAAAGTCTACACACCCCTGTTCAAATTGCCATTTTTTTGTGATTCAATAAAGAGGCCAAGTTAATTAAATAACAGCATACAAAGAGAAATACGAGAAACCCAAACACATTAAGAAAATATAAATGCAACACGAAAATTCTAAAAAAAAATATATATATATATATATATACATACATACATACATATATATACATACATATATATACATACATATATATATATATATATATATATATATATATATATATATATATATATATATATATATACACATATATATATACACACATATATATATATATATATAAATCTACCCCCAAAAAACCTTCCTAAATTAAATGTTTTGTCAAAAAAATAAAAATGAAAAATTTCTATTCAATTGTAATCTATTTTTTAAAAGGTCAAACAAAATATCTAAAACAAAACCAATAAAGACCGGGAAAAAATACAAAACATTTAAAAGCATTGTCTAAAATATTAGCATTATTGTTATCCTTGGCTTATTTATTACTTGCTACAAATTCCACATTTCTCATCCGATTTCAAACATTCCCAGAATTTCCACTTTCCACATATTCCAAAAGAAAAAAACATACTGGAGGAATTTACCAATACACCTCAAATTCCATTACTGTGACACTGACTTCAAAATGTTGGACATTTTAAAAGTTTCTATTTTTTGAAGAATTCCACATTTCCTTGAAAAAAACCCGTCAACCTCTCCACTATAATTCATCTTTGTTCACGTTTTCAGTCGCACATTCTACATGCCCTACATTTCCAATTTCTATTCTATGTCCGCTCTTCGGTGTTCACGCGCAATTTCTGCACCAATTCCCTTCATTCACTGTCTTCCTTTTCAGTTGTTATATTTTCTTTTTAAAGTTGTTTTTGCATCCCTCCATCACCATTTCCACC
This sequence comes from Filicampus tigris, assembly GCF_054856515.1. NCBI lineage: Eukaryota > Metazoa > Chordata > Actinopteri > Syngnathiformes > Syngnathidae > Filicampus > Filicampus tigris. Next base: position 15,506,277 of record NC_141221.1, on the reverse strand, counting down.
CAAAAAAACAAAACAAAAAAAAAAACAGATGTAAGCAGGCAGAGCGGGAAAGGGAGGCAGTGCTGGAGGCCAACCGCCTCTTCAAGTGCGAGTTTGGGGACAAGATCGAGAGCCTGGAGGTAGAGCTGGAGCAGCTCCGGAGACACAGGTAACCCCCAAAAGTTCAACACTGTCCATCCCGAAATACACTACAGTGTTTTCTGCCTTCCGCTAGGTCCATCCTGGAGGTGGAGCTAAGGAGGGAGCGAGAGCACCAGGACCTGCCCCAAGTACACTCTCACTCTAAATAGCAACATACTGTGTGCCGTCTTGTGTTTTGTTTGTTTACGAGGCTTTCGTGTTCCAGCCTCACTTGCCATCTCCAGCAGTGAGGAAGGACCTCCAAGTGACAGCAGAGGACAAAAGCAGCCCACACTCCAGCTTGTGTGTACTCCCAACAACTTTCTCAAGTGTGTTTAAAACTATATAGTTATATATTTGTGTGTCCTTAAGGTCCTTTTGCCCATCTGATGATGATGACGTTGAAGAGGTAAGCTTTTTTTTTTTTTTTTAATTTAAACTCATGCTGGGGTTGTGTGTACAAACATGCTATCTAGGTTAGCGTACGCATGTTATGAATTTATGGGATTAATATTTTTTAAAGCAATCGGTTTGAGGATCAAATAGCGGTCATCCTATTATTTTTTTTTTTTTTTAGTCGTGGTTACATAGTTATCGCACAGGCGTATCAATAAGTGCTGTATGCTAAAATTAAGTCAAAGTAAAACCACTCAGTACCCTTCAGAAGTGTGTGATGCATAAGGGTTTTTTTTTTTTATCGCTATGTGTTTATTTTTATTTATTTATTTTTTTGTTTTAATTTCTTATAAGTCTTTTTAATTTTATTCATTAATAATACGTGCATTTACTTTTTAACATTTATTTTATCTATTTGGATTTTTAAAATATATTATGTATCCTTTATTTGTTATTTTTATTAGCTTTTTAATGTTGTTTTATTTCTATGTAAATAAATATTTTTATTTTAGTATCTTGAAGACTACAAATACATACAGTATGTGTACTTTTGTTTTTATTTTTGTTATTTTATATTGATGCATTTTACGTTATTCTTCCTCTTCACCTTTTTTTTATTTTTACTTAAATTACTTTCATCCGCTAGTTTTAAATGGAATTGTAATACATTTTATGTACTTGTTTTTACTTACATTTTTTAATTATATTGTTGGTGCATTTGTGTGTATTTTTTAGATATCCCCCCCCCACACACACACACACACTTTTCCTCTCACCATCAAAATCCAAAGAATAAGCAAAATGTGCGTGGATTGGATCCTACATTATTAGATGCTTACCAAGTTGAAGTCTGGCAAGATTTTGTTGACAGCCCTCATTTTGGTCACCCCTACATTATTTGAAATTAAATGTGATGTTATAATTTTGATAAGTAAGTGTTAAGTACAAATGTATGTGTTGGTTTTCCATATATGTTCCTGTCCAGGATGAGTCCTTTGTGGACATTGGTGAAGCTTCCGTGTGCAGCATGTGCGAGCAGGAAGACTCCCTCCTCAAGACAAAGGTACCAGCATGAGAATCTGTACTACAAGAAAGAAATTATAGGGAAAAAGACTGTCTGACTGTACCCTTTATCTGTAGAAAAGTTAATTAAAATATTTTGCTGAAGGGCATATTTTCAAGTTTGGATTTTTTTTTGGTGGGGGGGTAAAAAAAAAGGTTTATAATTGCTGACAAAGCACACTTGTCTAAATGATGCTTCTCAACTCAAACTACCATACTCCCTTGGCACCAAGATGCCACAAGATGGCAGCAAAGTATTTTTATTTGATTTTTTTTTTTTTGCTTAAGAGTATCTGTACTCTAGGTTTTAATTTGGTCTTTATTACAATTACCCATGTTGATTGGTCAAAAAAATAAGCAGTTAAGCAACTGCATCTCAATAAGAATATTTCATAAAAGTTTCTGTATTGCCAGTCAAAATGTGAAAATGGAAAAAAAAAAAGTGAGAGAAAAACATGCAAACGTGTATTTGTGACTACTAACCCTTGAATACACATTCCTATACTCAATTTAAAAACCCCATAAAACAAATTGTCACTTAAAATAAAAAAACGCAACATAGTGGGGCGCAGGTGATCAACCCCATTATAGTGAAGAAACATTGACAGCATGCTTTTCAGTGAACAGCAAGGATTATTTAATCATTTTAGTGAGTGCTTTGATGTCTTGTCACGTGTTGTGTAATGTCCAAAATTTTACGGTGTATTAAACAAGTAAGTAAAGTTGTATTTAGTAAATTATTTCTTTCCTGCAACAACGCTTCTTGGCAATTTCAGCATTGGAAAGGCCTATTACCCTTTTAAAATGGTGCCACATTTGTATGGGACATGCATCACGCAAAAAATGCCAATCATCTCTGCCAACGCCATTTTGTATTATTTCAGAGACAGTGCAAGAACTGTGGCGGCGTGTTCTGCGAGGGCTGCGTGGCCAACGAGCTGCCGCTGCCGTCGTCCATCTTGCCCGAGGTGGTGTGCGCCACCTGCTACGCGCTTCTACTTCAGCAGTACGCTTCCACGTCGCCAGCATAAACAACAAAATGCGGACGCTTTCCTGCTACAACTGGAACTGCAACATGCACTTTTTTTTAACACTTCAAAGCATCTCCTCATAATGGACACCTGCAGTCAACCCCCATTTATTACAGAGATACGTTCCAGACCAACCCGCAATCCACCATATAGAGACCAAAGACACTTTTTTCAAACACAAACTGAGTAAAAGAGGAAAAGCATGCTTGCTTCAAGTAGTTAAGTCACGCCCACACAAAACAAATGAAAATTAAACATTGTATATTTAAACAAACATAATTTCATCATAATAAAATTCATATAGGCCAGTCCGCCTCTGATTTTAAACGGGCTTTCGTCAGCGATTACGACTGCAAACTTAAAATATCTTCAAATTCTGCCAAGTAGCGGGGGAACACATCACAAAAAAATAATAGTGCCAAATTGTGTCATTATAAGGACATTTCACCTGGTTGTCAATGGAAAGACAAGACTGATAGCTTTAAGTCACTATAGAGTCTGGTTTGAGTCGTTCCTCCCCCACTACATAAGCACCTTTGTTTATATTAGCGGTGTGTGTTTCTCTATTTGCACAGTCAGCGGCCACGCCCACGGCATCAGAGAGCGGACAGAATAGCTTGATTTCTCATGATTATTGAAGCCTTATTTTATATACTTCTTATATAAAATATCTATATATCTTTTAAATTTGTCAAGGTAACAACACTCTTTTCTGTGGTGTGTCAAATTTACAAGACGTTTTTAACCTAACAGGGACTATATTTGTTGTCCTAGGTTTTAGTCAGATGTCAGGCTCAAGTCAAATTCGGCATTAAGCAAATCCTCACCCGACGCTAAACATGCATTTGTTGAAAAGCCAACTGAAATTCAAGGAAAACATCTGCTGAATGTACAAAATCCAAGTAACTGAAAGAATTAAAACAGTTTTTTGAAGTGAAAGATAAATACAAGGCTGATAGCCTTAAGGGTGTAAAAGTCAGCCAACAATGTTGTAACCTCTCTTTTTTGGGGGGGGGGAGAAAAAAAAATTCTAACCCAAATGCACAAAGTTTCCTCTGGTCTTCATGTCTTGGAGCATTTTTACAAACAAGTCTCAGGTTGTTGAATGTTATCTTTTATTGAGGAAAGAATATCACAGGAATGCATCTATAATAGGAGGACTTTTTTTTTTTTTACAGCTGCTTTTTCTCCCTTTTTGAATTGCTTCTTTCGACATTACATGGAATTCAAGAATATACCGGTACACGTTTTAGGTTTTCACAGAAAATGTAGGATTTTTTTTTCTTTGAAAACACGCATCTCTTAAGGCATTTTAAAAACCTAACCTGGAATTGTTTTTTTTTTAACTAACCGAGAAAAAATGTTTCACTTAAAACATGCATCTCTGAACTCCATTAGCTGATTTTATCTGATTTTTGTTTTTTTAAAGTTTAGTTTTGTTGAAACTCATTCATCTAAAAAATGTTTACAAATGACTTAGTTTGGTTGTTTTGTTCAAAAGAAATATCATTTTTTGCTGAGGGTAAAAAAAAAACTGAATTGTTTGTTTTGGGTTTTATTTTTAAAGCCCATGTTCAAATTTACTTTATTTAAAATCGACCATCATGTTCAAAATGTATTATTTTTTTTGTTAAAAGAATTTAAAGCATGTATTCTCACATTTACAGTGAGTAGGGAAAGTATTCAGACCTCTTGAAATGTTGCTGCAGAAATTCTTTTGTAACCTTGGCCAGATCCGTGCCTTGCCACAATATCTGTCTCTGATCTCCTTGGGCAGTTCCCTCGACCTCATGATTCCCATTTTCTCTGACATGCACTGTGAGCTGCAAGGTCTTATCTAGACCTTTCCTAATCAAGTCCAGTCAGTGTAATTAAACACAGCTGGACTCCAATAAAGGAGCAGAACCAACTCAAGGAGGATCAGAAGAAATGGCCAGCATTTGAGTTAAATATGAAGATCGCCGCAAAGGGTCTGAATACTTATATTTCAGTTTTTCTTTTTTTAATAAATATGAAAACGTTTCTACATTTCAGTTTTTTTCTGTCAAGATGGGGTGCTGACTGTACATTGATGAGAAATAAAATTTACTTTTTGGATTTTGGCAAATGGCTGCAATGACACAAAGTGAAAAAAATGTCACTGGGTCTGAATACATTCGGTACCCACTGTTTGGATTTATTTAGGGTTTTTTAATGTCTGAAAAAAGATGGAACTTGTTAGTTTTTTTGTAAGCATGCGTATGGAGAAAAACTAAAATTATTTGGAGATGGATGCTCAGATAATCAGCTGCGGTTTACTCTTTGCAATAAATGGAGATGCGCATGTGTTGACACCAGGAATGATTTATTGTTCGATGCCGTACTTGAATAAATACCGTAGTCTGTGTCAGCATGAAGAAAAAAGGTGATAAAAATAGCATGTTAGCATCAAGAGGGAAATCTAAAAAAATGTCACGAAACAAAAGTTGTTTACCTGGTTGAAGCTTTGTTTTTTTTCATCTTTCGTTGTCAGGCACTGTATTGAGGAACAGCTCAATGTATCTTTCACCTAAAAAAACAGAACATTCAGCACATGACAGCGTGAAGATGTACACATCAAAAGGAAGCACCTTAACCTGCAATAGGTGAAAATCCAAAATATAGAGGGACCATACAAAAATTAGTCGACTATTTTAATATACTTTAACTTCTCCCGTAAAAAAAGTTTAAACACATTTTTAAACATACTAAAACTCACATTTTAAACACACTGCCAATGTATTTGAACATCTTCACAGACTTGTTAGATGAAACAATGTGGTTGAATCACAAATCTCTACGTTGCAAATTTTCACCGATGGCTGGTGGCTCGTGAACTTATCCCTGGCATCAAACGGGGGGGTCTGCTGTATTTGAATCAAGTGTGTGGCTGTTCACCTATGTACATTCTGTCTTTGGACATGGCCGCCATGGCGTCCTGATGGTTGTCGAAGTAAACGTCCGCCTCGCCGCTCGGCCTGCCGTTGGGTCCCAGGTCTAGACAGATCCTGGACACTGCCAACGGGGCGAAGAACTGCAGCACAACAGAATAGATTTGAATAATAGTGTTACAATAATCAAGCAAGCCATATATACTGTAAAAGATTACCTTAACGATATCCTCTCCAGAGACGTGAAAGGAGAGTCCTCTTAAGTGGACGTAATGCGATTGGTTGGACAGTTTAGAAGGGACTGATAAAGCGGCTAAGAAAAACAGAGCACAACACACACATATATATTGTGTCCTAAAGCGGAAGTCAACCCAAACATTTTTTTTTTCAAGAACATATTATAAGGGTTGATTGTTACCAGGTTTGTCAGGTGCGGAGCCGACTCTCTTCCCGGTTGTTGTTTCGTTTGCGATTTGTGAAGGATTCCTCCATTTTGAATGAACCTCTTGACTGCTACTGGGAAACACTTCAATGTATCTGTCACAGGAAAAAAAACAACAAGTGTTCACATAATTAAATAGTTACTGTATTTGATGAGTCCCATAATTTTGCTGTTTTTGGGCTCAAGCCAAAAACCATTAACACAAAAGTATTTCTTTAGCGCCATCTTGGTGCCAAGGACCTACACAGCTGTAGTCAAAAATTGAAGACTTCTTCTATGCACAAAAAAGGCCTATTCCACTCAATTATTGTTCACAAGTGTGCCTAAATCGTTAGTGAGCAACTCCTTTGTCCAAATAATCCATGCACCTCAAACCTAAGTGTTGCTGTCATTTGTGTTCAAGTACCAGTTGTTTGAAGGTTTACACTCACTGTAAATGCTCATTTCTGTTAGCCCATCTATGGTGTTTCACAGTATATGTTAGCATTAGGCTAGCACACCCATATATTTGCTATTGAAGTTTGCAGTCGGAATCGCTGACGGAAGCCCGTTTAAAATCAGAGGCGGATTGGCCTAAAGGCGGGTACGCGGGTACTAAGGTAATACCCCTCCGAAAAAGAGGCGAATGATGGATGACAGAAGGGACCCCACGCTGCAGACGGATGAAGAATAACGGACACGCCATTTTTTGTAAAATGCTCAGTTCTGGCTTCGAAAGTCTGACCTGTTCCCGATGAGCTCTCTGTCTCTGTGCAGAGCTTCATCGGCTGCTTCCTGCGAGGAAAACCACACGAAAGCCTCCCCCGTCTTTCTCCCTCTGCTATTTATCACCATGTTGATACCCTTCTCGATGATCTCCAAACCTGAAACACACAAACGCGCTTTCACATACATGCCGACAAGCACAGGACACTTGATTAGGGACACCGTACCGGAAAAAAAGCGCACAATGTCGTCCTCTGTACAGGTGAAGGGGAGACCTCGGAGCCGGACCACCCGGGTGTCGGCGGGAAACAACACCGCTTTCTTCAGGATGCCTTCGGCGTCGCTGTTTGTTACCTCGTACACTGAGGAGGAGCGCGCCATTTTATTATTTTTTTATTCGACTATTTTAATCAAGATATCTGCAGGTTTAAGAAAGCCATAATGTTCATGTTTTCAGTCAGCAAGACGATGCGAAAAAAACCACTTTGATGACATTATCCAAGCCTTTATGAAGGTTTGGTGCACAGACAAAGGCAGAATGTTTCAAATTTTGCTGCTGATCCGGTCAAGAGCACACACCTGATGCGTCTAAGTGCATGAGCGTATTTGGGTTTTTCATTTTTTGGGGGGTATGTGTGATGTGAACGGCTCAAACCTTCCACGTAGCGAGGGCCGAGGTACTGCCGGTGCTTCTCCAGCGCTTTGCTCACGTCCTCCTCCTGCTCCATCTCCACGAAGGCGCGTCCCGACGGTCTCCCGAGGTGGTCCACGGTCAGGTGCACGCCTGACGTGCCCTCGCGGATCCGACACTCTGGAGAAACAATCGTGACTTCCATTTCCTGTACCGCATCACACTTCAGACAAGGTTGTTTTCTGCTCATAATATTGAGTGGCCAAATTTCCTTCAAACTTAATCGTACCATTTATAAAATACCTCACAGAAATTGTTTGTTTGAGCAAGTGGTGGAAGCGGTTTATAGTAAGGAAAAGGACCAGCTCTGCCTCAATTTGGGCAATGAAAACCACTGCTTCAGATAAGTATTTTTTGCTGTTACCTGAGAAGAAGTGCACAAGGTCCTGGGCTGTGCATGACCATGAGAGGCCTATCACTTGCACGATGTACAGCTCCTTCCCCTTGGCGGGTGCTGTGTCGGACTGGTAGGGTGGAAGGGGAGGATAGTCAACCTCACATGGCGCCTGTAAATGGAGGTGGATGTATAAAATGATGAACAAGCAGAAGCGGCAGAAGTTTTCAAGCTCTGTAATTACATAGAAGTACAGACACTTGCAGCATCCACTATGTTATTTTATGGGGAATGGACAGAGAAAAGTCTTGGCCAACTCTGGTTTGAAGATGACAGAGATTATTTGAATTCAGAAGTAGACGCGATGATGTAATGCGCGCACACGCATGGCACGAGGAGTGCACCCACACACACACACACACAATCAATACTTCTACTAAATAGTCTTTAAATAGGTTTGTCAAAAGTAAAATACATTGTTTTTCCATCTAAAGCACATTTTTATTGCTGCTGTTGGGACTTTATAGGAGAAACGATATGTCATGTTTGAGGCGTCACTAAAAAAAAAAGTAAACGTCGCTGTTATGCATAACATAAATCTTTTCACAAAAAACTAATTTTCTGCGGTTTTTTTTTGTTGTTGTTCAAAATAGGTATTTTGGGTGAAACCAATCCATGATCTACAGCTGATTGCTAAAAATGGTATATGGTACAAACAAATATTTTTTCTGTGATGAAAGAATTTAGTCTAATCTTTAATTTGGTCGTTTGTATTTCCATAGTCACGAAACACTAGCACTGATCTAAATCTCTTGTGGGCATCCTGAATGGGGTTCCCTTGGACCCCCAAATGACTAAATACGAGGCTAACCTTGCTGCACAGGCGACGCTGGGTGGTTGTCGCGAGGGCGACACACTCGAGATGACACAAGCCCCGAAAAGAGGCCGCTGTCCGGGTCGTGGAAGTCCAAGTGTGCAGTGGAATGCGAGCACACCTGGTAGTGGTCTGGTGGCTCAACGCCACACAGCGTTGGAGTAACGTCAACATTGACCTGCTGCTAGCACTCATGCTCGCCTCGATTCTGACCAAGTTTTAAATCAATCCTTGCAACAATGTTACACGGTATAAGTTACTAAAATGCATAAACATATCTTATTTGTATGACGAAGAAGTGGAATTATAACGCTGAACGTGCTCACATGGGTCAATCTATCAAGGACAGCGCATGAGACTTGCGGGGTTAGCCGGTGGAATACTTTCGATATCCGTTTATTTATTTATTTTTTTTTCAAAATACGACACGTTTAGTCGAATTATTTTTTTGAAAGCTACCCGTTATAACTTGAATATTTGGCTATTACAGCTTAGAATTCCCTGATTGTCAAGTTATGAATATGAAGTAATCTATCATATTGTGTAGCCTTCGTTTAACGCCTCATTAATAAGCATAATACCTTTATTGCGAAATCCGGACATGATACTTCCATATAACGTCTGGTTGTATATACTACTTCCGGTGCATCACAAGAACATTTCATTAGTACACCGCCACCTCGAGGTCTGGGTGCTTTGTAAAAAAAAGCCAAATTCGGTATTGTTCAGCTGATCAACTCGTTTTTTTTAAATATATTGTTTCACACATATTCAACAAATAGTAGAATATGACGGTTAAAACTCTGTTAGGTGGGTTGACAAGAAGATAAATGATATCACAAAATCCAACTTCTCTATTTTTTTGGTCTCCCCACCCATATTTTCTCTTCTGCTTTTTGTATTTTTGTTCTTATACTTGCACCATGTTGTCCATCCCAAGTCCTAAAAAAGGGTAACAAAAATATAAGAAAGAGTTTAAGTAAACTACTAAAATCCATCACATTGTGCCGTATCCTTGTGAGTGCTTTGAGTGCGGTTGTCCAGAAAAGCGCCATATAAATCTGATGCACTTTATTAAAATCCACATATACGTATATGAATGAAATAGATTAGTATTTTTTTTTAATAAAGGTATTGTGGATGATGGCAAATAATGTGGGTCAAGAGCAAAGAAAGCAATAAAAACTAAAAAAAAAAAAAAAAAGTCGCTCTAAAAATATTTTAAACTAAATGAATTAAAAAAAAAGTCAAAACGAAATTAAAAATAGCTACAATGAAAAATCCCAAACTATTATAACCCTGCTAGTAAGGAACCGCCATTCTACAAGTTCAGGGCTGTCAAACTCATTGTGGTTATATGTGGTTATTTTTTTGTTTGCTCAAATCTTTGTTGTTGGTTTAGTATAGTGGATCTTTCATACATGCATTCATCAAAAATGCAACATTATAAGAGCACGTATTTTGCACATATGCACATGTTTTTTCTGTATTTAAAACAGCATTTTTGTCATACATCTAGTGTGCTTGCATGGTTCTATGTGCCCCGCCCCACCATGGAATAAGTGGTCCAAGGCGATCATGGGATTTCCGATGCTTTTTTTTCCCAATAAACTTTATTAACATTACCAAACCAAACACAGTTGTTAATACATACGTAATACACAGAGAAAAGAAAAAAGAGCCAGGGGGATTTAAAAAAAAATGTAAATAAATAACATAAAGCAACAGTCTTAATCGCTTACATATTTTTAGAATACAATACAATACAATACAATTTTATTTATATAGCGCATTTCATAACAGCCAGAGCTTTAACAAAGCACTTTACAAACAATACAAAAAAAAAATGTATATACTGTCTGGTTTCTGCCTCGAAATTACGAATCGAGGTTTTGAGTGACTAAATTTGGATTTGTGGAATTTTGCTAGAATAATGATCAAATATATAATAAATATTTGTTTATCTGTTTTACTATCGTTATTGAAGAAACCAAACAGTACATTTTTCCAACAAAGAATAAAATCAGAGTCAATATTATCAATGATAAATCTAGATATATCTTTCCAGAACTTGATGGTCTATGGACATTGCCAGAACAGGTGAATCAACGTTTCAGGAGACATCGTACATAGGGATTTCCGATGCTTGTGAACGCAGCATATTGGAGGGAGAGGCCGCTTGTTGACTTGAGCCCTGTGCCGCTTTCAAGCTAGCTCGTCCACAGTTAACACTGCAGCGCAACAAGTGGAGAAGTTGTCCCGACATAACTCAATGGATCACCGCGACTTCACTTGCACGGTTGTAGTCACGATATAGTGGGCGTCGTTGCTGCCATTTAGGCAACGGGAGCTTGCGTTAGCTGCCAAGTTATGATGACGAGATAAGACCAAAGGGATAAACTTGCTCGTCAGGGGGAGTGGACGAGGAGGAGGAGAGGGGAAGCGACATGGGGAACTGGCAATGTTGGGCTTCCCAAAAGCGGCCAGTTTAGAAGCAACACCGGGGGGAATGGAGTAAGAGGGGGCCGTTTGGAGCGTATTCGCTGGAGGATTTATTCATTTTAAACCACATTTATAAAGAAAAGTGTGAGCTGTCAAAGTCGTCCGGACTGCTAGTGGCCTACGGGGGAGCTAGCAGTGAGCTAGCTGGCTCGCCGCACCGCTGGCTGCTCATTTCGCAAAGTAAGTGTTTGACTTTCCGTCACAAATCACCTACAGCTCAACTAGTTTAACATCATATTATCCATATAAACTGCTAAACTTGTCACCGAGGATTAAAAAAAAGGTTATTTCTCTGTGACGTCACGTGTCATCCAACCACCACCGCGGTGGGAGGAGACGTGCGTATTTGCTTACTGCAAAGGTTACCTGTTTAAGATTAAGATTAATTTGTCCTCTTTCTAGCATTTCACTACTTATAAGTCACACACTGGGCCATGTTGATAGGTTTTAAAAATACTGTTATGAAACTAGGAAAGCGGGTGGACTAGTGTTTGGCACGCCTGCCTCACAGTTTTCAGGTTCGATCTCCGGCTTCCTCCCACATCCCAAAACATGCATAGAGTTTGGAGTGTAACGGTACGATAAATCACATTTTGGTTCAGTTTCTTGGAAACTTCGGTTCAGTATATTTTCGGGACAAAAAAAACAGATTTTTTTTTTCAAAATGTTTATTTTGAAAAGATGACAAGTGAACGGTACATTTTTTTTGAGAAAAAATGAATAAAAGTGAACCATTTGGGTGATATTCTAAGAAATTACACCAGAATAAAAAAACACACTAACAATAAAAATCTCTTAATTTATTAGATTATTAACACACTGAAATCGTTAAGCACTCAGCAGCAACAGCCTCTGACACATCTCAGTATTCAAGTTAAAGACAAATTGTCATAACAATACATATATACACTTTTTGTGATGAAAAAAATCCATACAATAACAGTTACAATTATTGCTAACTATATTAAAACTCTGTTTATAATGAAAAAATACAATAACTTTAAAAAAGTCTTTATGATATTATATACACTTTTTAGGCATTGAAATCTTTGAACGTTCAACACCATATTGTAACGAATTGGGTTATCTGTGTTGTGGTCGGATTTGTGTTTTGCTGAGTTGTGATGTTCCCGAGGTTCATGAATGCATCGTACGGCGAGCGAGAGGAGGAGAGGAGAACGAAGGAGAGCGACAGCTGTTGTACATTTGAAAGAAACGATTGTTGTACTATGTTGGCGTTAGCTGTGGCCCACAGTAGCCGGTTGGGTTAATAAAAACGTGATAATTAAACTACGTCTGACTCCGTGTTCCTGGAAGATGCTACAATATGATAAATCTCGCTATTTAAGTTTGAAGTTTTTGGCTAAAAAGACTGCTTGCGTCCAAGAAACATTCAAAGTCGGATGACGCCGTTTAAAGTGTGTTATGTTAGACGTCCTACCTGCAACATAGCCGCCGATCTCATGTAGCAATATCAGCACACAACTTTGGGACTTATACACGGACATTTCCCCATCGGCGATTTTAACAGGAAAGCCAGAATGTTCCCAAACAGGAGACCGCAGTGTACGGGGGACCTTCGAGCTCTGGCTTATTTGCGTATGCCATAATAATGCCATTTATTAGGGGTGTAAGCGTACGCTAAATCATATTTCGGTTCGGTTTCTTGGAAACTTCGGTTCGATTTATTTTCGGTACAAAAAAAAACAAACTGTTTTTTAAATGTTTATTTTGAAAAGATGACAAGTAAATGGTACTTTTTTTTTTTAAATTAAAGCTAACCATACGGTTGACATTCTAAGAAATTACATCAGAATAAAAAATACACTAACACTAAAGATCTCTTAATTTTGTAAATTATTAACACACTGAAATCTTTAAAAACTCAGCAGCAACAGCCTATGACACATCTAAGTATTCAAGTTAAAGACAAGATGATGAAAAAAACCCATACAATAACAGTTACAATTATTGCTAACTGCATTAAAACTCTTTTTCTAATGAAATACAGTAACTTTAAAGTCTTTATGAAATTATTTAGACTTTTTAGGCATTGAAATCTTTGAATGTTCAACAGCATATTGTAACGAATTGGGTTATCTGCATTGTGGTCGGATTTGTGTTTTGCTGAGTTGTGATGTTTCCAAGGTTCGTGAATGCATCGTACGGCTAGCGAGAGAAGCAGCGGAGAGCAAAGAACAGAGCTGTTGTACTTTCTTTTTGGCTAAAAATACTGCTTGCTTCCTCGTCTAAGAAACATTCAAAGTCGGATGTTCGTTATTATGTTAGACGTGTTGCCTGCAACATAGCCGCCAATCTCATGTAGCAATGTTGGCACACAATTTTAGTACTTGTACACATACCTTTCCCCATCGGCGATTTTAACAGGAAAGCTAGAATGTTCCCAAATAGGAGACCGCAATGTACGGGGGTCCTTCGAGCTCTGGCTTGCTTGCGTATGCCATTGTAATGCCATTTATCCATGCATTTATGATTTATCACGGCTTCTGGCGTCCTGGCTCCTCTTTAGTGCCGCCGCCCTCCTCTCCCGCGTGCAACAGTCAATAGCGCCTGTGCATAAGCTTGCGCTAATAAGTGACCGAACGCAAGTGGACCGAGCCAAACATGCCATACCGAAACGTATTAATACACCCACGTGTACTGTTACACCCCTACCATTTATCCATGCATTTATGATTTATCACGGCTTCTGGCGTACTGACTCCTCTTTTGTGCCGCCACTCTACCGTGTGCAACATTCAGTACCGCCCGTGCGTGTAATAAAAACTCAGAAACGGTACGCAAGGTGGACCGAACCAAACATGCCATACCGAAACGTATTTATACACCCACGTGTACCGTTACACCCCCCTACATAGAGTGGACCCCCTCCATTCGTGGGGGATAGGGACCGGGCCGGCCCGCAAATAGCGAAAATGTGCCCATGATGACGCATTGGCGGGAAAATCTCTCTCTCTCTCTCTGTCTATCTCTCTCTCCCTCTCTCTCTGTGATAACAATTTTTTAAAACTAATTAATCGCACAATTTTCCATAATTCTTAACGATTCTTTCACATTTCTTTTTACCTTCTGTCTTCTACGAAGCTTGTAACAGATATTTAATTACATAAGTAAAATCTTGGAATTAATTGGAATGAATTTCAAATCATCCAACAGAAAGTATATTTCGATTCAGAGACTGTTCTAATAGCTTTCTTTGATCCTTGAATAGAATTGTCCCGTAAAATACGACTCATGAACAAAACAATCCAAATTTGACGGAGCTTTACGTGCACATTTCTTATATTCTTCTTGAAGAAACATTTCTCAAAACTTCCGGTTAACAGGTTTAGTTCTGCCCATGAGTACCACACTCTAGCAATGTTGTTTTGCGATGCCCAGCGGTGGTCACTTGATCAGTGGGGCACTCAGTCCCAGGGACAGAACGGCAAAGCAATGGAGTCGCATACAACACAAAACAATTCCTACATTCATGTTCAATGGCTGCTTAGAATTCTTTTCTTTTTTTCAGAGTTTAATCTGGCTGCAACCTCATGAGGACAAGCAGTATACAAAATGCATGGATGCATGTTATGAAGCTATTTTAAGCACTCCCATTTTGAAAACAAGCAAAGTATTTCTATGTGCCCTTTTTGGGGGGAGGGCTGAAATGATGCAACCTAGTGGTGTTTATTTTTTTGTTTTTGCTGAAGTCGACAAAATTGATTTCCTGTGAGTAAAAAGATTGCACTCATTGCATAAAGCAGGGCTTTCCAAACTGTCTGCGGATAGTAAAATGCCGTGAATGCACACATTTTTATAAACTGTGGGTTAGCATGAATTTATGTGTTATTTAGTTTTCCCAACTTTTATTGAGCCAAGGCACATATTTTAAATGTAAAAAAATTGACAGCACACTACCAAACAAAAACTATCACAAAAAGTACATCTAATAGGATCAATAATGATGAGCATCACTGGTGTGATGGATGGTTGCTGCAAACAAATTTTCAGCTTGTCGTTAGCGTAATGCATTCATTGCAGCGTGGTTTTCGCAGTCAACATTTTATGATTCAATTTGACCGGCATCATAACATTCGTGTTGAATGATGGCTTGTTACTTTTTTCTTTTTCACAAAGCCTGTATGGCACCCTTTTTTTTTTTTTAATTACAACATCAATCTAATTCCTGCGAATTCTGCAATGATTACACAAAAGGAAAAACAGCCTATTTCTGAAAAATTATCATCCACTCTAAGAACAACATTTCACAAGGATCACAAATATAATTCCCCTTTTTTTTTTTTTTACCTCCACGGATGATCTGTAATGTGTGTGTCTTTGAATTCAGTATCATTTTCCATTACTTTTTTTAAATTTTACGTTTAACTGACGGAAGGTGGCACGTTGCTGATGGCCTCTCAGCAAACCATGGATGCTGCGCCGGACACGTGCCCCGCTGTGCACCACCGCAACGGGAGCGCCCACCGGGAGTGTACGGACAGGAATCCGGCCGCCGGTAGCACAGCCGCCGCCTCCACCGTTCTGAGGCTTCACTCGTATCACAGCATCCAGGGAGAGTCCGGCTGCAAATTCCTGGGCTACCCGGCCGGCGATTACGTGGCGGAGGAGTTGTGCATCGATGCCGCCAAAGCATGCAGTGAGTACTGTGTGAACTTTTTGTACATTTATTTTCAATACGTAAGTAACAGAGCGAATTTACAAGAGTCTTTTTTTTCTCGCTTTTAGATTATTTTTGAAAATCATTCAGCCTTAATCTTTACTTCCACTATAGTGCAAAATGTGAGTACTCTTGCACTCTACGGGATCGCTAAAATGGAGGATAAAAAGATGGTGTTCAGTGTTTGGTCAAGCTCAGTCTCACCAGCATGTTGTTGGAATCAAATGTTGTGCATTTGATGATAGAGCAAACACCGTTGACATTCAAGACCAAATTTACTGGCCTCTTTCTCACCTGTGTTGGCACTAAAATCAGAATTTATTACTCATAGCCCTCGGATCCAATGCTGTGTAATTCCCTCACAAAAGTGCTCATAAAAGTTCCTACCGAGCGGTTCAGTCCTCAAATGAACTACAGTAGTTTGGGGCGCTCTTAACTCTCTCTAACCACTGTCCCCACAATAAAACAAAAAGTAACTTTGCGCAATATAAAATTAAGATATTACTCTTCCATTCGACAAGATCTTTATATCTTTGGATTATTTGGTCGCTTTGTGACCTTTAAAAAACCAGGAAATGAAGAAAAATATTTTTGCCCCGATCAGCTGAAAATCACATGATCGCCCCTGATTTCTGATTTACGGTGATGTGATCGGGACATCGCTAATTTTTATATAGTTTTATTTAACCTGTTACTAATGCATTTAAGCTTGGGTTTTGATAGTTGAATAAATACAAGTCAGTATTGACATGTATATACATGTCGGTGAATAATCATGTTTATCAGAGAAGTTAACTCAAAACATTTCTATTAATGTTTTGTTTGTGGAATATGTATTATTCTTATTATTTTACCACTTCAACCACTGTCAACTAAAAATGACATCACAGTTGCTCATGTAACAACCAATCATAGCTTCGCTTGCAAACGTCGCATGACCAAACTTAGAAAACAGGTGAGCCGTGATTGGCCGATACCTGAGCAACTGTGATGTCATTTTCAGTCACTAGCAAGTAGCAAAATGTGTGGATTTTGCTCCTTAAGTCATATTTCACAAACACAATATTACCTTGTTTTCTGGACTATAAGCCACCCCTTTAAATAAGCCGCATCCACTCTATTTTTAAAAAATATCATGAAAAAACGATATATAAACTGCACCGGCTTATTAGCCGCACCTATCTATGTTGAAAAATTATATATATATTTGTTTTTATTTTATTTGGAGCTGCGACGCATCCATCATGATGTGCGTTTGCTTTCCTTCGTGCGTCCGCAGGTATATCGCCTCTGTACTTTGGCCTCTTCGCCCTCTTCAGGGAGCGAGACCGCTTGTGGTTCTCTCCGAACCACATTTTCCACCTCGACGAATCCGCCTCCGAAGATGTGTTTTTTAGAATAAGGTAGCGTCCCACAATTTTGCCCGTCGATGTTCCAAATGCGTTGAGTAGCGTTGAGTGTTGTGCGTTCATCGCAGGTACTACTACCCTGGCTGGTACAGCGGTGGGGCGTCCCGGGCTTATCGATACGGCGTCGCAAAGGGATCGGAAAGTCCCGTTCTGGATGATTTTGTGATGTCATACCTGTTTTATCAGGTGAGTTTGCGACTTTTTTAGCATTTGTGTGTTTCCAATCAGTTCACAGCATTGAGGGAGCTGAAGTGTTATCTGTCTAGCAGGGTCTTAGAGCTTCGACACAGCTGTTCACACGTGATTCATTGGAAAGAAATCTGATTGTTTGATCATTTGAAAAGCTTCAGGCCAACTGGTGTGCCATGAGAATTCATCTGGTGTGCCGCGGGAAATCCAATTTCACAATTACTACAAATAACGTGTCTTTGCTTATCTATTGATCGAAGCCGGCGACGTAAAGTGACAGGCAGAACAATTAAATGCTCTTCCACTAAATGGCAGACAGTAAATAACCTCCTTTTTGGTGGTTTGCTGTGATATTTTCCAGTGTAAAATATTTCCCTTGGGTCCTTTAAACGGTTGAGAAACATGGCTCTAGGGCAGATATTTTCAAATCTTTTACAGCAAATGCCACTTAAAAAATTGCTGGGTGCTCCATGGACCACCATAATGACCAACATTAAAATACAATTGCACAGTTGGGCAAAGTGTTCTGGAAAGCAATATCACTGTCACATTATGCAGTCATTAGCATATCGGAACGTTGTACTGAAAAGTTAAATACAACTGAACTGTACTTGAGTAGTGATTCTTTCGTGTACCATTCGAATGAGCCCAAATACCACTAGTGGTACTAGTACCACGCTTTGAGAATTACTGCTCTAGGCCCTACAAATTCAGTAATGAGCTTGGTTTTCTGACCAAAACACAGTGTTTTTGCAACTCCACATGACGCCTCTGTCATTAATACAGCGGAACATAACACAATATAGTGGTGCCTTGGCTTACAGAGTAAATTCACCATGAATGGAATTGCCATTGTGTTTTCGATGAGGGGAAAATAACACTCTGCAGTGTTGTACTTTATTAGTCAAGTCAAATTTAGCGGTTTGTTCTGGTGTGCGTTTCTTGGCCTCCAAGCGCAGTAAATTACATGTGCCGAGGATAAAGAATATGTGCCTGTGAGTATTGTTGTATGCTTTGTCTTCATGCGTTGCAGCACTGTATGCATGCCGCTGATTGGTGAGCTGGGTGGGGATAACAGCCCTTTAGAAAAAAAACGCAGGTTTGACGATCTTGAAATCGCGTCGTCTGAGATTGCGATTTCGGTCCCAAAACAAGAAATTGTTCAGCCCTACCGTAAACCTCAGCTGAGAGGGGCGATAAACGGCAAACGCTTTGCCCCTTTGAAGAATTTTTCACTACCCGCCAAACTGTTGCTTGTTGTGAAGTTTGCTGTCGTCACCTAACACTCAGCAACTTCAATTTTCGCTCACTATTTAAGATATACATTTGGCGGAGCGAGAATTCCAAGAAAAAATGCATAAGACGGGTCACTTGTAAGTTGAGGGACCACTGTACTTGTGTAAAAAGTTGAAACCAACGTTAAAAATCTAACTTTAGGTAAAGGAAAAAACTAATAATAAAATGCAGCTGACTGGTGACATCAGGTGGAGCAGGACTCTGATCAAATGAGTGAGAATTCCGAGCATTTCACAAGCCCCCCAAAAAATTGGCTTTACCAGAGAAGGTTTTGCAATGGCCCAGGCAGAACCCAGAACTAAATTTGATTGAAAATCAAACACAAGAGATGCCCCTGCAAACCGACTGACCCCGAAACACAGACGGTTGTAAAAAAAATCCATTAAACTATTTGCTTTAGGGGTTCACAGCATGTGCTCATGACAAATAATCATGTGACACAACATATCACAAGTGGTTCCACTTCCAAAGAACTTTAGTAAATGACTCGCAACCCTTAAATGGCTCTCCTGTTTCGGTCTTAGTTGAACAACCTTAGATCCTTAGTTGGATCAGGAATCGCTGTGTTGATTGTTATTTTCACAGATGAACAGCTTTTCAAAAATTCACTCGGTTGCGCTCCTTTTGAATGAAAGGAAATTAGGTGTACATGACCTCATTTACTTCCGTAAACACAGTCTTGGCATTTCTACAGTGTAGCGATTCTGTAGGAGGGAGAAATATAGTATTTGGGGGAAATTATGACTGCGTCTCATTTCATGGAGACGTCACTAAAGATGATGTCGCGTCATTACCCTGCGCAAAAAATTAATCGATATGAACCATGGCTGAATTACTACTATCACCATAAATATGTCCACTTTATGCTTCACGTTTGAAGTGCGATTAAATTAAAGTCAAATATAAAGTCAATACTGTTACCCAAAACAACTTTGCAGATTCGATCTTCACCGCGCCCAGCACTTTAGCTCCGCCCGCTCGGAGCACATTTTGGGCTGAGGATGACGTCAATGTTGGATATATGCGACCTGGCGGTTCAGACTGCGGTCGCATTGCAAAAAATCCGATAAATATCCAATCTAGCACCACATATGAAAGTGGCCCAGGTCGCATTTGAAAAAATCGGAATTGAGCCGTTCAGACTGTCTTTAAAAAAATCAGATACAGGTTGCATATGGGCACAAAATCCGATCTGGCTCACATTTGCCTGTGGTGTGAACCTAGCCTAAAGGTCTCAAAACCAGTCCCTGGTCTCGATATTATTATTATTTTTTTTTAATAAGAAAGGTTCCCAACGATACTACCACCTGCTATGGGTGGCGGCGGTTGTTTGGCAGCAAAGATGACTTGTTTCTGTTGTCTCTGCTTTGTCTGGAAATAACTGGTAAGATTGTCGAACCCTCCTGACCCTCTAGTGGAGGAACGATTTCATCAGCGGCTTGGTCAAGCTCTCCAACTCCCACGAGACCCAGGAGGAGTGCCTGGGTATGGCCGTGCTGGACATGACGCGGACCGCCAACGAGAAGCAGATGTCGCTGCTGGACGTCTACCGCACTACAAGGTGGCGACCTCGTCTCTCTTTTAACGTCACTTGTTGAAATAAACACCAATGGAGACGTATTGTTCCATTGCTACGTTCTGTAGTCACATTACCAAGAGTATTTCTTGCTGTAATTCAAGTTAAATATATATTTTGAAATGAATTTATCCTATTAAATATATTTTTTAAATAAACCTCATCTACGAATGGCCTGGCCCAGAACAAAAGTTTGTCATGGACAGTAAAATCAAGTCATGTGTATGCAATAGGCAGACTTATGTATTTTTATTCGAATAATATTTTCGCGTTGTTTTTCATGAATTAACCATTTATTTTTATTTTTTAAATTACATGCATTTGTGTTAATCATTTTCAATGTACAGGCAGTCCCCTTATTACGACGGACGCGACCTACGACGTTTCGACTTTACGACTCCCGTGCCTCCTCCTCCATTTTGTCCCCAGCACCATAGTGACTACGTTTACATGCAGTCAATATTCGGGTTCTGAATATCCCGTTTACATAATTGAGGCGACGGAGTTGCTCCGGCATTTGAATAACCAACTGTGTACGGCGACACACGTCATTTCCGCTTGTTACTTTCATCTGTCAATAAACCACTTGACATTCATGTCACTCACCACATGAATGAAGAAGCCGGTTTCCTCCTCGCTCCAAAATTGTGCTTTTGTCCTGCGTCTCTGAGCTTGTTTACCTCTGCTCGTGTATTTGCGATGGGTTTCGCGCCAAACAACGCACTTCCGCATACAAGCACTTCCTGTACTACAAAGACCAGCATTCCTTGCGGCATGCACGCGCGTAATGTCTCGATTGTGTCTGTGCGCGCCGGCAGTATCTTTGCCTTTTTCGCCCTCCTCTTTCTCCATCCACTTCTCAGCAGTAATGCTAAGTACAGAATTTTATGCGTTTTATTTTAATTTTTATATATACAAAGTATTTGACAATAAATTTCAGCTTTAAAGGTGAAATCCAACATATGCGTAAATTCGAGTTACATCGCCAGTGTCGGAACGGAACTCGTTCGTGAAATGAGGACTCCCCGTATTAAATGTGAAATAAATATTTAAAGTGTACAGTATGTATATCATAGTTATCACTTATTTACCAATATTTTTTTAATTGCATCATTGATTTATTAATCTTAATGAGATGAATAAAAACTCTTTAATTAACCATATCTAGGGGGGAAATGAGAAATTATTCTCAGCAAATATTGCGGGACTCATGATCATGTAAATGCTTGGTGGTCCAGATTAAAGAACGGAGCCATATTTTGTCCACCCGTGTTCTCCATGTTAACTTCCATCCTTCGCTCTGTACCCAGCTACAAGTCGTTCCTGCCCAAGGACATGCGCGCTCAGATCGAGGACTGCAGCTTCCTCACGCGCAAGCGTATCCGCTTCCGCTTCAAGCGCTTCGTCCAGCAGTTCAGCCAGTTCCGCACCACCGCGCGCGACCTCAAGCTCAAGTACCTCATCAGCATGGAGTCGCTGGAGAAGGCCTTCTACACGGAGACCTTCCAGGTCCGAGAGGCGACTAGCGGCCAATTCGTCCTGCTGGTGGCTGCAGACACTGGCATCCAGTGGTGTCGGGAGAAGATGAAAGATTCCGACAAGGTTGGCGCACATCTCAATAATTCTTACAATCGATTCAACAACAGGATGTTCTCCCCGACGATTTTCTACCAAATCCTAATACAGAAGTGAATTTATAGACAAATGTCTGCAATAAATACTCTTCCAGTCCTTGAATTGAAATGGAATATATTTTGTAAGCCGCAAAGACAATATCCCCATATCGGATAGAATTTTATATGGTAAATGGGGGAAATGTACTCAGGCTCGTCCAAGGTAGGTAAAAACAAGTGAAAACAATTTTAACATTTATAACGGTTGTAAGTTACCTTCCCAGTTACAATGTTGCCTTAAGATACGAGTTGAATTCATTATGTGGCCATGACTCATTCAAAACACCTTTCGCCGTTTAATTTAGAGGTGCAACGATTAATCAACAATTGATCGATGATCAAATTAACTGTTGATTATTATTAATAAACATTTTTGGAGAATCGATTAATCATTTAGAGCCCATTGTTGTTAGGCGTTTACAAAGTTTAGCTATTCACTTATCACTCAGCAGTATCACACTCTTAAAAGGTCAAGCATTTATAATCAATTAAATGTATGTAAACTGTTAAGTTAATAAAATTCAATAAAAAAAATATTACCCTCATTTTTGTATGATGAAAATAAAATGTTCATTTCAAATCGCCTTTTGAATTCATTAAATGTTTTTAGTGAATATATTCATTAACAGTAGCTTATGGGACATTTTATACTAACTGTACTTGTATTACTATTGCTTGTATTCATAATAATAATAATTCTTATAATTATTGTTATTACAATTTAAATCAAACAATAACATGTATTTTGGGTTTTACAGATTCCATATTGTAAATTTAGCTATTTATTTCACCTTTCCAGTGGGTATTTACTTCTCCTCTTGACACCGGTGTTGTTGTTTTTTTTGCCAGGAGCTGCAGACACTGTGTGACTTTCCGGATGTTGTTGACATTAGCGTCAAACAGGCCAACAAGGAGGCCGCCTCTGAGAGCCGCCTGGTCACCATCAACAAGCAGGATGGCAAAAACCTGGTAATTTCAGCACGGCACTGAAAAGCAGAAAGTGGATTTCTAACCGTTCAACCCATTAAGGACTGAAGCGCCTGTCTCAACAGCTCCCCAAAAACCTAAGGTCACCTTGGAATTACCCTTGAAAACCTGAAGATTTCCCAGAAATTCAACACTTACAAAATGATTAATATATCAGCCCCTGTAGCAGACAGAAACACAATTCCAAAAGAAATAAAGAGCTTAGACATGTGGCTTTCACACAGGCAGAATTGATTATTATTTACTGTTTCACTCGATGATGTAAAAATAATGTGTCAGTGCAAGAGAAGCACCATTTTAATTTGTAAAAAATCAAGTGGTAATTACCATCCTCTATTCTGTTACAAAGACGTCTATATCGTCATTGTCTACAAACCATATCATATCACGTTCGACTGGTTCCACTGGTCATGCGCTGGTCATATATCACTGCCGTTACTTATCAGAGCTCCGGGCGTTCGACGGCGTCCGCCATTAGCCTACCTACGGCTCGAAGAAAATTGCACGACATCCTCAGCAGTCTCGCGCCACCCTCACGTGTATATTCTGATGCATTAAATTGGCTCAGAGACTGAGAATTGGATTAAAAAAAGACACCGACGTATCCGCGTCCCGGCTTTAAAGGTAGAATGACGCAACAGCGCTCCCGGCTCTAGTGGTAGAAACGCGGTTATGCGCTCCCATCCTTAATGGGTTAGAAAAAAAACTAAAAAGTAAAATTGACATTAATTGCATGTATACAAATACATATACCTACCGATTGTGTGTGAACTTACACAACCGACTATTAAGTACCACAGTTCACATCTTGTTGATAGCATTCCACTCCTGTCCTGTAAATGGCGTTAAAAAAAATTCCTATAACTGCTCGGCAATTGCACCAAAATGCTGTTTTGTGGGAATCAGGTTTGTAGTTTTTGTAAACTTGCTAATAAGATAAACAAAGAAGTGAATATTGTTCAAGTGTATTTTGTTTAATTGAATCTTTCCAATGTGCAATGTTTTCTAGGACTTGGAATTCCTCAGTCTGTCTGAAGCGCTCTCCTTCGTGTCACTGATTGACGGTCACTATCGGCTCACCACGGACGCACATCATTACCTTTGCAAAGAAGTGGCGCCCCCTAGGCTGGTGGAGGCCATCGCCTGCCATTGCCATGGCCCGGTCTCGTACGTAATCAAATTATTTGAATCTGATGATTACATTTGAAGCTACCCATTTCTGCCTATGATTTCTAATAATAGACTGTGTCTCTCCTCGTAGGATGGAGTTTGCCATCAACCGACTGCAGAGATCCGCAAACAAGCGTGGCTTGTACATTTTAAGATACAGCCCGAAGGACTTCAACAAGTACTTTCTGACGTTCCCCGTTGAGGTATGCAAAGAACAAAGGGAAAGTGTCTAAATATCTGAATTGGTAAACTAGTTTGACGTCCTGAACGTATTAAGCACGCATTCCCGGCCCAAAATAGCAGCCGCTGGCCTGGCAAAGGCTGACCTTATCACTCGTGGCACAGAGAACCTGGAAAATTGCAGATCTTATCACCCAAAAAAATCTGTGCTCTGGCATATCACTCTTAGGCAAGTTACTTCTAAAACATAGATAATAGCTCAATGCAGAGAATTATTCATTGTAATTATACTATTTATTTTCTATACTTTAAAGTAGTTTCTCTGCTCGTATGATTTTCAACTTTAATACAACAGTGTCCTGGGCAGAACAGTGTGTTAGTGGTTAGCACATCTGAGAACGTAGCAAGCCATGCCGACTAAGGACTGGCAGATGTTTTTTTTTTTTGTTTTGTTTTTTTTAACTTTTTTTTTGTTGAGTGAACATTTAATGTCAAATTTATGTTTGTGCGATTGTACCAGGTATAATATTACTGAGGGTGGGGTTCATATGGAGGAATAGTGTGGTTAGCATGTCTACCTCTCAGTTGAGAGCTTCTGGGCTTGGTGTTATTAATAAGTTGTCTTGGTTTTGGGGAAAACTGTAAATTTCTTCAAAGTGTAAATGTTACGGCCTAGATAGACCAAAAAGACGCTGGCCAACAGTGACAGACGCTTACCCCCTATGGCATCCGGCCGGCTGTCAGCCGCTGTAAAAATACACCGCAACGACAGACCACTTAAGTACCTTCTGCGCATGCATAAGATGTAATACCCTTCCATACCATCGCCGGCGTAGTCACCATTTCTCATGGCTAGAAAAATCTAACCGGAAAGCTGTTGGCCGGGGGTGGATTATAAAAACTTAAACAATGCATTCAGCCAAATTCTTCGCTCACGATGAACTCCCACGCGAAGTAAACCATCACGTTCTTGACACGGTATTGTGAAATGCTTACATTGTCAACCCTCGCTCTTGTACTTGTAGAAGATTAAGGCAGCGGAGGCGCGCTCACTATTTTTCCGCATTTGTCACTTCCCGTTGGTGCTCCGCGTGCTGATTTGCTAGCTTTCAGCCAATCAAAGTGACCAAATGTCACGACTGGCGACGCCGATTCAACATGCGTAACCGCCCCCTAGACGCTTACAGATGGGTTGCGACACTACGACGGTGGCTACTACACCAAACAGACGGCGCATTCAGAAGCCACGACGCTTCACGACCTCCAACGTTGGTTTGGTCTATCAGGGCCTTTAGTGTGAACGGTTGTTTGACGGACGAGCAGTCCAAGGCCTCTCGGTCAGTCAGCTACGATGGACTACAGCTTCCCTTTACGACTTACATTACCATGTTAGAACAAAAAGCGAAACCATGAAATCATAAGCATTTGGTGAAAAGTCACGATATAGAAACCTTGTTTGAAAAAAAAAAAAAAAAAAAATTTAATAAACAAAACACTGAAGACATTTAAATTGATTGGCTGCTTTTGCTTGTGCTCTCTCCCAGCTGTATGACTCAGTCGAGTACAAACACTGCCAGATAACCAGGTCGGCCGGCGGCGATTTCAACCTCAGCGGAACCAAGAGAAACTTCAGCAGTCTGAAGGATCTACTGGGCTGCTACCAAAAGGAAGCAGTACGCTCCGATAGCTTCATTGTCCAGTTCAGCAAGTGCTGCGCTCCTAGATCTAAAGGTAAGTACTGTGTATACCAGCTTACAACATTGGGTAATCCTCCCAAATACATTCAAAAGTTATATAAACATATCCATTAAGACACCTAAAAAAAAAATAAAGAACCTTAAAAGTGATCCAGAAATACACTGGGAGCCATTGTAGTGATGTTAAAATTTGCCTCGCCTAAAGTAATCTCTTAACAATGCTACATTCACACCAATCGCGGATGAGTATTTCGCTTTGCTTTATTCGCTGGCGTTTCACCACGGAAAATTTCAAACCTGAATGTAGCAGGCCGCTTCATTCGCGCACATCGGATAGGGGAGGGGCTTTGCATGGCAAAAAAAATTTCGACATCGCAAGTGGCCGACACTGTGCTAAAGCTAATGCAAACAATATTGCCGTCTTGGTAAAGTTCAACAGCTATAAAAAAAAAATAAAGAAATAGTCAAAACATACCAGGTATAACAAGCTCCTCGCTCACGGTTCTCAAAGCTTGGTCTCTTTTTTTTTCCCCCCTTGTCCCGGTAGTGGTCGATCGCTGGCCGCGTCATATAGCTCGGGATGTCCACAAACCGCGCCGTTAATCGTTTACTCCATTTTGCGCTCTCCACAAGACCCGCCGAGTGTACAAGACGCTGTGTGGGACGTAGTATGCCTCGATGCTGATTGGCTGCTGCGAGGTGAAGAGGGGGAAAAAGTTCGTTTGTTTTAGCCGTGCCGAATGGGCGGATTTTCGGTGCTTCGCTCCGCGTCGCACCGCTCCAAATGCATCATCCGCGCCGCCCCGCACGCAAACCGCGCACGCGCGAACTACATTGACTTCAATTGAATCGAGCCGCCAGAAACGCCCTCAACGGATTTGGTGTGAATGCAGCATTAAAAATAATAGTGTTCCAGCAGAGCTAATGCCACTTTTCATTGGCTACGGCTTCATGCTAATTCTCAAAGACTCATTTTTGGGATAGAGATTTTGTCTGTAGCTCCTCTTATTGTAACCTCTTGTCCTATCAACGCAGTAGCAACTTAATGCAACACGCTACAAACAAGAGATTACGGAAGAAAAGAGTCTTCAATACAGTCTTCAATACAGACAGCACATTTTGTACATGGAAGAATTGTGTGTGGCTAATGTAGTGCTTCTCAGTTATTTTCTGTTACGCCCCCCTAGCAGGAAGAAAGCATTTTTACACACATCCAAACTGTCCACTGCGACTATAAATAGTATCATTTGTCGATAAAATTGTTTCATGGACACATCCGACATAATGTAAGAAAATAAATAGAGCATAACTTACAACAAAGAATAACTTAAACATGTTTTTTTTTTTTTGTTGTTTTTCACAGAGAGGATTCATCAATTTGGTGCATCAATTTGCCTGAACTAAAAATAATAATAAATGCAGCCTCCACTACGACCTACTGTAGTGGATGTGCAATTACACTTGATTCTTACACTTGAGCAAAAAAAAAAAAATGTTCCTCATGTCACGCACCCCATCCCGCTATTTGGGAAGGACTGGGTTACGTACATACACCCCCCCATGACCAAAACCAGACCCTAAATCATGACCAAAAATCTTGTTCAAAATTCATGCTGAACTCATGTAATTGCTCTGTATATATTTTGCAACATAACACAACATAGCGCGAATAAACAAGAGCACACAATCCTTTGACGACCATTACCAAATGTCGATCCGGACCAACTGTGAGGAAACCGATTGTTTTTTTTTGTTGTTTTTTTTTATGCAATTTTGGCATTTGGTAATATTGATCCAGTCTGGTTAAATGTATATAATATATAAGCTACAATTCTGTAAAATAACACTTCTCTGAATTTTGGGGGGTGGAATTTATTAGTGTTTGAGTTGTGTTAACTTGACTCGTACTGTAACAGATTCAATTGTCATGAAAAATTACTCAACTGTATTTATAAGGCTCTTTAAGACAACCACCGTTGTATACAAAGTGCTGTACATGGAGCAAAATAATAATAATAATAATTGCAAGAAAATAGTCTGAAGCCTGAATTTGCTTTAAGTATGGGAAGAATCTCAGTAAACTGTCATCTCAAAACTACACCTTTCAGGAAAGTTTGTTAGTCTGTGTCAGCTTGTGATTTGTTTATGAAGGGCATTCATCAGTTTATTCCCTCATAGCCAGAAAGACGCTTTAGATAAAAATGATATATTTGTATACTTTTTTTTTTATATTAGAAAAGTCCTGTCTACTCGTGTGCCGGAGAAACAAGGCGTCCGACGTGCCTCCCTCACCATCACTGCATCGTCCCAATGTCAGCCAGATGGTCTTTCACACTATCAAGAAGGAAGATCTGGAGTTTGTATGTTTTTTTTGTTTTTTTTAAGTATATATTGACTTTCAGTCCAATATTATTACTGTAATTTTTGGGGGGTTATGACACCTGCATTTTTTTAATGACATTCCTTAGATGGACAGCCTTGGCAGAGGGACGTTTACCAAAATATTCAAAGGCATGCGCAAAGAGCAGGGAGACTACGGACTCGTGCACCAAAACGAAGTGGTCATGAAAGTTCTGGACCAGGCCCACAGGAACTACTCCGAGGTAGGGATTTGCCTTCTGATAAAATCTCAGATTTATTTTCCGCCCGGAAAATCTGATTTCAGATTTTAATCTTTTTTTCCCCCATTAATAAAAAGAAACGGCAAATGCCAATGACGTTATTCAAAAATTATATTTAAAATCGATGCCACTTTAAATAATTAATTAAATCTGTTTCCGCAAAATATGTTTGGATTTTTATCCCAGTTGATTAAAAAAATAAATAAAATAAACAGCAAATGACAGTATCATTATTCAAAACTTGAATATGAAATTGGTGTCACCCTGAGAATAAAAAAAAATCGATTAAATTGATTACTCCCCCAGCCTTACAAACAGGGCTAGTAAACATTTCACTACACTTTAAGCACTCAACAGTGACACCTAAGGGTGGCACTTGGAATGGATGGTGTGGATATTTGTCTGATTTTGTCATTTCCAAATCCCGCTTTTTAAACTTATCAATATTAAACAGTTTGCATGAAATTGCGCCTTTTGGCTTAATCGTGGTCACTTGGTCAATTGAGACCCAAGAAAATTATTTTATTTTTTAATTCTTATTGACTGAATTGAATCATACAATTTGGGTAAAATGGCTTTCAAACAGACCCAATATTTGAACATTCTGTTTTTTAATTTTTTTTTTTAAACAGATTATGCAATGTATTAATTGTTGGACAAGTGGAGCAGTTCATGTAATACTCTGTTTCCGAAAGGCAATTACATGGCTTTCCGCTCTCCAATGGAGCCAGTGAATGAGGCGGTTTATGATTTTTAAAAGTGGAGTTCCGATATAATCCCATGCTGGCCATGGAGAATTACATTTTAATTTAATAAGTAAAAGCTTTGTCTGTTGGCTCTAGAAAGACGGTGTGTGTGCATGCCGACATGCGTGGGTGTGTTTGTATCCTGTTAAAAAAAAAGTGAACATTTTGAACAAAAGTAAATAGATTCTGTACACAATGAATGGCAAGACAAGCTCTCTTTTATCTTGTTTTTGGGGGAAAAAAGGCTCTTCATTTACTCTCGTGTTGTGGTTAAAGGAAGTGCGGATTAGTTCCGCTTGTGTCCCTTTTGTTGTCTTCATGGACGTATTACGTGTATGCCTCTCCCCCACCCCCATTTTCCTCTCCTGGCAGTCTTTCTTTGAAGCGGCCAGCATGATGAGCCAGCTTTCCCACAAGCACTTGGTTCTCAACTATGGCGTGTGCGTTTGTGGCGAGGAGAGTAAGTCAAACCATCCACAAGCTCACTTTGTATCCCAGAACAAACCTTTTCTCATCTAGAAAAAGCGCTGTGTTTCTTACTTAAGACCATATTTTTTTTCTTAAGGTGTCTTAAGGTGTCTTTTTGCTCCTAACATTTATGTGAGTTCAACTGAGAGGCTGATATTGTCTCTATTCAGACATCATGGTGCAGGAGTATGTGAAGTTTGGCTCCCTGGACACCTACTTGAAGAAAAAGAAGAACTCTCTGAACATCCAGTGGAAACTGGAGGTGGCCAAGCAGCTGGCCTGGGCCATGAACTTCCTGGTATGTAGTCAGAGCCTCTAAGATCGAATCCAAAGTGGGGGAAAGAAATGTGATCAGTAAATTATCTCAAATAAACAACAATGTTCAGCAAAGCCTTCATTCCGAAAAACTCACATATTTGCAACTTGATTACAAGTGCTGTGTGGTGGCAGCGAACTCAGTTCAACTCACTTCACAACATTTTGGCAAATAATGAATATTCATCAAAGTTGCCTTCAAGCGGTTTAATGCTTCTCACAGATAAAATGTACTGCCACACCAAACATAAAGCAAAGACAATTACCTCACATACTTTGCCTTATGAAAAAGTCATCTTAGCAATGCTAACAATGAAAAACACTATTGGCGTTCTAACAGTTAGTACAGATAGTTGCAGTTTTTAAAGCAACGGATATTTAAACACATTTAAATGATATATCCATACTCAGAGGCATATATTCTTGCCTTTTGGTCAATTAAACACGTGACCAAATACATGGCTATGACCAAAAAAGTTGTCCCAAACGCACCACCAAAAACCACGGCCAAAATCACGGTTGAAACCGTGGCCAGTAATCATAACCAATACATGGCCCAACAATCATTACCAAAAACCATGAACAAAATACACGACCACAGTTGCTGTCAACAATCATGACCTAATAACCATGGCACCAGTGAAACGTGCTAACAAAAACATATGACAGAAACAGATAACCATGACCCAAACACATGACCAGAAACATGGCTAAAAATCCTGACCATTAAACCATGAATGGAACAAACGTCCCAAACCATGAACAAAAAACCTGACTGAAAGCCATGACCAAAAAAAGTACCGTAACCAAAATGCATGACCAAAAACCATGAATGACACAAAGCCAAAACTTATAACCAAAAACCATAACCAAAACATAAGCATGACCGAAAACCATCTTTCGAAACATGAATGTTTCAAAGCATCTCGTTTGAGCTCATGAAATTGCACGAGTGTACCTAATGAAGTGTCCAGTTTTATAGATGCTGCTCAAGTCATCAATAAAAGCTTCCTAATCCATCAAATCGAAATGGCTCATCACCCTTTTTCTGCCCAATGTAAAGGAAGAGAAACGCCTAGTCCATGGAAACGTGTGCGCTAAAAACGTGCTGCTGATCCGAGAGGAGGACCGCCGGGCCGGGAACCCGCCCTTCATCAAGCTGAGCGACCCTGGTATCAGCATCACTGTCCTACCTAAAGACAGTGAGTCTGCAACCACCTTTACATTCACTTTGAATATGTTGAATATGTATACAATACAGTGATATTTTTCTTTATGACAGTCTTGATGTAAAACGGTTTCGTGGGGGACGGAAGGCATTCATGGCATTTCAATTCATTTCATTGGGGAAAACGTATTTATTTGCCAAGGCTTGGTCACAAAATGAATTAAACTCATTAGTCAAAGTACCATTGTAAAAACTAACACAGCATTATTTTACAACAATAATGGTTGTGTGCGTGCGGTGGTTTTGTTTGCGCACAGTTTTGATTGAGAGGATCCCCTGGGTGCCTCCCGAGTGCATCGACGATCCCGCCAACCTGAGCCTGGCGGCGGACAAGTGGAGCTACGGCGTCACTCTTTGGGAACTCTGCAGCAGTGGAGAAAGGCCGCTAGCGGCGCTGGATGACGCCAAGGTGACATTTGAAGGAATTGTGTGGCAATATAAATCATGGCCAATGTCCGTGACTAAAGAACGTGACCATGAAAATGACCAAGGTATGTGACAAAGGCACGTGCATGACCCACGAATGTCACCATCAATCAAGACATCATGTACATATGTGCCTAAAACTGTGACCAAAGTACCTGACTATCTATCAATTGTGACCAAAGTATGTGACCAAGGTACATGCATACATGAATTGTGATCCCAATACGTACCCTTAAACCGCGGCCCAAGTACTTGACCGAAATACGTGACCAAAGACGCATGACCAAAGTGTGTGACTGTCACTCGACACCCAAATACAGATCCAAAAACCGTGACCAAGGTACATGTCCCAAGCACGTGACCAAAGCATCCTGACCAAAAAACAAGACCAAAATGGTCTTTTCCTTTTCCCCGCCACTCCAGAAATGCCTGTTCTACGAGGACCAGCACCAGCTTCCTGCGCCCAAGTGGACCGAGCTGGCCAATCTGATTAGCAACTGCACGAACTATGAGCCCACGTTCCGCCCGACGTTTCGAGCCATCATCCGTGACCTGAACAGCCTCTTTACGCCAGGTTAGTTGATGCACTCAAGCTGTTCTTGTTACTGTGAGGGATGAATGTAGGTCACATTTTAGCAAAACATCCTCCATTTGCTCTTGTGCCTAACAGACTACGAACTGATCGTGGACAGCGACATCCTTCCCAACCGGACAGCGGCTTCCGGCTGGACGACAGGAGGCTTCGAGAGTCAGGAGCCGGCCCAGTTTGAAGAGAGACACCTCATATTTTTACAGCAGCTAGGAAAGGTACCACTCATTTTGGTGGAGCTCAGCTGTGTTGAATTGAAATGAACCTCATGTCCAAATAGCTTGGCTTTTTTACTTCTCGTCAAAAAGTGACCCCAAATTTTGACTAAGAACATGACTATAACACCTTATTACAAAAAACCATGACTACCCACGACCCCAAAAAAGTGACCTAAATTCACGTTCGAGAAAAACATGAGCATCCATCTGCTTTTCTTTATCTTGATCGTGTTTTGTTGATGTATTTCAGGGAAACTTCGGCAGTGTGGAGATGTGCCGCTACGACCCGCTGCAGGACAACACAGGCGAGGTGGTGGCCGTGAAGAAGCTGCAGCACAGCACAGCGGAGCACATCCGTGACTTCGAGCGCGAGATCGACATCCTCAAGTCTCTGCAGCACGAGAACATCGTCAAGTACAAAGGCGTCTGCTACAGCGCTGGTATGCGTTCTCCACAGCAATCTGAACAGCGCCGCACAGCCAAAAGACCAGGACCAAAAATTGTGAGCAAAAACATAACCAGACTATAAATCCAAACAATCACAATCAAAAATGTAATGAACCAACATAAATGACCACAACCTATAAACAAAAATCAAGACCAAAATCCACCTTTAAAACCCATTACTAAAAATCCAACCCAAAACTTAAAACCACAAATCAAATACAACTTACATATATAACATGAATATGATACAACCAAAACTTGACTAAAATTCAAGATCAACTATCTGACTTGACAAAAAAAAACACAACTATAAATAAACTTGACCAAGTATCACTCACAGCCAAACACCACAACAATAAAAAACTAGTCACAATAATACAAGCAAAAGAATTCATAACAAAACCTATGACCCAAATTCACTCCGAAATTTTTCGACCAAAAATCATGGCTGTAAATAATAATGATCTAAAATAATAAATGACAATCAAAAACATGACTAAAAACTGTGACTGCAACCTACAACCCAAACTCACGACTAAACAAACATGACTTTAAAAAATTCACATCCAAAAAAACACGACCAAAACTCACATCCAAAAAACATGACCAAAATTTGATTATGAGAATTCAGGACCAAAAAAATACTGACCTCAACCAAAATTCATAATTCTGATCAAAAACCATGACCAGAAATCTCTAGCGAAACTAACGACCAAAGCACTGAAAAAAATCATGACCAAAACTCACTATCAAAATTCACGACCAAAACAAATGAGAAATCACCCAAAAAAACATGACCAAAACTCATTAAAATCAAACATCTGATGGCGCACTACGACCAAAAATCATGACCCACTATCAGAACCAAAAATCCAAAAGCTCATTTGTCAGTTTTCTTCCTGGCCAGGCCGAAGTAATCTGCGCCTCATCATGGAATACCTTCCTTTTGGAAGCCTCCGAGACTACCTTATTAAGAACAAGGAAAGGATTGACCACAAGAAACTGATGCACTATACCTCCCAGATCTGCAAGGTCCGTACACTTTGCTGACACCTTTTTATACAAAATTGCCTTTGGTTGTATGCTACTTTCTTGTGTCATGTGCGTGTAGGGGATGGAATACCTGTCCGGCAAACGCTACATTCACCGCGACCTGGCAACACGTAACATCCTGGTGGAAAGCGAGCAGCGGGTGAAGATCGGTGACTTTGGGCTGACCAAAGTTCTCCCTCAGGACAAGGAGTACTACATGGTCAAAGATCCAGGAGAGAGCCCCATCTTTTGGTAGCGCCCCCCGCCCCCTCCACCACAAGGTCCTCATTGACTCCCTCCTGTCCACAAACACGCCCTGACGCCGGCTCTCCTCTCTCAGGTACGCCCCCGAGTCGCTGACGGAGAGCAGGTTCTCCGTGGCGTCGGACGTGTGGAGCTTCGGAGTGGTGCTCTATGAGCTCTTCACACACAGCGAGAAGAACTGCAGCCCGCCAGCCGTAAGCTACCACACTCTGTAACAGCTAATAAAAAATAAATGAAAATGAGCAAAAAAACATGCACCATGTAGGAATGTTCCTCTAAACATTTTCTGTATTTCCTCAAATAAGGACAAATGAGAAATGTTTTTTTATTGCTACTTAATCATTGGTTAATGTAGTTTCTTGTAACTACACTATTTTGAATGACATTAAACCTAGAAAGAAATTCAAAACATTTTAATACTTTAAACATTTATTTAATTGCCACATTTCTATGGCTACCAACAGCCAACAAGTGTTTTCTTCTCGTAACTGGACTCACTTGAAACTGGATATAATCCTAAAAACATTACATACACTTACACAATCTAACAAGAGTCAAAGCATTATCGTATTAATAGTTAGCATAGCAGTCTGTTGTCCTCCATTTTGAATTTATTGGGCGGTTTGGTTCTTGTCAGATTTTCATGTCCATGATGGGCAACGACAAGCAGGGCCAGCTGATAGTCTACCACCTGATGGAGCTACTAAAGTCTGGCAGCAGGCTACCGCAGCCCGTCCACTGTCCCGCCGAGGTAAGTTCATTCAAAAACGCAGAATCTCCTTGAATGGCATCCACTGGCTGGATTTGGTGCCTGTCTGGAAAAGCTAAGTGGAAAATAAAGCTAACTAGTGAGACAAAAGCAAGTCACGAACTGAAAAATTTGTAATGACAGCGCTTAACGCAAAACAGCAATTCCCATATTTTGGAATGGATGATTAATATACAATTGAATCAAATAAATAAAAATGGCATTAAACAAAAACAAATGGCATTAATGGCCTACTTTACTCCAATGGACCAAAATGAATGAAGCAATTTTGATTTTAAGTGGAGCCTCCCTGTGTTGTGGAAAGATATTGTACTATTAGAACTACAAGGGGAAAAAAAAGTGGTACTGAGAAATGATAGTGTCATTTTTGAGGATGTTTGCTACCTGTGCATTGTGCCAGCAAATTAATTTGAAGGGTTCAAAAATAAAACTATATAGAACAAATGTTTGTTGGATGCTATGCAGTAAAAGCAGAAAAAAAAATAAGCCTTACAAATTACAGGTGTAGGCATTATCAAGTGAATTGAAATTACATCATTGGCATTCGTCTGCAGATTTACGAGATCATGGAAGAGTGCTGGGACAACGACTCGGGCCTGCGTCCGTCTTTCAACGAGCTCACTCTGCGCATCGACCTGCTCAGGGACGCCGACTGACCACCTGCCCGCCAAGCCTGCTATCACCCAAAGTGCCGCAGCCCCGCTTTTCAACTTGACGCCTGCTAGAAAGAAAAAAAAAAAAACGTCCAGTCACATCTGGCCAGATGTTTTGGTTGTTGTTGAAAGATTTTCAAATGTATTATAGTCTATCAGTAGACTTTGTTTGGGTCACATCTCAACATGGAGATGCTTACTTCTGTGTGTGTATGTACATAGGTGTGTGGGCGTGTGTGTGTGTGTGTGTGCGTGCGTGCGTGCGTGTGTTAGCCACCCAAACCGCTAGCAGGGCTAGCCGTCACCATCATGTTTCTCACCCTGGTAAAAGACTATTTTCTATGTGTGTGTGTGTGTATATACATCAACAGTATATATTTGTGTACATATGTCCAGATTGATTCTTTTTTTCAAAATTCTAATATACTGGAGCTGTAGATTAAAGCCCCCGTATTGCTTCAAATTGAAGTCTTTTGGGTAAATAATTGGTTCCTCAAGTGTGACAATTAAATCAGTCAATATTTTTAGGATTATTTTCATTGAAATGTGACCTTGAGACAAAAAGCTAGTTCACCCA